>NW_012118388.1:1211920-1217913 GCF_000951035.1 Colobus angolensis palliatus
GGTCTCCTGAATACAGCAAACTGATGGGTCTTGACTCTTTATCCAATTTGCCATTCTGTGTCTTTTAATTGGATCATTTAGTCAATTCACATGTAAGGTTAATATTGTTATGTGTGAACTTGATCCTCTCATTATGATATTAGCTGGTTATTTTGCTCGCTAGTTGATGCAGTTTCTTCCTAGCATTGATGGACTTTACATTTTGACATGTCTTTGCAATGGCTGGTACCTGGTGTTTCTTTCCATGGTTAGTGCTTCCTTCAGGATCTCTTGTAGGGCAGGCCTGGTGATAACAAAATCTCTAAGCATTTGCTTGTCTGTAAAGGATTTTATTTCTCCTTCACTTATGAAACTTAGTTTGGCTGGATATGAAATTCTGGGTTGAAAATTCTTTTCTTTAAGAATGTTGAATATTGGCCCCCACTCTCTTCTGGCTTGGAGAGTTTCTGCTGAGAGATCTGCTGTTAGTCTGATGGGCTTCCCTTTGTGTGTAACCTGACCTTTCTCTCTGGCTGCCCTTAACATTTTTTCCTTCATTTCAACTTTGGTGAATCTGACAATTATGTGTCTTGGAGTTGCTCTTCTCGAGGAGTATCTTTGTGGTGTTCTCTGTATTTCCTGAATTTGAATGTTGGCCTGTCTTACTAGGTTGGAGAAGTTCTCCTGGATGATATCCTGCAGAGTGTTTTCCAACTTGGTTCCATTTTCCCCCTCACTTTCAGGCACACCAATCAGACATAGATTTGGTCTTTTCACATAATCCCATACTTCTTGGAGGCTTTGTTCATTTCTTTTTACTCTTTTTTCTCTACACTTCTCACTTCATTTCATTCCTTTGATCTTCAATCGCTGATACTCTTTCTTCCAGTTGATTGAGTCAGTTACTGAAGCTTGTACATTTGTCACGTTCTCGTGTTATGGTTTTCATCTCTATCAGTTCTTTTAAGGTCTTCTCTGCATTGATTATTCTACTTATCCATTCATCCATTCTTTTTTCAAGGTTTTTAGTTTCTTTGCGTTGGTTACATAGTTCCTCCTTTAGCTCTGAGAAGTTTGATTGAATGAAGCCTTCTTCTCTCAACTCGTCAAAGTCATTCTCTGTCCAGCTTTGTTCTGTTGCTGGCGATGTGCTGCATTCCTTTGGAGGGGGAGATGCGCTCTGATTTTTTGAATTTCCAGCTTTTCTGCACTGCTTTTTCCCCATCTTTGTGGTTTTATCTGCCTTTGGTCTTTGATAATGGTGACGTACTGATGGGGTTTTGGTGTGGTTGTCCTTTCTGTTTGTTAGTTTTCCTTCTAACAGTCATAGGTCTGTTGGAGTTTGCTTGGGTCCACTGCAGACCCTGTTTGCCTGGGTAACAGCAGTGGAGAATGCAGAAGATAGACTATTGCTGAACAGCAAGTGTTGCTGTCTGATTCTTGCTCTGGAAGCTTCGTCTCAGGGGTGTACCCTGCCGTGTGAGGTGTGAGGTGTCGGTCTGCAGGGGTCAGGGACCCACTTGAGCAGGCAGTCTGCCCGTTCTCAGATCTCAACCTCCGTGCTGGGAGATCCACTGCTCTCTTCAAAGCTGTCAGACAGGGGTATTTACCTCTACTGAATTTCATTACTTTAATTATAAACTATTTTCAATTTAATATAATGTGGCAAAGCATCCATGTATTACATATTTAAATTAAAACCAATATGTAGAAAACATGTATATGAAAATACACGTTGGAATATCTTGTGTTTGCAAAAGTTGAACATATGTATAAATATATACAAAATCTCAAGACAAAATTCTGTGAAAGGAAAGTTGATAGGGATTATTACATTAAAAAAAAATCACCAGTTCACTGGGTAAGAAAATCTATATTTTAGCATTTAGACTTTTTTTCATTCAAAACAAATTAGTCAATTTACCTCAAAACTTGCTTTACAGAAATTGCCTGGTTCCTATGTAAAATTGGCCTTAGAGGGCCTTTTCAAGTAGTATGAAAAGTATTATGATTTACCTTTAAGCTAAAAACTTTTGTGTATAAAATACACTCATTCACAAAAGACACTGCTCACTAGACCAAGGGTTATTCTAGTTTAAAAGAGGCTAAGTGTACACCAGTATGCTAAAATTAAATAATATCAGTCAACAAATAGAGAAGCTGGAAAACAAGACTTCAATGGAAAGATGAAAGCAGAACCTGGGTTAATTGAGTTTAAATTTTTACAAATTAAGTAAATAGAGCAAGTAGCATGATTTTCAGGTTCACAAAACTGTACTAAATCATAGCTTGACTAGTTGCCCTTCATCTATATGGCTAACAGCTAAAATGAAATATATATACGGGCTGGCAAGTTACTTATGTTAAAAATCAGAATGGATATGATAAAAATGAGTTTTCATTTCTGGATTTTATTAATTAAAGGATTATCATAAGACATCTATTTTTTTGAGAAGGATCTGAGTAGAGCAAGGAGCTGAGGAGTTGAGGAATTGGGTGAGTTGAGGAATTGGACTATTTAAAATCATGAAAATGCCATATTTTAAAACATGTGCTATTATTATGCTATTAAATCTTAGTTTAATTTACAACTCTCCATGATTTTTATGCAGTATTAAATACTGTTGATTCTTCCTTCTATCCAAAAACTCTCATCAGCTTTGGTTTCCCTATCATTGTGGCATTAAGACTCCTCTTTCTCTTCACCGGCTTTACTGTTGTGACTTGTACTATCCCTCTCAATCACAATTCTGGGTTCTTGAATCTTTACTGCATGCCCCTCTGCTCTTCTTCCTTGGAAACAGTCAGTGCTTGGCATTAATGATTACCGTTCTGCAGTTAACTTTTATATATATATCCTAAAGCACAAGACACTTTCCTTCATCTACTGTCATCCACGTCATTTAAGATCCTAAAGCACAAGACACTTTCCTTCATCTACTGTCATCCACGTCATTGAAGGCCAAATACATAACCTACTTCAGTGTGTCCTGCCACGATCTCAATGTCTTCACATCAAAAAACAACATTCCCCTTCCCCATGTCCCAAACTTTTAACTCTTCTTGATTTCTGTCAATGATATCACCACTTCTCTGACAAATTGGGTCTCATATTGTGGTCAATCTATAGCTATTACTTCTCCTTTGTTCCTTAAACCCACATAAATGTCCATGTTAGTCACATCTGGCCGGTCCTTTGTATTCCCTACTTCTCTAACCTATGGAGCATCCTTCTTGCAGTATGCCAGGATCATAATACAATAGTACTCTCCTAATTAGACTACTCACTTTCTCTCTCTTGACAGATAACCTTCATAAATGCACACATGTGCATACACATGTGCACACACATGCACACATACACAGAGTTGAAATGGCTCCCCATTAAATACATCATACTAATAAAAACTATTATCTTGCAGGGCAATCTGCTACCCACTTGCCACTCCAACCTACCTCCAACCTAATCTATTTGTTGTTTGTTAAATCTATGTACACTTCTATTTCTACACCTTTGTTTGCATCATGCCCTATGTCCAGGATCCAATCACTCTATGTTAGTCTAAATGCTAGTTTTCCTTAGGCTGTAAATAAAAACCATTTCATCCAGAAGTTAAGAGGTGGCTCTTCCTCTATGTTAGACTGTACCCAGGAACTTCTAGAGAAGTTCTTGCCACAGCCACTCATTTGACATATAAGATATCAAATAATTATTAATATATATGTCCTTTCCCATCGATCTGGTCAGCAAAACTCTCAAAAGCAAGGACATATTTTATATATGCACCTGTCCAGAAAACCAAGCAAAATACTTTCCTAGAGAAAATATATTTTTTTAAGTTGTTAATGAGAAAAATTCCTTACCAAGATAGTCAAAAAAACAGCAAGAAACTTCTGTTGGAGAGTAAAACGACTGTAAAGGACTGTCATGGCAGCAATACAAATAGAATTCTGTTTTCTTCTTGGTGTTCTTTCTATTTCAGAGGACAAAGGGAACACCATGCAGTACTTGTCAGTAGTTACAAAGATTTCAAGCCATTTAATCATTAACTGCTCAAAAATGTGAGGTCAGTGTTCTCCTCACTTTCATTTGGAGGTTTAATCATGTAACTGACTTGCTGAAGCAGCAGTGAAACACTTTAAACTGAACATCAGCAACAAGTTCTGTCAAGAACACAAATGAATCATTTATTATTCACTCTTAAAGTGTTACAGGATCAAAATTTCAAACTTTAGGCCAGGCGCGGTGGCTCATGCCTGTAATCCCAGCATTTTGGGAGGCTGAGGCTGGCGGATCATTTGAGGCTAGGAGTTTGAGACCAGCCTGGCCAACACAGCAAAACCCCATCTCTACTAAAAATACAAAATTTAGCTGGGTATGGTGGAGTGTGCCTGTAATCCTAGCTACTTGGGATTCTGAGACAGGAGAATCATCCCAACGCAGGAGGCAGCAAAGGCTGCAGTGAGCCTAGATCACGCCACTGTACTCCAGCCTAGATGTCAGAGTAAGACTGTCTCAAATAAACAAACAACAACAAAAAATGGACTTTATTGTACAACACACATACCTCAAAAGCTGCAGGAGGCAATCATAACAATAAAAACAAAGTGGCTAAAGTATGTTCATAAAGTAATACACAGGTGCTACGTGAGCCCAGAAGGGAAGTTTGAAAAGGATAGATTTAAAGGATGTGTATTTTTACAAGGACTTCTACTGTAATCTTTAGAACAAGGAGAAATCAAATTCATATCTAAAATAAGATCAGTTCTATTAGAAACATAATTTAATGTATTAAATATTTTAAATAATTTAAAATTCATGCATACAATTACGGTTTAAGCTACTTTTATTTTCTTAATAAGTAATATTTTGTATTCTTAATTAATACACTTTGTTTGAATGCCTAGAGAGAATGCTCTCCATTTAAGCATAGTATTAGCTAGTATATGCAGTATGGAGTCACATCAAGATATCCCAATTTTTTACCAAAAACAACCTAGGAATTCCAATTTAAGAGCACAAATATCTCACTTAAAATAATTTAAGTTTATACCTACAGGAAGATATAAAAATACAATGCCCAATCTTACACTGTAATTACATACTAGATGACCTAATCTAGCTTCTTTCCAGGGATTAATAACATTAAATCTGCATCTTTTTGGGGTCCCTAGGATTTAGTATATTACAGTTGGAATAGACTCTTAGAGATTAACATTTGATTTCACATCCTATTTAGGAATCCTGTTCCAAACACTCATTGAACTATATCAATCAAATTCATCAAAAGTGACATAGTGTTAGTCTCTAATATATACAAAGCTCACACAAATTGATAAGGAAACAGAAAAATGTTATCAGATAAGCAAGAAAAGGGCATGAACAGATCACAGAAGAATGTATACATATCTCCAATTTAAGAGTGAAAAAGAGAAACATTCAGCTACCCACTGAGTCTTCACTTTCCTACCACTACTGAAAATGCTCTTGTCAAGTCTCGCTGATGATGTGCATGTTACCCAACACTCTTCGTGCATTGTGATGTTTTACTTCTCCCCGCCCCATATTTAAGTGACTTTATTTTTTTCTTCATAGGTAAATTATTACTTTTTTTTACAATAGCTTTATTGAGATATAATTCACTTATCACCTGATTCACCTATTTTAAGTATATAATTCATGAATTTTAGTATATCTACAGAGCTTTGCAACCACCACCACAGTCAATTTTAAAACATTCCATCAAACATATCCCTGCCAAAAACATGTACCCATTAGCAGTCACTTCTGGTTTTCCCCAAATCCCCAGATTTAAGCACCATTAATCTACTTTCTAACTCTTTGGATTTGTCTGTTTTGGACATGTCATATAAATGAAACACACAGTATGAGGCATTTTTGTATCTGATTTCTTTCACTTTACAATAGCTTTATTGAGATATAATTCACTTATCACCTGATTCACCTATTTTAAGTATATAATTCATGAATTTTAGTATATCTACAGAGCTTT
>NW_012118388.1:1217963-1240838 GCF_000951035.1 Colobus angolensis palliatus
TATGTGGTTTTCTGTAAATGCTTTCTTTCACTTAGCATAATGTCTTCAAAGATTATCCATATAGTATTTTACTCGCATATGTGTTATAAATCCCATACTTTACTGTTTAATTTAAATGACCAGTTCTCTTAAAGAGATTTAAATAGTAAGTAAAAATCATATATCCACCTATGTAGTTACCATTGTTGCAGTTATGTAATCCTTGGTGCAAACCCCTATTTTTACCTACTATTGTTTCCTTTTGCCTGAAGGATATGATTTCCTTTAACACTTCTTGTAATGCGGGTCTGCTGCTTATAAATATTTGCAACTTTTGTATGCCTGAAAAAGTCTCTACTTTGCCTTGGTTTTTGAACGCTAATTTCACTGGGTAATAGAATTCTACATTGAAAGTTTTTGTTCCCTGAGACTTTAAATGTCTTCTCACTGGCATTATTTCCAACAAGAAATCTGCTATTGCTTTGTCTTTGTTCTTCTGTATCCAGTACACCTGTTTTTTTCTTCTGGCTGCTCTGAAGATAAACTCTTTCACTAGTTTTGACCAATTTGATTATGATGTGCCTCGGTGTCGTTTTCTTCATATTCCTTCTCTGAGGTTTCATTAGGCTTCTTGGTTTACGAATTCATTTTTACAAATAGTTTCTTCTTCCGTCCTCCCACTGCTTCACTCTCACCTCTTTGGGGAAATTCTATTTACATGTATATGAGGCCACTCAAAGTTGTTCCACAGCTCACTGATACTCTTTTCATTTTTCTTCTCTCTGTGTGTGTCATTTTACAGGTTTTATTGCTGTGTCCTCAAGTTAACTATCTTTTCTTCTGCAATGTCTAATCTGTCTTTAATATTATCCATGTTTTTCATCTCCTTACAGCTGCCATCTTTAGAAGTTCAATTTGGGTCTCCTATCTATTTTGCACACCTCTACTTCATTTTTTGAACATATAGAATACAGTTTTAATGACAGTTTTAATGTTCTCTGCTAATTTGACATCTGTGTCAGCTTTGGATTTGTTCTGATACATTAATTATTATCCTCATTATGGGTGGTATTTTCCTACATCCTTTCATGCCTGGTTATTTTTAATTGGTTGATAGACATTGTGAATTTTACCATATTGGGTACATGATATTTTTGTATTCCTATAAATATTTTTGAGTTTTGTTCTAGGACATAGTTGAATTATTTGAAAATGATTTGATCCTCTCAGGTCTTGGTTTTAAGCTTTACGAGGTGGGAATCAAGCAGCATTTGCTCTGGGGCTAATTATTTCTCACTACTGAGGCAAAAAAACACATCTGATTACGCAATGTCCTATGAATCATGAAGTTTTCCAGGCTGGCTGGTGGGAGGAGGCATTATTCCCAGACCCATGTGAGTGCTAGTTCTGTCAGACTGTTCTTTACGTAGCCATGGGTCATTTTCCCTCATGCGTATGCTAATCATTACTCGGTGGAGTACTCAAGGGGAACCCTCTGCAGATCTCCAGGTTTCTTTCTGAGCAGCTCTCACTTCTCTGTTGCTCTGTTCTATAAACTCTAGCTTCCTTGGTCTCCCGAGATTTTCAGCTCTCTCTCTCCAATTGAGGGATTCCACCAGGCTTTGTGTAGTTTCCCTGTCCTGAGTTTCAACCTATAAACTCTCTCAAGAGGATAAACTAGAAAAATATTAGGGTTCCCTTTATTTGTTTATATTTCTCAGGGAACACTCTATTTCAATGCCTGATAGCCAGTATCTTAAAAACAATTGTTTCATATATTTTGGGTTTTTTTTGTAGCTTCAGGTGGAAACATGTACAGGAAAGAATTAACCTGACAGGCCAGAGTTGCTCCAATCCTGAGTGGGAGTCTCATTAAAGAGAGAGGTATACCTTGGTTTTTCTGTTTTTCTCTGCTTTTGGAGCTCTAGCTTCTAACTTCAACAAAGAGGTGAACTTGATACCAGAATGGAAAGACAGAAATCTGTTGACAACAAAAAGGTGCTACACGCACTCTAGTATGTATCTCTGGACTTCTTTTACATGAGGAATAAATAAAGTTTTGCCTTGTTTAAGCTACTTTTAGCAATTTTTTCCATGTTATACCCCAACACCTGGTTTTTACAGTACCCAAGGTGATTCTGGTGGCCAACTAGGTATGGGAAACACTGACAGTCCAATCAACAAGGCAAAATATTCAGAACCAGGGTGCATAAAAACTTCAAAATAAAAGCATTTGGCTTATGTATTTAAAAGACAAGTGGGAAATCACATCAGTTTAAGTATTTTTCTTGAAATCCATCAAAATGTCAAAAATCCTAAGCCAAAAATTACTCATTTCAAAGAATGATCAATGGAAATTGTATTGTGCCAGCACAAAAAAAAGTAATTCATTTTCATCTCCATTCATTGACTGCTAATAGGTTTCTCCATTTTAACTGACATAATTTTTTTACAATATAGCATAATGATGTGAATAAAATATATCCAATGCTCCTCTGTAAACTGTTTTTTGAAAATCTCCTATGCACACAACTCCCTCCCCAAAACCCACACTTCCAACCTATTGGTAAATCCCTATCACGCCATAATACATAACACATTTCTGTGCTCCCATGATATACCATGCAAAACACCCTATCTCTATCAATATTCTAACTTAATTTCTGGATGTGTTCTCAGTCTAATATATACTTCAACAATAAGACAGTTTAGCTGCTTTCTCAAAATTTTATAATGTCTTTTATTTGAAAAAAATAAGTTAGACACATTGTTTTAATGTTCCTGTATCAGACGACTGCTTGGTAATACCTGATGTTGAATGAGAGTTTATAGTATGCCAGGCACCCCTTCAAGTGTTTTTCAAGTCGACCTTCACAATATGACATTAGTATTATTATTGCCAGTTTACAAATGAGAAAAAAATCACAAGGAGATTGAGTAACTTCCCCAGGAAGTAGCAGATATTCTTAACCCACATATTTTGGCTTCAGATTATGGACTGTTATTCACTACTCTGTACTTCTATGAGCAGCTAATGTTAGTTTAATTTTACCTTTAATGTAGTAACTCAAGGATTGCTGCATATTCACTGTAAATACTGAAATCAGTTTTGCGCTGGTGCAGATAACTACAGAAACAAGACCTGAAATAAGTCAGACTTAAAAGAAAGTCTATTATCTGCTGATTAAGCCACAATATATACCAAACTTCCTGGTACACATTGGTTATATAGTGTTACTTGAAATGAAAAGAAAGAGACAAACCACAGAAATATTGTTAAGGAAGCTCTAGCAGGAATTGATGACAATGAGTATAGGTTGTAAAGCGACAGAAAAGTAAATACACCCCCCATATCAACAATTTGTGAGTATAAGGGGAATAGTATCCACAGAAAATAAAAGTTGGGATAGAAAACTGGCTTAGGAAAAAAATATTTAGTGCTGTTTGGCTCATCACTTGAATATTGGTGTCATCTTACAAATGACATATAAGCAGCAACAACAACAAAAAACTGACAGTGAAATACAGCACGTCTCCAGTGCCTTTCAATTAATTGCTGGATTGTAATTAAGTTCAGACATCTTGTCTAAAAAGCTAAGATTTTTCTTTAATTGTAAAAAAATAAGAGGCTCTGGTATCAAAAATACATTTACTATTCAGAAATGTCAGGTAATTCTACTTCCATTAAAATAGAAATTCTGGGTTTAATATTTATAAATTTATAAAATACTTTACATATATTATTAAAACCTTGAATTCTTGTATTCCAATTGAAATCCACACAGTCTAAAATTCTCTGCTTATATGCCTGTCTGCCCCACTAGCCTTTCAGCTTACTGAGTATGATGACTAGCTATCACCCGTCTCAGAATCTCCAGGAACTTACATAAGGCATAAATACAGAGACTTGCAATCAATTGAATTGCATCTCCTTAGAGTGTAAGAGCCACAAGGGACCTCTATCACAGATGCACCTAGTGAAGTAAAAGAACAACCCACATTAAAGACTGAGTCAAGATTAGAACCAAGTCTCCTAACTCTATCACATCAGCACATTCACACGAAAATATCACTACAACAAGGCTCCCGAATATTTTGAATTATCCATGACTTTACATTGCCTATGAGCCTACTTCTGATAAGAAACCATATAGGAAAGTAGCGTAAGAGCAAGAATTAGAATATGTATAAATAATATAGACCAGTGAGAGGCCTAAGAGGTCAGAAGTTCAGTGTTTCAGATTTACTGGGTAACATGGATTTCTTTTATTTCCATAGGAAATATTACATGATCCTTATATGTCAAGTAATTCTTTAATCACTAAGTTTGCTGCTTCCACTGAAATATTCTTCATCTCAAAGGTAAGTAAATTATCATCATCACTGTAATACAATGCTTCCTACACTTTCTCTGTCATTTTACCAATTCAGACTGAAAATAAATTTAAAGCATGGGTATGTTGCTACATAATAAGTGGTAATTTCATTAAATTAGTAACATTCAGTTTCTAATGATATTTCTTTATTATTTTATTCATAGAATATTTTGTAAAAGGAGCATGCTACACACAACAATCTATCTTTTAAGACTTTTCTTAAATGGAGCATACCACTAGGAAACAATCAGCTATTATTTTCCATTTCAATCTAAATAACTGCAATAACTTCTAGGTGTTTAAAAAGAGGCACCTCCCATCACTGCACAGTTCCATGCTTTCTTTAAACCTTCCTAACACTTAAAACTTACTCAAAGATACAAACATTACTCCAAAGGGTGATAAATATTACATCATAATTAAGGTTATTGGGCTGGCATGGAAGAGAATTTGACTTAATAGAAGACTTCTGTGATGGAAATTAACAAGTTTGCCAATTAATTACAAACAGTATGGGTTGTGAGCAACATTCATAATATTTACACACTTGTTAAGATTTAAGAAAAGACTTGATAATTAATACATCTCATAGTATTTACTATGAGGCAAAATTAAAACTTAAAGAATTAGAAACAATCTATGTTTAACAATATCACAAAGAATGAAATAGCTTCGATTTCTTTTGCTTTAAAATTTGTTTTACTGAACATAATGCATTTTTATTTTTAAAAGTTTTAATGTAAATGAATGATAACCCCCTAAAATGCAGGTTATAGAGCTGGATGAAGCCTGTGAGAATTTTTAGAAATATATGTAAATGGTGTTTCTCACAATTTATGGATCAGTTCTGCCTATCAATTCCAAATTCGAGTTTTTGCCATAACCAGACTCTTGAAATGAGCAAAACATGTTGGTCTAGCAAAGTAATATCTAAAATGGACAAGGATGAGGAAATGTCCTGGTTATTGATTATGTATTAACATATAAATATGTTTAGTATCAATAGTATCTTTTTAAAGCTATTCCTTGGAAAATTTTCTTGATACTATCTTATAATTCATCTTTTTTCACGTTCAGGCCCACTATTTGGTAATTTTAAATTACTTCAAACTATACAAGAGGAACTACGAAATCCAAATATCTAGAGTTTTAAAATGTTAATTCAAACTTTAGGCAGCCTTTTATAAAGCTGCCTTTCCAAGACTGCTAGGCAAATGGCCAACAACAACAGTTTAACTGTCCAAAAATCTGACGGCTGAATAAAAATTTGAATTTTACTAGCAAATGAATTAAAAGAGAAATAGCTAAAGTGTTGCTTCTAGAAAGGGAAATGAGAGAAGATGGAAAGGTGTGAGGAGAAAGCTAGACCCAGTGGGCACTGGAGAGAGGATAGTTAACATCTATTTCCAACTCCATATTCTTAGGGAGGACTTAAAATCAGCAACAGAGGCTGCAGTTACCCCAGAATGATCAGGAAGGGCTACAAATCAGGATGTCCCTTCTCTGCACCATCCCTCCCCCAACTCCCATTTACTAGTTTACCATCATGTCACTGGGAGGAATAGAACTACTATTCCTTAAAGTTGTTTATTTATTTTTAAATGTTTAAGATACGCATGTACTATCATGATGGAAATTAAACACGCTTAAAGATGTCATTATTAAAACAATGGAATAATTCAGAAATGATTACACAGGATCCACCAAGTGGCAAGGTAATCATAACATTTCAGTGACAGTATCTTAATCATAATGGAAGTGTGGGAGACCAGAATATACCTTCCCAAAATATGAAGGGTTATTGCACTGAAGGCAGTTAAGAAGAAACACAGGAGAGCTCTCTGCCCTCCCTTTATCTGTCTAAAAGCAGGAGATAGATTTACAAAGAAAATGGTATCCTGTGCCCCTCTCTACCAGGAAGAAAAAAGATTAACCACCAAAGACAGTTTTAGACCATTATCAGCCTAGTAACAGTACCAGAGGAATTTATATTAACAAGTTTTACTAACTTTTGTCTGCCATGTATTTGCCTTCTCCTCAAATTGCCATCCTTTGTCTTTTCATTTCTCTAAAAATGTACTGTTCTTTGTTGAAGGTGCTATTTCAAAACCACTTCTGGGAAAAGTAACTCATTCTCTGGGTATCTCCCATGTAGTTGTGAAATATACGTGTTAATCAACTTGTTTATTTTTCTCTTGTTAATCCATCTGTCATAATAGGGGTATTTTTCAACTAAGAACGTATTGAAAGTTGTTATTACTCCTTTACAGTTTGTATTCAAAACTCTATATCAATCCAAATCAGTTGCCATGGGTATTAAAAGGCACTACTGATCTCGAGTAATAACATGGGCACTTGCATAGTCAATGTAATTTAATTTCTCCAGGAAAGTTGACTTAAACGACTAAAGCTACCAAACCTAAATTTATATTTATTTTTAAGCCCAATATATGTTTTATGGAAGTATACTATTTCAGAATTGATAAAGAATGTCACAGATCCTGGATTTATTTCACTTTCAGATTAACTGAGAACTAGACTAGAAATGCTTTGTTTCAAACACTGTAGTGCAAATTATAATTACCCAATATGCACCTCTAACTATTTGTTCCTGTAGTATAATTAATTCAAAATTATACAGGGGTAAGGATGAAAAGGGAGCAAGGGTTAGGCTAATATAAAATTAACCTTAGATCATACCCTTGTCATTATATTTTTTTAGTCCTCAATATGAACTGGTTGTCTTGACAGTGACATCATTATCGTTATAAAGTAGAAAGAAAAATGTCCTTCAGTCAAGGGCTCCAGTGAATCAGTTTTATAACACATCTAAATGTATACAGACTTAAGAAAAGAAAACACGATATAGAATCCCAAAACCAATTCCAAGCCGGTAATTCATTTTGCCTATTTCTTTTTCCAAATTTCCCCAACAAATAAAGATTCTGTCCCGTC
This sequence comes from Colobus angolensis palliatus, assembly GCF_000951035.1. Taxonomy (NCBI): domain Eukaryota; kingdom Metazoa; phylum Chordata; class Mammalia; order Primates; family Cercopithecidae; genus Colobus; species Colobus angolensis. The sequence continues at coordinate 1,225,274 of NW_012118388.1, forward strand.
AGCCGCCAAAGTAGCCTGGCAAAGGACAAAACTGGTCATTTGACATGATGTAGGGAAGTGATTGATGATATCTCATCAACTCCCTCCATTGCAACCATCTGGCCTGTGGATTAGACGCCATTCATACCTTGCTTCATTTACACATGTGAAGGACTCCTTGAAGAACCGAATATTAAACATCTTATTGAGAAACTCAGTGAATGCATACGGTCAGGAAAAATGAGGTAACTTTTGAAGGACTTCCCACTACTATACCTCTATGATTCCTAATTTTCATGTCATGTATTTTAATGTCTGAATAAACAGCAATGTAAAACTGAGCTCATATTCATAGATTTTAGTTTTCAGTTCACTACTGACTTTAATCAAACCATTTAACCTTTCTTTGTCCTTGGTTTCACCATTTCTGAAACTGATATATCTTCCTAAGATTGGAAACATATTCTTAAGTAAGGAACAACAGAAAAAAAAAATGCTCTGTACAAGAAAAAAAAAAATGCTCTGAGTGCATAGATCCACAATGATCCCTATTAACTCTAACTCTGCCAGCTCCTGTACTTACACCTGCCTCACACCTGACCCATTTCAGCCAGGACAGCCTTCCTCCACCTGTCCTTGGAAAGTGATCACCTAATTCATTTTCTGGCCCCTAAATTACTGGATATTGAGGTAAAGGGCAACTGTAACAGAACTTATATGAATTTCTTTATCATTTATTAAATATAATCTAAATAATGGTGTAAAACTGAATTATTAAGTTGCATGAATGTGAATTTATAACATGCATATTTTAACTCTTACACCATAATTCCAAATCATCATCCCCAAGTACTTAGGACTTTCTCTCTTGATATATAATTCTTGGTAAATTTGCCTCATCTTCTGTTCTGTATCAAAAGCACATTTAGAGGAGATGCATTTATCTTTCCAACCAGACTCTAAATGGTTCTTAATATAGTTCCCAAGATACAGCAAGTACTTAAAAATTACTTATAAAATTGAATGACTGAATAATATGTCTTGTTGGTAAGTTAAACTTTGGAAAAATATATAAAAGAGTCCACCCTAATCCACAGGGATATGTTCCAAGACTCCCCAAGTGGATGTCTGAAACTGCAGATAGGACTGAACCCTACATATATATATTTGTTTTCAACGCTTTTTCCATTGTAACCGAGCACTTCTCACGAACTGCAGCTGTAACTTTTACAGCCTGTGGTACAACTGCAGAACTAGCAAGAATTTCTTTTTCCTTCTTCACAACTTCAGGGACAGAAGATTCATTCTTACCAAAGATCTTGGCAAACTCTATATCCTTCCTTAAGTCAAGAACTTTCACCTTTTCACTTAAGGAAGCACTTTACTGCTTCTCTTTGGCATATATGAAGTGCCTCCATCACTACTCTTGCACTCTAGAGCCATTATTAAGTAAAATACGAGTTTCTTGAACACAAAGGACTCCAATATTGCCACAGTCATCTGAGAACTAGGATGGTTACTAAGTGACTAGCAGGCAGGGAGCTTACACAGTGTGTAAGCTCATTGCTGGACAAAGCAATGAGTCATGGGCTGGGCAGGAAGGAGCAGGACAATGCAAGATTTCATCACAATACCCAAAATCGTGCAATTTAAAACTTATGAATTATTTATTTCTGGAATTTTACGTTTAATATTTTCAGACCTAAAACTACAAAAAGCAAAAATTGGATGAAGGGGAACTACTGTGTTTAATTTTTAGTGTGGGTTTTTAAAAATTATCTACTTGGTTCTTTTCCATATTTAATAACAAACATCTTTTCCCTTCGTGTAAGGACTGTGCATATCTGTAAATTAAGCAACTTCATGATAATAACAGCTTACATTTGCATTTATTCTTAATGTATTTCTTCCAAACAACAACACTGTAAGATAAACAGAACAAGGATCATGATTTCCATTTTATAGCTGGGGAAATAAGCTTAAGTTCACAAAGCTCAAAAGTGCCAGAACTAGGGAACTAGGACTTTAATAGCATATTTAGGACTCTTCATATTTAGGAATAGTCAACCCCAATTACTTCCTTAAACTACAAATTTGAATTTAATAAATACTGTCTCTAACAAATGTTAGTTATCCCCAGTCTCATTTGTTCCTACTATCAAAGTATCTGAGGTCCTCCCCTGCTTCCTCCTCCTTTCCTTCCTTACATTCTTTGTCCTTCCTCTTTCGTTCTTTCCTTCCTTTCTTCCTTCCACAAATATCCCAGCTCCTTTGCAGTTCACATCAAAATTTGCATTCATTTTCTTAGGCTGCCATTAAAAAAAAATTACATAAACTTAGTGGCTTAAAATAGAAATTTATGGCCTCACCCATTCTCAAGTCTAGAAGTCTAAAGTAAAGGTGTCAACCTTGCCATATTTTCTTTGAAATCTGTAGGGGAGAATTCTTTTGTTGCCTCTTCTAGGTTCTGGCAATCCTTGTTATCCTCTGGCTGGTTGATCCGTCACTCCAGTCACTGTCTCCATAGTCATATGGCTATCGTTGCATATTTTTCCTCTCTTTCTTTTTGGAGACAAGGCGTCATTCTGTTGCCCAAGCTGGAGGGCAGTGGTGCAATCATGGCTCACTGCAGCTTCCAACTCCCAGGCTCAAGCAACCCGCCCACCCCAGCCTCCCAAGTAGGCAGAATTACAGGCACACACCACCACCACACCAAGCTAATTTGTGTGCGTGTGTTGTAGAGATGGGGTTTTGCCCTATTGCCTGGGCTGGTCTTGAACTCCTGAGCTCAAACAATCCACCCCACTTGGCCTCCCAAAGTGCTGGGATTCCAGGCGGTGAGTCACCATACCTGGCCTGGCTGTCCTTGCTTATGTGTCTCCCCATCATATTTCCTCTGTGTTCTACTCCCTATAACTCAGTGCTTCTGTCATCTACCAACCCAAGGGGGTTGCCGCCACACTCTCTACCCAAATTCAGTGAGAATTTAACACCTAATTCTCTATGTCTTCAACTCCACTCTATTTTGTACACCAGTCTTAGTGACTTCAACAGACTCTTGGCTCATTTAGCACCTGCCTCTTTTTACTCACCATCTCACCACCAATAATTCTTGTTTTTCCACCCCATTGCAGCCACCATCACCCTTGGTTATAGTCTTGACTTTACCATGATTATCGCACTACCTCTAAAAGTTTTCTTTCAAACATACCACTCCAATCTTTACCTCCAACAACATTCCACTTTCCAAGAATTATCTGACCTTACTGAAACCATCAATCCATGGAGCATATCACTGGTGTTTTCAGTAGTCCTCTCACTCTCCTATGCTGACTTCCCTCAGATCAGCTTCCAGGATACAATGTTATGACTTCTTCACAACATCCTTAATTCCCTATTCTTCTCTCACTCCAACTTTGTTGCTCAAGCAAAACTAATCCACTTAAACCTATCTCTTTACATCTTCTCTGCCTGAACCCAAGCAGTGAAAAGTGGATGGAGAACAATCCACAATTATGTTCACTGCTCTCATCTTCAATTCTTGACTGCAAGTATCAAGTAGAAAACAAATACTGCCTAATAATCCTACTACACTTCTATACTTCCTTATTATTTTCATTATCCTACTTTCCAGAAAATCTATTCATACTTTCACCTGTTCTTCAAAATTTTACAGCCTGTTTTCCTCTCACCTTCAGTTGGAAATTCTGCTTCATACTCTTACTGAGAAAATTAAAACCATCCATCAGAAGAGGGAACTTATTTATTGTTCCCCACCCAATGTGTCACCTCTCTGTCTCACCACCCATTCTAAAACTTATATTATCAATCCTGTTTCCTCTCACCAAAAGAATCCCTTTATACAAATAATTATCCCCTCTATGTCCTTCAACTCTAGTTTCCCTACGGCAACTCTTCCCTTAACATATATACGTGCTCTGTTATCCCTCTCCAACTACTTCCCTATTTTCTGTTCCCCTTTACAGGAAAACATTTCTCTAGCATTTCCCAATGCCATTGTCTTACTTCCTCATATTCAATTTTCTTCTCAAACCATTTTTATTAGGCTTCTTTCCCCAGTGGCTATTGTCAAGCTCACACTTTTTCAATGTTAACAAGTTAAAACAAATCTTTATGCCCTCAACTTACCCTCCCAACAGCAGATAAGAAAGTTGACTACACACACATCCTTCCTCCTTCCTTGGTTTTTTGACTATCTTCTCCTCTTCTCAATGCCTAAAGTCCTCAGTCCCTTGTGGAGCTACGCTGTCTGTAAGTATTAAAGACTTTAAATACATCTTTATGTCAGTAATTCCTCAGTTTCTATCCCCAGCTATGGCTTCTTTACAGACCTCTAAAAGCTTACTCTCAGCTGCCTATGTGATATCTTGACTGTGCTATCCAATAGTGATTTCAAACTGAATGCCATTACATACTACATTTGTGTCCCCCCCACCTGTTACTTCTTTTTGTTTACCAGACTAAGTTCAATCCTGCCTCTTTGATTTACTTTCATTTTTCATCAAAAGCTCCTAGTAGACTTCTTATGATCTTCTAGATTTCAGTTCAAATGTCACCTCCACAGGGAGGCCTTCTCTGACTACCATGTAAAAAAAGACCCTACTAGCCATTCTGCATCACATTTTCTTCGTTTATTTTTACAAAAGCTCATGAATTATCTGAAATTACTGTAAATTAAAGAATCTTTTTCTTACTATTGTTCCTCCATTAGCATGCAATTTTATTGACTGTAGAATTCTTTTCCATGTTGTTTGAAAATGTGTTTCCAACATCTAGACCAGTGCCTAGCACATTAGGAAAAAACTAATATTTTAGATTAAAAAAAAAAAGAGTGTAAGGTTTCTGTGTTTTAAAGAAGACTAAAATAACATATTATCAAAGAGATAAAAAAGTCACTGAAGTCAAAACAACAGGTGGTAGCTATTATTAATAATTTAATACTTAATATTAATTGCATACTTGCCACACGCTAGAACTATTAAAAAGGACGAATCTATAGTATTTTCTTCAACTACACAACAATCCTGTAACGTAGGTATGATTTCTATCCCCACTTTTACAATGAGGAAACTGAAACATAAAATGTTTAAGTTATTTGCCAAGGTCAAAACTAGTAACTGGCAGAGCTAGGATGTGAACATTACCACTCTAATTCCAGAGCCCATACTCTTTTTTTTTTTTTTTTTCGAGACGGAGTCTTGCTCTGTCGCCCAGGCTGGAGTGCAGTGGCCGGATCTCAGCTCACCACAAGCTCCGCCTCCCAGGTTCACGCCATTCTCCTGCCTCAGCCTCCCGAGTAGCTGGGACTACAGGCGCCCGCCACCTCACCCGGCTAGATTTTTGTATTTTTAGTAGAGACGCGGTTTCACCATGTTAGCCACGATGGTCTCGATCTCCTGACCTCGTGATCCGCCCGTCTCGGCCTCCCAAAGTGCTGGGATTCCAGGCTTGAGCCACCGCTCCCGGCCCAGAGCCTATACTCTTAACCACAAATCTATGCTGTCCTTTCATCATAATCAGAATAAATATTAATTATCTATTACTCATTATCAATAAATATTATAAGGGACTGAGATTATCAGTCTACTGCTGTTTCTGAATTTATCTGAGGTTAGTTTGGGTAGATTTTATGTTTCCAACATAACATTTATTTTGTTGTGATTTTATGACACATTAGCATCTAGTTTTCTTAAAATTTGTTATACTTCTACTTTTCTTACCTGTATCTTTATTTACTTTTTTTCTTATTTTACTCTTACATTAAAATATTGTTAAAAAATAATTTGTTTAAAAGAAAACTCAAAATATTTTAAAATGTGGAAAAAATGTTTAAAATTTACCAATATTCAAACAAATGCAAATTAAACCAATCAGACAAAATTTTCACCTAATTGTTTATTTTAAAAAAACATAATTCTTATTAACACTTGAAAGGGTATCATTTTATACATACTCATACAGCTACTAGCAGTTCTATGAATTAGTAGTACCATGTAGACATCAACTTGAAAATATTTCAAATCCTTAAAGCAGTCATACCTACCATTGATGATTCCCTTCTAGGATCCTATAATATTGTGATCTTAGGTATAAAGGATGTTTAAGTTTTGTTTCTTACTGTCCAGTCTTGGAATGGAAGGGGTGATGGGCAGTCATTTTCATGAGCCACATACCAATTTTTCTCTGCAAATGTTTTTATCTCTTTCGGAAAAGAGGGAGCCTTGAGCATACCAATGTCTGGAGTTTGGGCTGCAAGTAAACTTTAGCTTTAAAATGTAGCAAAAATCAATAGTCACTTTGGATAACACAGCGGAGGAAGAAGTATGTTTTGCTTCATTTAATTTGTATGTGGGAGAAAAAAGTGTTGAGTCAAAAGTAGTTACACTCATGGACCCTTTCTTCTCTGAATACAGGAAGGAAAAAAAGGAAAATGTACACACACATGCTTGTGCATATGCACATGCACACACATGACAACCCATACTTCTAAAATAAAGGCAGGCTAGGATAAAATAATTCTTTGAGAATCTGGTCTGCCAGAGTGGTCTGTTCTTGGGGTGAGGGTGGGAAGGCTGGGATAATATAAAAGTTTTCATCACATGATGAGACAGCTGCAGTTAGTATTACATTTACTCATTCTAGATAACAACCTGAGATTTATCCATTCACAACAACAATCTGAGATTTATGAATGTTCCATCCAAGATAACAACCTGAGGCTCAACCTTACTCTTCCTTTTCTCCAGGGCAGAAGAAACAAGGAACCATGCAGGCTGTCAAGCCATTCTCTAGAAAGAAATGCTATTATCAGCCCTGAGTTAAAAGGAAATCACATCCATATCAAAAGGAACTATATCCAGATGCCTGCCTGTTCTGTTACCTAGATTCAGTGTTGGGAAGATGAGGCAAATGAATAAGTTGGTTCCATTTCTATTTTGCCCTTTCTGTCTTTGCACCCCAAAGTGGCCCCCTTTTCCTTTTTTAAAACATATTTTTAAAGACACTTAATTCAGTTGAAGCACACAGGTGAGAAGGGCAGAACCGAAATGCACTATATATCAGTGAGTCAACACTCTCAAGTGTATTTCCAGCACAACGCTTTAAGCAAATAAAAAAAAAAAAAATGTGCTTAAACATTGTTCTTAATAACTGACTACTAAAAAACAAGGTAAATGCCTCATAATAAAAGGGAGACTTGAATACATTTTGATATCTCCGCCCACAAGCAATGTTATGCTGCGACTTAAAACTGAAGTTAATAAGAATGCGAGGAAATGCTTTTGATAGGACAAGAAAACAAATATAAAATTATGTATGACTAAAAGTATTTAGGGAAAAATTACCTCGTGCACAGGAAAGAAAACAACAATATTACACGGATGACTTGAGTGGGATGACTATATACTTTTGGGGTCAATTTTTGATTTTAGTTTTCTGCATTTTTTAAATCTTCTGTAATAATCATGAAAAATAATTTAAAAATCAAATCGGGGAAATAAAGCATAATAAAAGTTAACACCTTTATTACACTAAGGTTACACTAAAAGTTAACAGGAATGAACATTTTGTGGTGAATGGTGACACGCGTTAGCGCTAGGGGAGCTGAATGCCTTTCTTCTCTGAACTGTAAAGAAGTTTAAATTTGTACCCCAGCACTCTTCAATATTTGGCATAGAGAAACATCTGAAAAAAGGCCCCGCAAAGCTCTCAGGTCCACTGTGGCACAAGGAGTCAGATTAGTATAGCTTGAATTCTGGGGACCCCATTGCTTATGCCATGGTTTTCATCTACAATCATCAATCAACAAACACACTGAAGAAACTGGCATAGAGTCCCATCTCCTTTTTTTGAATCTCTGGTATTAATTTCTAGTTAAAGACAGCATAATCCAAAACATACAAAATGTAAATTTATTAATTCCAGATCACCCTTACACAGAACTCCAGCCATATAAAGTAGGATTGAACTTTTCTTGTATTCTCAGGTGAAATTTAGATTTAGCTTGTTCATTAGATTAAAAAAGAAAAGGCAGCAAGAAGACATTTAAAAAGTTTAAAATCAGGTGAATAAGTACATCAAATTCATATAGCTGGTATAAATAGTACACTCAGACCTACCAAGTTTGTAAATTGAGGAGCTAAGATCTCTGCATTTCTTTATTATGATCACACACCAGGTCACATTTCCAAACAATTTCACCATTGTCATGTTTTATTTCAAACCATCCTTAAAAGACTCATCAATAGCAAACTCACTGAAGAATCAGCAAACTCTTCACAGTGGCTGAATGATTCCCACAAGGTCAGAGGGCAAAGCATCTATGTCATGAAGAAAAATTATCCCCAGGCTTATCCTGTATCTTGGGAAATGTACTTATTTTAATTGACAAATAGTAAATATACATTGTACTATTTTGCTGGCAATTTTCACATGACCTTTTCATTACACATGGTAACATTTTTATAAATTTTATCATACTACAATTTTTCATGTCAGTCTTAAAGAATTTCATAAAGATTAAGATCTACCTGGTGAGTCAATCTTGGGTAGGTACACTGAGTTGTAAGCTGGAGGATAAAGTTTTTGGAGAGCAGTAAAAGTGCTGGGGGTTTTGAGGGGTGGAGGCGGAGGAGAACCAGCAGAGAGAGGTCAGGGATAAAACATGGGGGGAGGAGGAAGTGCAGTCAGGGCTTCATCATGATCACCTCCTATATAAATCAGGCCAGGAGTTGACATGTAATCTTGTGTGGGTCCCCTGAGAAGTGGCCCTCAGGGATTAATTATTGATGAAGAGATTTTTCTTCAAAGTGGCCCAGTCAAGAGTGCCTCAAGGGGACATTCATAAGTGCTTATGATATCAATTTCCAAGCACCTGGGAGGTAAGGATACAGATTATCTCTTTAATTATTATGATGGAGGTAAAGTCTAGCAAAAATGCTGTTACGTAGCCAAGGTAAAATTCTCAAAGAAATGAAATTATTATAACTAGTATAAAAAGTTTAATGTATGAGCCATCTCTCGGTAAGATCACACTTTACCTTTTCCTGGTGCAAAATAGGTTATCTCCAACCAACTCTTTCCTTTCCTAGGAGCTAAAAGAGTTATTTATAAGCAAATGCAGTGTGTTTAGGGATGCTTAAAAGTTTAGAAAAAAATTGTCTTTGAAGCTAGTATGTTTGCTTAGAGAGAAGATAAGTTTACTCCAGTTAGCACATGGAAATATAGGGGTTTGTTTTAATTATGTAGGAATTTCTTTTCAGAAAAAATTAATGTCAACTGCCTTCTACATTTCTATGAGAATGCCAAAAAAAAAAAAAAAAAATTTCACCTATGCACTAGCCCTGACCTAATCCCAAAAACACTCAGAAAAACACAGAAGAATCAATCCATATTTATGTTACAGTAAAAAAAAGTAAGGATAGGGGCCAGCCTGGATTTGAATCTTATCAACCTATGTAATAGATGTGAATAGTCTTGTATAAACAAAACCTAGGCCATATAGTTCCTTTGTATCACCTGAAAATTACACCAGTGGGCTGGCAGTACAACCGGTACTAAAAACATATTTTTAAACAGAAATGAAATGAAATGAGTCTCTTTAAATTGATCTGAATTTCAGAAACTCCCCAATCTCCCTCATAATATTGACAAATGTTAATTCAGTAACTTTTTCATAATAGATATATGCAACATTTATGAATCTACAATGCACCTCTTTCATAATTCTTTTAACTTCATTAACTCTTCCCTTTCTCATAGATTCTAACAGACTTCAATACCACTAGTTGATTACTGGAGTAAAAACAAATTCTTGCCAATTGATGTTTATATAGTATACATGATAGACGCAGTAATAACATTCAAAATAAGTGTAACCAATTTAAAAAGCATATATTTACGTGACAAATGCTGTCTGAAGCATTTTGTGTATGTGACTCCAATTAATCGTTATAGCTATTGCATGAAATACATAGGATTAAATTCAATTCACAGAAGAAGAAATGACAGTCCAAGAAAGAAGTTGACCTCACAAATAAAATAAAATAGTGACAGGATTTTAACACAGGTCTGTTTAAATACAATGTTTTCTTTTTGTACTAACAATGAAATGAAGCTTGATTTGGGGAAATACAAAATAAATAACTTCATACAAAAGTACTCAATTTCTGACATCAATACATATAAATATGTATGTATTCATGGTGAACTGGCTAAAAGTTATATGTTGAGTTTAAATGCAGATGTTTCATATCTACTAGTATAACATTTTAATTAAAAGCAATGGAAGCAGTAATAATTATAAACCACAGGAAAGACATAATCCTATTAAGAGTTATCTCAGTAGTATAATTGGCTCCAGGATATCAGTGAACACCCACACAATTGATATTTGAGGCCAAAAACACCTTCTGTCTTGATATGGAGGATTATGAGCAAATGAAGTCCAGAAGGTAAACATGTGACATTTTAAAATCAAAGTCTCAATTACAGATAAAGGTATAATCTTACAATGCTTTATTAAATATTTTTAATTAAGGTAGAATATAAACAAAATAAAATTTTCTTTACAGTTTTAAGGACTGAAGGGCTCTGCAACATATTTGTCATGCATCCATACAGCTGAGAGGCAGAAAAAATAAATTGGCCAATCCTACTTTTTGATCTCCTCTTTAGCTGTATTGAAGCCTGGATTATATCAAATCTCTCATCAGATTTTCTTTGTCATGATCTTCTATGACAACCTTTTTTCAGTCTCACTGTCTTTTAGTTTTAGTGTTCCAAACCATCACTTACATTTATGCTAATTATTAGAATTCTCCCACAGTAATCAGACATCTCTATCTAGTAAGGAGTTCCAGCTTTCAGCCCTTGTGTTGTTGCTAGTTTATACAGAGTTCAGTAAGATGCTGTATTCAAATAGTTAAAGAAAAGTATGATTGCTTAAAGATCTTCCATAACTGAATCAGTATTTTGACTCTAGATCTTCTTAGTGTCCTTATCAATTCCTTATTGTTAATATTCATCTTTTTTAAAGTGAATTTTTCTTATAGAATGTAACAAAGGAGGCTACTGAATTCCAGCACTTTACAATTCAGCAATCAGTCAACATCATTTGCTATCATTAAGACTAAGCAGATCCAATCTAAAAATCACCCTCCATCAAGATCCATCATTAGTCATTAATCTCACAGATTTTAATTGAACTACCAAAACTCTTCATCTGAATTCATGTTCAAGGGATAGAATTTTTCTTTAAACTGCCCAGAACTTTGGTGGGCCAAGCTGAAAGGTTCGCTTGAGCCCAAGAGGACAAGGCCAGCCTGGGCAATATACTGAGACCCTCCATCTCTATTTTAAAGAACTGCACTGAAATACATATCAACACGCTCAACTATAGAAATATGCAGTACCTTAAAACTACAGGAAGCTACCATTAGAATCAGTGACTCCTCAAATCAGATAATCAGAAACATTTCTACTGTCCAGCTAAACTCCTTAGAAAGGAGAAACACTTTAAAGTAAAACCATGGCCCACAAAACAGCTTAAAGTAGGAAGTACAAGCATGTTTTCAACAACTCTAACTCACAAAATAGGTTTAAAAAGTTAAAGCTTTAAAAGTCTTAATTATTTCAGAATACATGTCCATAAGATCTGCAGTGCCCAATCAATAAAAGGAAGGAGAAAAGAAATCACTGTTACTTAGACATTCAGTAAAAACATAGCCATTTAAATAAATAAACAACTCATGGCTTTCTGTAAAGTGGAATCTTTATTATCTTTTTTGGATCCATTCTCCTTCTTCCTCCCCAGCAGCAAAGGCAATTATGATAAAGGGTGTTCTGAAAATTTTTTTGCCATCTCTGCCAATTCATAACCCATGACTCTTCTTGTTGCAAAATTTGTAAAGTCCACTTTCTCCAAGTCTTTCCCATTATGCTTCTATTTTCCAAATTCGCTATTTTTAATCTCATTTTCCTAGTTAATCATACAGAAAATTCCCAATTACCTTTTCAATGAATAGAAGTCACAGTATCAGCAATTCAGAAACCATTTCTGTTTGACTCAAAATGCATTTGATTTTGTGGACAATGGACTAAAATCCCCTTTTCATTCAGGGTAAATGTGAATTGAGTTTATAACCCTCTAACATTCACTAACTGATAATTCAAGGGATGAGCCTTGTGATTGTGACTGCAGGAGCAGTAGAGTAACAGATAGCAACTTGGTTTGGCTATAAATATTTATCAAAATTACTAGTATTCAAATAGTTAAAAGTTTGCTGCAGCTGCATACATTTTTGTTTAGATATACGCTTTCAAAGTCTATTCTCATTATCCTTGCCAGTAGAGGGGAACAAGGTCTTGAACAAAAGAGAACTCTTTCAAAATAATTCTCATTTCCTTTCAAATGTGCAGATATTCACAATACACTGGTTGTCAATTCAACCTGAATGAAGTACTGTGAAGTTACTGCTGAGGCCTGGGAAAGTGACCAATGTCCAATTATAATCTTCTTTGAAACGATCCCAGGAGAGTCTGTATTAAAGTCATCATTGACAAAATTCAGACTGTATCCAAACAGCATGCTCACAAAGCAAAATAACTTCTAAAAGCATATAAGTACTATTAATGGACTTTAAAATGCTAATCATTTCATTGGAAGTGATTTTCCTGAGAATAAGATATATTTTTCTCTTATCTTTATTTTTTAACATGTCACCCTTTTTTTCCAACAAGATGCTGTCAACTTATGACATTTGTTGATTATCCCTACTATTATTATTTTCCTTAGCAGATTTTCCATGTGCAATTCAGAGAGGGTAGGTAACTTGCCCAAACACACAGCTTAAAGTTAGACCTCAATCAGAGGCAGTTGGTTTCAGAAGCCAGGCTCCGAGCCACCTTAATATATCTGAAAAAAACTTGATTTTTCATGCAACTTCTATGATTACAACAACAACAACAACAATTCTGAGTAGATGAGCTAGGTCCTATCACCAAGTAACACATCCTGTCCTTGCCTATCTCCCAGTCCATGGATATTCCAGCTATGGAGTTTGGTGATCTGATTGTTTTCCATGTTCCTAACCCTCAAATCCTGATGGCATATTGGATTCAGACTAGAAATTATGAAGTAGGCACACAAAGCACCTTTATATATACCTCAATAACTTTTCCCCCAGAAACAAAGATATTTCTTGGTTGTTTCACTGAAACATGAGGTTCTGGAGTTAGCTCATAGGGAAAAGTCAGTTACTAATAGAGTAGGTTGTTATCACCTTCTGTTCTTTTAACAATTGTCATGTACTTTGCACATTTATCAATGTGTTCTTATCACATTCATTAACCGCTTCATATCAATATTTTTAAAATATTACTTGCTTATCCATGTATTTGAAGCTAAAACAATGATCACAATCAAATCAATCTCTAGACAATGGTTGTAATGAATTTGTTCAAGAAAAGCATTCAAATTTGATGGAAAACTGAGCCTTTATAATTCATTCTAATTATTCAACACAAAAATGAACTTTGGTGAGTCAAGAGGATCAACTGAGGCATTCATGCTTGAATGTGCTCCCCTAGGCTTAATGTATTTTTACTCACTGCATTATATTTTAATGATTAATTTCATGCTCTCCCATGGTGTTTCAGCTCATCAATCACGGGTATTACTTTGAGGGAAAAGTAAGGTGCTGTGAGTGATGAAAGATGTTACTGATTAAAGTGTTGCACATATGAACTACATAAGAGCTGAAGGTGTTTGAACACCAGGAATCTAGACTAAAAGTAGTATTAGGCAAACTGGCCGTGTGGACTAAGGTTGAATTCAGTGGAGGGAGTGGAAAGGATGTGATTCTTAAATGTTCTTAGTTGAAACAATACATTAAATCAAGCTGGGCATTCAATGTTTCACTGGCATCTTTCTCCTCAGTAGAATGTAAGAAATGATTTCAAAGACAACTGCAGAGAAAGAAATCAGTTAAGCAGATAACACATCATTCTGAAATTAAACAGCCAAAAGCCACCCATCCTAAGACAACTCTGATATCTGAAATCAATACTGCCGTAATACTGTCAGAAGTTTGTTTTTCGACTTAGTGTAAAAAAAAAAAAAAAAGTTAAGGCAAAGTCACAAGGACCAAAAAGGAATAAACTACCCTAAATGAAATACAGAAAAAGACAAGTATCTCTTATCCTGCACACAGATGAACAAATATCTGCTAAATATATCATATTGCTCAATATCAAAAAGTCAACTCTCCATAACAGAAACCAAAAGTAAACTAACTAGAGATGTCTACATAATACACTTTGGCTCTTGTTACTAAAATGATTTTTCAAACGGTTATGGAACCTGGAGAAAATAGGACTACCTCCTCCCAGAATATAAAGTTTCTTCAATCAATTACAGAGGCAAAATGTGGCCAAAGCAGCTATTTTGCAAACAGGTGGTTTGCAAAACTTTTACTTAAGCCGCCAAAAGGACTGACGAAACGAAAATTTTATTTCTAAAGAAAACACACACACACACCTAATTTTCTACCAGAGTAGAAGACTCAAATAAAGAAAAGCCCCAAACAAAACAGAAAACTAAAAAGCAGTTTGTCTTAGCTCAAAAGTGCTGACCTTGGTTCAGTATGTGTAAAATCACTATTTATAATTAAATCCTTTTCATCGCATCTATTAAGGTACTAGAGAGAAAGGCAATGCCATGTCGTTTCAGGTAGGACCTTATTTACAGAAAAAAAAAAAGGATGATTTTTCTTTTTAACAGAAACGGAGGGCAAGAGGGAATCAAAAACCGTTGAGAGGAGAGAAAAATACAATTTGTTTTTCTGAGGGCACTGCATTTTTCATGTTCTGAATACTTTGTTCCACTCTCTCCATGTTAAATTATTTCATAAATAATACTATGGCTAGAGGCGACTGCTACAGCTGACACACAGATGTTTATTTCTATACTTCACCTTTGCAAATAGCAGGATTGGGCTATTGGAGATGGGGGCAGTGGAGAGGTGTCCAGAAACGACATACAGGAGGTGAAGGGGTAGAACGTGTGTAAATGGGAGCTCCTACCCCCTAGAGTCCCCCTCTCCGGAACTCCGGTGCTTCTTCAGTCACTGACATTCAGGGCAGGACAAGACATGATTCCTGAAATCTCTTCCGAAGTAAACAGGTCCCGACGCAAAGGGCACCCCCTCCAGTTGCGGAAAGTCCTCCCCTTCGCTCCCCGCCTGCCCACGCGGGTCTCTGGCTCCGCGCTCTTCCGTCTCCCCCGCAGATCTCCCACGGGGGAAACTTTCCCGCGTCTCTCACTCTCCAGGGCGCGGTGGCCGCGGGGACCTCCCCGGCACCGACCAGCAGGGCACCCCCCACCATCCCGCCACCACAGACGAACCAGGCGAAGTCCGTACCTCGATGTCCGCCGAGTCCTTACTGAGCACAGGGGCCATGGCAGTGCCTACAGTCTCGAGTCTGCCAGTGACAGACCCTCCTTGCGTCCTCAAGCTCCAGCCAGAAAGCCAAGTGACAACAGCCGGAGCGCGAGTGGAAAATAGGC
>NW_012118388.1:1240888-1262292 GCF_000951035.1 Colobus angolensis palliatus
CGCTCGGTCCTGCGGCTCCCGCGCCTGCCACAGCAGCCGCAGCCCGGCCTTCCCAGTTCAGCCCGCTCCGCGCCCCAGCCTGGAAGCTTGTTTTCCTTCTGCAAGCGGAAGGGAGGGAGGGAGTAGAGCACCCGCGCCGGGGACTGGCCTTTACTCTCTAAACTGCTAAAAACTGAGCTAGGCAGGCGGGGCCAGATACGAGGGATCCCCGGGATTAAAGGTAAAAGCAGTCCGCGCTCCAAGCAACAGCTTGCACTTTTTCTTTTCTTCGGCACAAACCCCGCGAGAGGTAGATACATTGTCTGAGGGGCAACTGCATCTTCAGGAACTCCTCAGGGATGAAGTAGTAGATGTTCCTCCATCCATCCACCAAGTAGGCGGGCAGGGTTTGAACTGCAGTGGAGGATAACGGAGCACGGGTCTTCAGAGTTCACAGTCCCTGCGGGGAGGGGAGAGAGGCGAGCAAAAACATCCACAGCCGCAGCAGCATACAGGAAGTGCTGCAGGTGGTACATAATCAAGGTTGTCTTTTTGCGGGAAAATCCCATTTTAATGGTTATTTTAAAAAATATATTTTTATTCTAAAATGTGAAACTCTTGAAAAGTTGCTTTTGGCCGGGCGCGGTGGCTCAAGCCTGTAATCCCAGCACTTTGGGAGGCCGAGACAGGCGGATCACGAGGTCAGGAGATCGAGGCCATCCTGGGTAACACAGTGAAACCCCGTCTCTACTAAAAAATACAAAAAACTAGCCGGGCGAGGTGGCGGGCGCCTGTAGTCCCAGCTACTCCGGAGGCTGAGGCAGGAGAATGGCGTAAACCCGGGAGGCGGAGCTTGCAGTGAGCTGAGATCCGGCCACTGCACTCCAGCCCGGGCGACAGAGCAAGACTCCGTCTCAAAAAAAAAAAAAAAAAAAAAAAAAGTTGCTCTTAATCTTTGCTCTAGAGCTTGCTGAGGAAAAGGGAGAGATTTCCTGTAGAGTTGGTCCCAATCCAGAAAACATTCACCTCGTTTTTGATGATATCTGTACTCCAGACCCCTCTCCTTTTCTTCCTGTCCCACCCCCGTTAAATGCATCCCATATCTCTTCTACCATAACACTTTCTGTTAGGGCATTTGCGGCACTCCTTCATGCTTTTGGCTAGACAGTGACACCTTGGAGTCAGGTATTTTTCCCTTATCATTATTTTTTCATTAGGTCATTCATCGTTTTATTCAACAAATACGTTTATTGAGCATTTTCAACATGCCAGTCACAGACACTGTGCTAGGTTCTCCAGATATAATCTTCAGGAATACACATCACTCTCATGGAGATTATACTCAGAATAAGCAAGTAAGCAAAATGTGATGCCTGATTGTAAGAGGAAAGAATAATAGGACAGAATAGGTAGGGCATGGGTACTTTGAGTGGTTGAGAAGACTTCTCTGAACCATCAGGTTGCCTTCCAGAACCTGGAACTTACTAAGAGATGGATACATTTTTCTTGAATCAAATATTAAGAGACACTAGAAAGTTAAATGGAAACCTTAAAATCATCTTTGACTCCTTTATCCTCATTGCCTCATTAATCTATGCCCAAACTCTCAGAAGTTAACCTCCCAAATAGATTTTGCATCATTAATTTCTCCATTTCACTGCATCCACCATGGTCCAAGCTACTGGTATTCCAGCTTCTATTATTACCTCATCTCCACACCAGATTGAGCTTTAAAAAGTATTAGCTGGCTCATGCCATACAAAGATACATCCACACACCCAGGTACCCATGGTATAAATCCTTCAATGGTTCATTGCAGTCAGAATATAATACAAACTCCCTAGTGACCTCTGAATGACCTGCTCTACCTCTCTTGTCTGCCACTCTTGCCCTGACTCATTATGTTCCAACCGCAAGGTAATCTTTTCATCCTCCATCCACTTCTCTACCTTTGCACATTGCCCTCCACTTGGAGCTCTTCTTCCCCTTCTACTCATCATTTAGATCTCACTGAAGCCTTTCTGATCTATCCCCATCACCAACAAAATTACACCCACTCTGTCTTTTTCATTCTATTTCGTCTTCATAGACGTCTCAAATGTTGTTTAAATATTTATTTGAATGTGACTTGTTTAATGTATGTCTTCTGTTTAGAGAGGAAACTCCAGAAAGAGGGGGCCCATGTCTACTTTTGTTGTTTACTGGATACTCAGTTCCTAGCTCAGGACTGAAACGTAAGACACCAAGAACGCTTGGTGATTGAATGAACAGAGTACATTCGTGTATACACTGAGCAGTTCATTTTAGAAACTTTAGTCTCACTGCATCACATATTCTCTTTGTCCTGCTTATTGCTGAGAAATAGGTCACAATACCTATCAATGAACTTGTAGTTAAAATGGGTCAAAATAACTACTTACCTTTTCATGGAGTAATGTTCCAAAGTCAGATGTTCCTGCATCTCCCTACAACCACACCTTACCCACTTACTCTAGATCCTCCTGGAGAGAGAGATAGATAGATAGATAGATAGATATTTCCTTATCAGTCTAAATATATAAACACACATATAAACACCCAAATACATACATACACATACACACATATGTATATATTGAGAAAAGATATGCACATATAAACATATATAAATTTATAAATATGTATAATTATAATACACATGATTTCTTCTCCAATTTAATCAGTCAGGTTCAATGTCCAATTTCCTAACCTACAGGGAGGGATTATTGCTTATTGCTCTTTCAGGTTACACTTTAACATAAATCTTATCAGTTAGCAGTTGATATTTAATTTATGTGTACAAGAATCCAATTTATCTTTAAGAGTTGTACAGTGTATTTTCATATTTGTTTTCTGTTATTAGAATTCTCCTAAGCAACCATGGAGGATAAGTCCAAAATATGCTGGTTTTCCAAAGATAAGAGTTTCATCGGTAATAGTCAATAAACAAATATAAAATTCAAATGCTATTTACCATCCCCCCAACTTCATCAAACAGATGTATCCTGTTCTGACATATTAATTAAGGCATCTAATCACATTGCTCACATGCCACACCTATGCTCTGTAATCAGTGATTGAATCTAATAATATTTTAAATTCATTGAAATTGCACATTAAACACAGTTGTACCTGTAAATAATCCAAGCTGTTTAAAGTTTACTGCAAATGCATTTGCACCACACTTTTTTAAAGTTGTAAATTATGATGGCATTTGTCAAGCTGTCCCTCCATCTGGAAGCACAGTGAAATATCAGGTGTTCCACATTAATTTTTTGTAGGCTTTGGAGAGACAGCTTATCTTTTGACCTAATAGTTTACAGTACATAAATGAATATTATTACTACCAAAGTCAGAAGTAGGGCTTATGAGTCATCTTTAATTTCACATCTAAAAAGTTATTCAATATTACAAATTTAGAAACACAATAAGAATTCAGATTTCCATATGCCTTTATTTTCCCTTTGCAGTCTAGCATTAAAAGATTTTTTTGGGGGGGACACTTCTTTGAAAATGATTTCCTCTCAAAAAGTCAGAGGCCGAATGATCATGAGATGCATTTTTTCCACTATCTGATTTTCAAGGGCCAAATTAATTCCTACCCATATTGACCAGTAGGATAATGACTAAAGATCAGTTAGGCCCAGATATTTCTAGCATTCCTGATAAAAAGACCGTAAGGAATACGTTGGTTCATATTTCATGGAACAAACAGTATAATGTGCTCAACAACATGTGTATCATATTGTACATATAACCATGCAATATATCAGCATGTGTTATGCAAATGCCATAAAAACACAGGTAACATGGAGAAACTACAAACCTCTTCCATAAATTTATTTAGCAATTATTTGTTGAGTGCAATTGTTTCAGACACTGTGATAAGCATCAGTGACATCTCAGTGGACAATAAAGACATTGTGTCTATTACCACAAACCTTTAGCCACTAAGTGAAAAACAAAAATTGCTGCTTAGTGATTTTGAATGAGTGGTTTAGCTGAATGGATTTTTATCAGAGTCAGATGTCAGCATATATACAATAGTGTTTTGTAAATTGCACAGTGTCATATAAATTAAATATTACAAATTTAAAAATATAATCTTTCAATGCCCATGTTCTAGAAAAATGCCATTATTGCATGATTGCCTTTCAAAAATTTTGGGTAAAAAGGAGTGTGAGTGGGAGGTTTATAGACTTACCTAACTTAAATTGGTGGGGAAACCATCCTTTAGAATGCATGTCCCCTGAAATAATTTGCCTCACTACTTAGAGGTCTTCTCCTTGGCCTTGTTGGTTTCCTCTCACCATCAAAAATTGATGTAAATCCAAGAGCTGGCATTTAAAGTGGTTTCTTGTTTTATTGCTGGAATTTTATTGTTTTTTAATTTCTAGTTCATTTACATCTGAGCAAGTTCTACATATCCTTGCCTTAAAGTACGTATTGTCTCTTTTGGTTATCTGTAGCAGATGTTATGATGTGCTTCACAGATCACCACCCATCCCCCAACCCATTCAAAACTGAGGCACTCATTCTCTCAGCTCCTGGGAGTGTTAGTGGTTGACAGCTGTTGGCTGAGTTCCTCTCTGGAAATTGCCCCTGGCTAAGAGAGCCATCTCACTCAAAGTTCAAGCCCTTTCCTGGGGTAGCAGATATCAAATTGCAGCTGATGTGGGAATTTAAAGGCTGGGCCCTTACCTCAATTCAAGACACTCTTTAGGGGCCATCCCACCTTCAGAGGTCCCTCAAGGGATTAGCTGGGACATATGTTGGGACTTCAGTAGAGTTCAGCTTCTCCCTTTGTCCATCCTGCTTTATTTCCTTGCTCTCACTGGGCCTCATCCAGACAGCACTGCACAATGAATATACTTCCTGCACACACATTTCTATTGCAAAGTCTGCTTCCTAGTGAACCTAAGCTGCATTGTTACCATTGTATGTTGATTAATGAATAGACTATACTGCATGTAAAATGTACATGCTTAGTTATCATCATGCCTGGACATAAAAATTAACTTATATTTTAAAATCTCATCATTTATTTCATTGTTCTATTTCTGTATTTGTTCATTCATTCTTATCACTGATTATTATGTGCCAAACACGTGCTAGGTTCAGTGAAAAACAATAGAGGTACGGTGATGAGCAAAATAAAAGTGAACTCTATTCTCCTGCGCTTTGCAGATGAGTTAGGGAGATGGACATTTGCAAAATAATCACACAAAAATGTATTTACTGCAAATAGCAACATCAATGAAAAAAGGCTGTTATAGTAGAGGGTCCTGGGAAATCAATGGAGTCCTTGAGGGGATGGCCTTACTGCCAAGACCTAAAGGACAATGTACGAGTTAAAAGGGCAAAAGGAGGTTATTAAAACACTTCCAGGAAAGGAGAGCAAAGTGTAAAAGCTCCAGGGTCAGAGATATCCTGATAACAGGGAAAGAAGGCCCTGATGGCTGGAGTTTAAGCAACTAGTGCAGGAGTGACCCAGGGTGAAGCTGCAGAGATAAGCATGCCATGTTTTCTTTAGTCTTTGTTTAGGGCTTTGAACTTTATTCTCTAAGAAATGGGAAGCCATGGAAGTTTTTTAAAACAGAAGAATAGTATGATCAAATGTGTATTTCGAAGTATTACTCTGATTGCAATGTTTGTGTAACTGCATATTCATATACTCACTTGGTTGCATGTTTGAAAATCAACCAAGGCAAGTGATTCTGGAGTTGGGCTCAGTCATTTCCTGTCCATGCTAGCCTGGGTGATAATCATAAGTGCCATTAGAAACCAAAATAGTGCATTTCTACCATATATTAACACCATTGCTATTTCACATGTTGTGGCACTTAAAAGGCAGATCTCTGTTTTTAATCAGAGGCCAGAAAGAAAACCTTACACTCCAGAAGGATTTCTATCTCTCAGTCAATAGGTGTCTTTCTTTTTTCCTATATAAATATAAAATCATCAATTTTTAATCATCTGAATAATGAATGATGTGCTGTTCTTGTTCTGCAGTTTGTTTTCATGATTTCCACTACCCCTACCCCTACACTACCCCTACACTGTAAGATCCTTGATAATTTTTAGTGGGTCTTATCTTTTTATCCTCCATACCTAACATAGTACCTAGTACATAGCAGGTAAATAAATATTATGAATAATTATCATATTTTTATCTTAAAACTTCAATGCAGATCATTATTTAGCATTACTATTTTTCAACATGACAGATAGTATAGAAAGCCTAAGGGGAAAAGCTTTCTAGTAATATACAAATAAATAAAGTGCATCAATGGCCAACTCACAAAAAAAGGAATACAAGCAGTTAATGAAAATGTGAAAATTGAGTCAACCCAACCAGTAATCAAAGCATTGTCAAAAAATTATAATGACATAGGGTTTTTCACACATCAAACTGGTAAAGATTTTTTAAGGAAATAAGGGTGTAATAAAATTAGTAGGTTCATAAGATTCTATAATGAGTAAAAACTTAGTACAGCATGTAGGTAGGGCAGTTGAGTAATACATAGCTTTCTTAGTCCATTTGACTACTATAACAAAATGCCATAAAGTGGGTGGCTTATAAACAACAGCTATTTACTGCTCCCAATTCTGGTGGTTGGGAAGTCCCAAGATTAAAACGTGCAAATTTGGTGTCTGGTGAGCATCCACCCTCCAGTCCGTGGATGATGCCTTCTCGCTGTGTCCTCAGATGGGAGAAGGGACAATGCAGCCCTCCAGGTCGTTTTAATAAGGGCACTAATCCCATTTATGAAGGTTCTGCCCTCATGATCTAATCACCCATCAAAGGGCCCACCTCATAATATCCTCACATTGGTGATTAGGTTTTAACATGTAAATTTTGGGAGGACACAAACATTCAAACCATAGCAATAGCCAAATGGTAAATATGTGCATTCTCTGAGTCATCAACTTTATTTCTGATTTTTTTAAAAAACCAATATTTTTGTTTGTAAATGTATCCAAAAATATGTTCATTCTGAAGTTGTTCATACAAAAATAAAACAACATATATGCCCTATAACAGGTGATTGATTGATAACTGATGATTAATGACTGACATTGGCCAAGCATGGTGGCTCACACCTGTAATCCCAGCACTTTGGGAGGCCAAGGCAGGGGGAACATGAGGTCAAGAGATCGAGACCATCCTGGCCAACATGGTGAAACCCCGTCTCTACTAAAAATACAAAAATTAGCTGTAGTCTAATTTTTAGTGTGGTGCCACATGCCTGTAGTCTCAACTACTCAGGAGACTGAGGTAGGAGAATCTCTTGAACCCAGGAGGCAGAGGTCATAGTGAGCTGAGATCATGCCACTGCACTCCAGCCTGACAACAGAGCAAGACTCCGTCTCAGTAAAAAATAAATAACTGACATTAATCTGGTGAATTCATAATTCAACTTTATGCAGGCATTAGACATGATGTTGTAGAAGAATACTAACAACAGAAAAAAAATGGGTATTTATATATATATATGTATAAGAATATATCTCAATAAATCAAATAACATGATATAAGATCTAAATATTCATGGACAAGTAACAAACACATATTAGTTAATTATACAAAAAAGTAAAAGTTATTTTACAAGCTCAATTGCACTATGAGCAGGTAGACCAATACGCTACCTTTTATAAATGTGTATGTGTGTACATGCAGGGTAAAAACCTCATTAACTCCCAACCTTGGCACATATTAGGTCCTCTGTAATTTTTTTATATCTAGTATTTTATATGAAAAACTGAATACCAAATTTGTCTATATTCTATAGTCCATTCTTTGCAAAATTATCATCAGTCTGGGGTGAATTATTTTTAAGAGTTATAGAAACAGGCAAGTAGCACAAACTCCTTAAGCTTTATCTAACTAGGCAAAATAATCTGAATATGTGGAGAATGTCCTATTATAAGATAGTTGTTTGAATGTTTTGATGTATTTAATCTATGAAACAGCAACCCTGTCATTCTCTCACTGCAAACCCATCATGTCTTCCCATTTCACTCAGTAGGAAAATGTATGTACAATGGCCTGCAAGGCATGTATGTATATATCTAGCTTTTTGTTTCTTCTCTCCTCCTCATTCCTGATATTCTTGTTTACTCCAACTCCATCCACAGAGGTTTTTCCACTTGCTGTTCCCTCTGTCTGCATTGATATTCCATACTAGGTATTTCAACAGATAGCCCTTCATCAGTTTCAAGCATTTGCATAATGACCACCTTCTCTGTAAGGTCTTCTTGAATACCATATTTAAAGTTGCAGCTCACATTTCTCACATACACTGTCCCCCTTTTACTATGTTCTTTTTCTCCCTAGCAATAGAATACAAATGATATTCTATTTGTTTTAATGATGTGTGTGCTCATTGCCTGCCTTCTCCTAACAGAATGTAAGTTCCCTGAGGCTGTTTTGTTCACTGCTGTATCATCAGTGTCTGAACCAGTGCCTAGCGTATTGTAGATGCTCAATAAATGTTTTTGAATAAATTGATGAAACAGATTGTAGGTTATGGTCTCTTTTCATACTTGTGTATTAGCATTCAATATTCTACATTTATGTGTCTGTCTCATCCACCAGAGAGAACTGTTCAAGGGCAAGGACTACATCTTATTAATCTTTGAATCCCTCAGCTTAGACAGTGTCTGGATTTAAGTAGATGCGCTCTAAATATATGTTGATTGAACAAGCAAATGGAATAAAAATCAACATGTTTGTATACTTTCCCAAAAGCACCCACCTCAGTGCCTCTTTAGGTATTCAAAAATTGAAATTTATCATGTATGTCAATCAGAGAAACTCTAAGCTAAGAGCTTGCTCTGAAACACATTTCTCATTCTTATTCTTGTCTTAACAACTCACTTGACAATATTTGAGAAATATAGTCATTCATGCAAAGGACCTTGGTATTTCCAATAAATTTGAAAATATTTCCAATTTCCTTGTATCTTTTCTTCAACACATTCAAAGAGTTTCATTTGTTGTGTTGTTTCAAATATTCTGAGCAGTTTCTTCTCCATTTATTAAAAATTTTATTAAATTTTAAAGAATAGTCACATTTGCAGAATTTAAGGGAAAGATTATTTGGTACTTTGTATCTTAGACAGAATAACCATTCTGAAAGTATTTTGACAATCATTTAGAAGAACCAATATATTACATGTTTATGCCATTGTATGTGTTGTGTATATATAGATATATACATGCATGGGTGTATGTATATTTTAAATCATTCATCATACTTTTTCCAATTGTTGCTTTGAATGAGTCATCACTGGATTCATTAATGCAACTATTTTGTTTTAGGCCTCAATTAAAAGAGCTTATAGATTTTTCCTTTTTTTTTTCTTTTTATTTTTATTATACTTTAAGTTCTAGGGTACATGTGCATAACGTGCAGGTTTGTTACATATGTAGACTTGTGCCATGTTGGCCTTTTTTTATTTATTTTTCTTTTCTAGGGGTTGATGTTGCGGGGTGCTGGTTAGTATCACTCTTCCAAGTAACACAAATACATTTCACAATGTGAACTTTGATAAATGTCCAAATGGATTTTAAAACTAAGCAAATTGAACTGCTTTTTGAGTCCCATAATTTATTCCAGCCATCTGTGTCACACACACACGTTTGTTTCTTAAAGGCTTTATAATTTTTTTTTTTTTTTTTTTGCCCGTCTTCCAAACCAGCACCACCTTAGGATATAACAGCATTAACATATTTCACGATTGACTTTGGCCCCCTGAAGAATATAATACATCTTTTTCCATTGAGAAACATTTTTCATCTTAACTATTTTCAATTTGGAGATTAAAAAGTATAGAACCAAAAACATTCTTTTGGCATGATACTTTCTATTTAAAGGCCACCAAATGTTTCTTTCTGAGAGACTGTATTGAGCGGTTAGGATCTTGGCATCCACTATTGTTCTAGGGAAAGATTTTCCTGGCCCACACTTGTTGTTCCTGGATAATGAATGACTAAAGTGTATGGACAGAGCCACCTTCCCATCTGTACTAGCTTTAACTGCCATCGATTGCTTGTTGCATCCTCTGTTGAACCACGCATGCTTAATCATTAATTTTACTTAGAGCTGATAAAAATAGCTGACTTTATTGATCATCTACTGTATGCCCAAGATATTACACATAATCTTTGATTTAATTATACAGTAATCTGAATTTAAAATATAGAAACTGACACTTATGTATTTTATTGGAGTTTCTGATACCTAATTTCTTTCTTGGGGGGGTAGGTAGGAGTTATTGAAATGCCACCACAATATTGTGAATTTTATTTATTTATTTTAAATGCAGTGTACTTTATAAAGAGCATTTTTTGGTTGTATAAATGTCCAAATAGATTTTATTTGGTTTTATTCATGGAACTAACTTTTAGAGTTCCTATTTTGCTAAGCAATTTATTAGACTTTGTATATTAATTATCATATAGTTAAGAAAATTGAGGCTTCACAACGTTAACGCTGTATCTTCACAAGACTAATGGGTGGCAGATATTGGATTCTTGCCCAGGACTCCTTCACTCAATACCTTCTATTTTACATTTCTGCATTGAAAGAGAGTAATATGTTCCCTTACAGAATTTTTCTATTTTGCTGTTCTAGTCTAGTCTAATCTATGACCTATGAGAATCCTGATTAAAGAATGAAAATATCTATTTCACGGTTTTTCCGTGTTACAATAAGAAACAAACATATGTATATACATATTATATATGACTAAATATATTACATTTATCACCCACATCCTAAATAAATATGTATAGCTGTAGTTGATACGTATAGTAAATCCATGCCTAGGCAATGAGTTGTATCACAGCTCACAAATATAATGTGTTAAATACTTTGTCATCTTCCTCCCATCATTTTAACTAAGCTAAATTGCTAAACATAGAACATAAATTTCTGATCAACTCATATGTGCTTTGATACAAGAAGCAATTCATACTTTAAAGTAGATTGTTCTGGGCATAAGAAAAATTTGACTAAAGTGATAAAAATAGGGAATGATTAAAGAGTTTCAGATCCTTTAGCTTAGAGAAGACAAAGCTGGCTAAGTTTGAATAAATTGTTGTATTTAAATAGTTTTTATCAGAATTGTGAGCAATTGTTTTCTATTTTGACATCAGGTCATGAAATAGGTTTAATAAATTGAGACAATTTAATTGGATATAAAAAATAGCTTCTTTATGTCAAAGATAAAATATTAGCACAGACCACCAGGGATGACACGAAGTCTTTATCCTGGAAATCTGAACAAAGAACATAAACAGCCAGTTATCCCAGCCGCAAAAAGCAAGCTGATGGACAATGTGATCCTTAATAGTCTTTTCTAATATTTTGTTTTTATAGACATCATAACTTTTTCTTTGCTTTCCTTTCACATATCCCTGCCTTTTATGATAATAGTACCTTAAAGCAGGAGCGATTTCTGATTTTTTAGTTTTAAACATATCTGACTATAGGATATTAACTGCAGTTTCTCTTTTACATTAAATTTTCAGTAAGTGAAAATGGTAATATATTAGCCAGTTCTTCTGGAAAAAATGCAGATTTCAAGGTAGGTCACATTTCTATTATCTCCCATAACATACATACAGCAACTAGATTGATGGTTGAAAAACATATTTACATCATAACATTCCCCTGTTAACCTATCAATGGATTCTCATTAAAATTAAAGTAAAGCACACATTACTTAGATTGGTCTACAATGACTATACCTCTGTGTATCTGTGATCTCATGTCATCTCCATTTTACTCCAGCTTATACCACATCAGCCACTGTGGCTTTACTATTTATCCAGCATGTTAATTCTAAGCTCTTTCTGTTCTTTCTACTTGGATGAATATGAAAATGGTATAGAGCAGGCAACTGTTCAATGATGTTGGATCAGGATATTACATAAGTAGGAAAAAGCAAGTGCAAAGTCATTGACTTCCCTTTCCATCATTTTCCCCTGAATGTGCATAGGTACATATACACATCAATGCCCATCAGTTTCTCCCAATCATTTTCTTTGTTTTGTATACACTGTATCTATATCTGGATACTAGTTTATTGTCAGCTTCATCTTCTCTACCATGAGTATTGTGTGTTCTTTGCTGTATTGCCTACACCTAGAATGGTGCCTGGCACATGACAGACACTTAATAAATAAACCTTTCACTTCACTTTCAATTTAAAAATAGATATTATTTCTGCAATGTCAAAATATGATGAAAAATACTGTTTATAGTTGTGACTATAGCCGAAGTCTATATATTTGTGAGTGCATATTATACTTCCCATCCATATGGTTTGTCATCCTGGAAAGAGAGTTGTAGTCTAAAGGTGAAGTGGGAAGTACAATTTGCAGAAATCATTACCATTCCTTTCTAAATCTAAAACAATATTTTTTGTTGTCTTTGGGTAAAGATGTATTATTTTAAAAACTTATACAGAAGTTCTTATCTCCATATAAGAAAACATTTTCTGTTAAAAAGATGTGATTCTCACTCTGATGTGAGGAGAATTTATTCCATTCCTTCTTTGAGAATTTCATTGCCATTTGCATGTTGCCTGGAATACAAATTGTACTGAGTAATCAATCATTGTTTAATTGCCGCTCAAGTAAACCCTTGTAATCAGACTTGCTATAAAAATGTTAAGGTGTGCAAAAAGCATAAGGTGGCATTTTCCCCTCCTTCTTATTATGCCTGTGTAACTTCCATTAATACTAATAGGAGGCACAGCTGGTCGTCAACAGGAGATTACAGGTTGCTGTTTAAATCATATTTTATTTTTATACCTTGGCAAGATTTATGTATTGAAATCAGGTGGCCAGATTTTTGCTGTTGTTAAGAAATCTTTTACTCTGAAAGAATGAGATTGGGGGGTGGGAATTGGGTCTCACATTTTTTATTTTAGGAATATAAAGACTCGAAATCCAAGCAGCAGCTTGTCCTTATACAGCAAGTCTGTCTTATTCTTTAGCACCAGCTGGAGTCCCGTTTCTAATTTGCTGTGAAGAATTAAGTGATTTGAGACCCATACCCTGGAGTATTTGACCTCCAGTGTCAACCAGCTAGCTTGCAATTCCCTTGGCTGGAAAGTTTCTCCAGAATTGATTTGAACTAACATCAGTTAAAATACTCTGAAATATGGTAGTAAATATCATTGCAAATCTGAGTATGACTTTATATAGCCATGAAGATAAACACACTGTAGAATATTAAAGAAAAGAGTTTAGGAACACGGAGAGCCTTGAGGATCAGAAATGTTGTGACAATAGAACGTTTCACCTCAGGGTCATCAGTTTAAGTCTGGCACAGTTGGTTGGCTACACTGTCTGAAGATGGTTGGTTGTAGCAGATGTGAACTGTGCCAGTGCTCTCAAATTCATTTCGTAGGGTTCAGGTCCATTTGTCATAAAACAGTTATTCCCGTTATTTTCAATTGCCACAGTGTTGACAATCCTAGAGGAGAATAGAAGGACTAATAAGAACAAAGTTAGTGCAGTATCTTCATTACCCCAGGCACAGGCCCGTCTCCTTTCTCCCAGTCTTCATTTTCTCATCCTGTTGCCCTCATCCAGATTGTCTCCCATTTTTTTTCTCTATACCTAATCTAGTCCTTTAAATTATCTAATGCATTCCTTCTCCCTCTCCATGAAACTTCTCCCAGTTATTCCTGTTACTGGTGGATTTCTCTCATTCCTGAACTTGGTTGGTACCAACGACTTGAAATTGGATATAATAGCACTGCAAGTAAGTGATAAGGTCAATAGTGCTAGAAGGAATGGTAGGTAGAAGGACACTATGGTAGCCAGAAGAATAAATATCAATGTCCCCATAACTCTTCTGAAACTCCTCAGTCCTTATTCTCTCTTCATTTTTTCTTTTTCCACTTTCACCTCATTGAATTAACCACATCATGTGAAACCATATCCTGCTCCTCACCCTGAAATCCCTGGCTTGGCACCCTAGAAACACCACCTGCTAACAACCTGCAGTGCTGTTGTCCATCTTTGGCCACCACGTATCCTAACTCGCTGGACTAGCGCCCTAAGTCAAGAAGGGTACAAAAACCTTATGGGGAAGTAAGTCCTACCCACATGAGACAATAAAATGGATGGATGAGAAAGTGCATAGAAAGTGCCAGGCATGAGTTGAGATCAAAACGTGTTAAATGCAGCTGGGCACGGTAGCTCACATCTGTAATCCCAGCACTTTGAGAGGCTGAGATGGGAGCATTGTCCAGGAATTCAAGACCAGCTGGGACAACAGAGTGAGACCTGTCTCTACCAAAAATTTTAAAAAGTAAATAAATAAGCCAGGTGTGGTGGTGCATGTCTGTATTCCTAGCTCCTGGAGAGACTGATCCAGGAGAATTGTTTCACCTCAGCAGTTCCAGGCTTCAGTGAGCTATGATCACCACTGCACTTCAGCCTGGGTGACAGAGGAAGACCCTGTCTCAAAACAAAACAAAACATCCAGGTGTTAAGTGTGCATTCTGGTTGGAAAATTAAATAGCAATTACATTTCACAACCAATTTCCCACATATATTACTTTCATATGTTTATTGGGGTACTTGGTACATCTAATACTATTTTTCAAGTATACTGTGAGCTAATTTAGCCTTATGACTTTGTGTAATTTCCAACCTTGAACTTGCACATGTTTTTTTTTTCCCATGAGCAAAACTATATGATGAGACTGAGTAATAAAAATAGCCACCTAGCCACCATTTATTGAGAGATTATGTTATGCCACACACTGCTTTAAGTGCATGATGTACATTATGCATACATTATACATACCCATACAATACTTAATTATCAATCCAGAAGATATTATTATGCTTATTTTATAGTTCAGGAGAATGGGCCTCTAGTTTAAGTTCCTTGACCCAAGACACTACCTAGTTAGGCACATAAAGACCTAGCCTGAGATTCTGCCACAATTTATCAAATTTGCTGCAAGAAAGTATTATGTTTGTGCATTCAACTCAGTACTTTATCATATATAGTGGAAGAAAGGAAGGCTGTTTATATGCTATTGTACACCAATTCTTGCTTGCTTAAGTCTTCTGTTACTAGGTCAGATTTTGAGTGTAATATTCCAGTAATTGATATATGTGCTTCTTGTTTGTCCTTGACGTCACATGACACCTCATTATGCACTGAATAAATGTTCAACAAATAAATACATGTAGCTTTGATTTGATGTTCTGATAAAATTCTGGGATCCTGTTATTCCTTTTATTTTCAGTTGCCACAGTGTTGCAGTCCTAAAGAAGAATCGAAGGGCTAATAAGGACATAGTTAGTACGGTAGCTTTCAGGGAGGTGAGGTTTGAACCCCTTGGTTTAAAATTGAAAGAAAAATTTTTCCTACCTCCTATTACAGTACTGAAGACTGTATACAGTCACACATCCTGGTTTTCTAGTAATGAAGTTTTAAGAGTGATTGCTTTCATTCACGTTTTTTTTTCTGAATATGTGATAAGAAAATCATAAAACACAAAACATTAAAGGGGGAAAATACAAAATACTCACAATTGTACTATCAACGTTTTAATTTAGATCAATTTACGGAAATTTTGACTTGTTATCTTTTTTACTTAACTTGAAATGTGATTTTTAGTAGATTCATATTATTCTAAATTTAGGATGTTCCCTAACATGTTAGTGTGTATAGGCTAGGTTATGCTACAATAACAAATTACTCCAGAAATTTCACAGGCTTAATGCCACAAAGAATGTCTTGCTCACGTTACACATCCCATGTGGGTTGGTAAAAAGCTTCTGCTCTATACAGATACACAGGGATTGAGCTGCCAGAGGTTGCAATTTCTTTTGATTACACCTTCAGGAATATATGGCCTCCTCGGTCCATAAAGATGCAGAAATTTCTCACCTCAAAGTAAAATACTTAAATAAGAAATGACATATGTCACTTGTGGCCAGAACAAGATATATTACCGTGCCTAATTGTAACGGGTCTGCAGACTGTAAAGGAACACATGGGATATTTTACATAATTAACCCTCCTCAATTTCTTTCTTAAATAGATGTCCCTCAGTTTTATATTCAGCAGTGTTTTCTCAAAGTGCAGGGTATAAAGAAAGGCATCCTTCCTTTTTTCAAGTATTGATAAATCCGTAATAGTTACTAGCCTTTAGACTTCAGACTTAGGTTCACTCAAAATATAACTTACGTGTTCTATAATAAAAGTTAATATCTATTTTGAATTCTTAATCAGCCAAGCGGCAAAACAAAATATCAGCCAATCTAATACTTCTTCTCCCATTCACCTAGAGTTTCTTCTAAATTTAGGCACCTGGGCCCAGTCCTTTGCATGTTCCTGTGTGGTGACTGATGAGATGAGCATCACCCATTCTATTTGCTGGTCCATTTGCATGAGTACAAGAAGCTTCTATTTCCTGAAGACAAGACTCTCAAAGCATTGTGTTCTCTCTCAGTTACTGCTCTGCCAGTGTGGGCCTCATATTCTGCTCTGAATGTGTCAAATATGGGGTGCAGGCAAGGGAATGTAAAACATCAGGGCTGATTCTTTTCTCAGAGTCCCAATAGTGACTAGTTTTTCTCCCTTGATAGGGAGGATAGGAAGTGTAGAAATTGGCTGATTGCATACTCTCCCAAATCTTACGATGTACCCCAAATTCAGGTTTTGAAATCAAGAGGCTAGAATTTGACTTTATTAACACTTGTCTTCTGTTTTAATAACTCTCAGCTGAAGCTATAATCCCACTGGCTGAGTAGAGGCAAAATGAGGGAAAAAGTTGAAAAATACATACCTTTCATCAAAATATTCTGTGAAAGAGATACATATATATGTGTGTGTATGTAAATATGTGTTTGTGTGTGCATGTATATTTGTTATCGTTGTTGTTTATACTGAAATAGATAATGCTGCCTACCAAACTAATAAGTCCCTTCTTGGAGAAATTGCCAAACCTGCAGACCAACTACTCAGGTTTCCTGTATGTATGGTGGTCATATTCTGCACCATGCAACTATATTATCTAATAAAACCTGACTATCTAGTGTTTATTTGCAATCCCAGAGCCAAAATTCTTCTTTAATAATATGCATCCCAATCATATTCTTAACTTAGTATTTTACCTGGAGACTTAGATGTTCCCAGAAATACATTTTTAAAATGTATTTTAGAGGTAGTAGTGATGGGATAGGGGATTATTATTTATATGGTCATTTGTTGGTTAGCTGTGGCTTAGAAGAGCCATTTTGTCTGCCATTGGAGGAAGGTGGCTCACTGGTTGTGAATGTAATTCCCTCCCTTTCTATATCCAGTTTCCAAGAAGGAAACCTTGCCAGTGTGTGTCTAATGAGTTATTTTTTAATCATGCTACCCATCAAGCAAAGATAGATGAATAGATTATTTTTTCATTTTTATGGATAGTTTTTCAACCCAATAAGCACTTCTTCTTGAGACATTAGTCCACTTTATGAGAGAGAACAGGACCAGGATAGTGGAGGGCTTATGTTTCGGGAGGCGGTTGCAGTGGGTGGGGAATAATGAGAGAGTTTCCTGATTTGGAAATGGGA
The DNA here is from genome assembly GCF_000951035.1 of Colobus angolensis palliatus. NCBI lineage: Eukaryota > Metazoa > Chordata > Mammalia > Primates > Cercopithecidae > Colobus > Colobus angolensis. Next base: position 1,258,494 of record NW_012118388.1, read on the forward strand.
AGGAGTGGAAAGGAGAAAAGAAGTACAGATTCCACAGAGTAGAGGCCCCCTGAATATGTAGGTTCGCGGAAGGAGAAGGCTCAGTGGGTCCCTGTAAAGACTTAGCACTCAGTTTCACTGTTTCGAGGATCTTGGCAAGTGTCTCTCACACAACTAAGCCAGGCAAAGAGGACATTCATCTTCCACAGGAGCCACAGCCATCATAAAATGTTAGAGTGGAATGAGCTTTGAAAGAGTGGAAAATGCAGTGGACGAGTAAAGTTTAATAGTGACAGTAGTGTGATGATCTCTTTATTTTTAATAGACTTTTAATTTTAGTATAGTTTTAGATAAAGAGAAAAGTTTCTAAGATAGTACAGAGAGGTCCTATTCATCTCATACCCAGTTTCCATTATTTTATCTTCTTACATTAGTATGGTACGAACGTTACATGAACCAATGTTAGTCCATTATCATTAACTAAGTTCCTACTTTACTCAGGTTTCCTTGGTTTTCACCCTTGCAGGATCCCACCAGCGTACGACACTACATTTACCAGACATGTCTCTTTAGGTTCCTTTTCGCTAGGGCAGTTTCTCAGATTGTCTTTGTTTTTGATGACCTTTGAGTAGTACTGGTCAGATATTTTGTAGAATCCCTTGATTAGATTTGCCTAGTGTTTCTTAATGATTAGATTGGCTAAAGATTTTTAGGAGGAAGATTTCAGAAGGAAAGTTCCATTTTTATCCCATCATAATTCAAGTGTGTGCTAGCAATATGAGTTATCACTCTTGATATTAAATTTGTTCACCTGGCTGAGATATTGTTTGTCAGGTTTCTCCACTGTAAAATTACTCTTTTCTTCTCTTTCTTTTCATAGTGTATTTTTTAGAATGAAGTCCCTTATGAGAAGACCACATGTAATTATCAGAAATAAGAAAGATCGTCGGGGCGCAGTGGCTCATGCCTGTAATCCTAGCACTCAGAGAAGCCAAGACGGGTGGATTGCCTGAACTCAGGAGTTCAAGATCAGCCTGGGCAACATGGCGAAACCGTGTCTTCACTAAAAATACATTAGCTGGGCGTGGTGGTGTATGCCTGTAATCCCAGCTACTCTGGAGGCTAAGGCAGGAGAATCACTTGAACCCAGTAAGTGGAGGTTGCAGTGAGCCAAGATCGTGCCATTGCAGTCCAGCTTGGGCGACAGAGCGAGACTCTGTCTCAAAAAAAGAAAAAAATAAAATAAGAAAGATCAGTGGTGGTAGGGAGGAGTGACCAGATTGGAGAATAATATAAAACAGAGTTTGATTTTTGCTTTGAATAAAAGGTAGGGTTTGGGTAGACAGAAGGGACAGAGGAGGGGGAATTATGCTCCCCCTCCTTATAGCCAAGTACCTACATAGATTATTTGGAATTCTGCATGAAAGCTCTGTTTATTCTCCCCTATTTATTTACTTATTCAGTGATTTATTTATATTAATATGGACTGATGGATATTTATTTTATACTTTGAGTTATAATCCACACTACTTTTTTTTTTTTTTTTTTGAGGCGGAGTCTTGCTCTGTCGCCCAGGCTGGAGTGCAGTGGCCGGATCTCAGCTCACTGCAAGCTCCGCCTCCCGGGTTCACGCCATTCTCCTGCCTCAACCTCCCGAGTAGCTGGGACTACAGGCGCCCGCCACCTCGCCCAGCTAGTTTTTTGTATTTTTTTAGTAGAGACGAGGTTTCACCGTGTTATTAGCCAGGATGGTCTCGATCTCCTGACCTCGTGATCCGCCAGTCTCAGCCTCCCAAAGTGCTGGGATTACAGGCTTGAGCCACCGCGCCCGGCCCACACTACTTTTTTTTTACTTGTTGCTCAAATTTTTTCAGCATTTGACATTGAGAGCTTTTTCATTTGGCTCCAGTGTCCCTTTGATATGCCCCCTTCACCCATCATTGTGTGTCTGTGTTTGTGTCTCTGTGTGTGTGTGTGTTTTAACACTTCCTTACTTTTTGGCACTACAATATGCCCCAAGCTTATCTGGTATATTCCCAGCCTCAGTTTTGGAATCAGCCATTTTCCCAGGGTCACTTGTTTCCTTCAATTGGAGAAAGTACATTAGAAACCAAGATCTGGGCACTAGGTGTGCTTATTGCTACTGGAGTGTCATTTTTCTAGGTCTTCTCACCTGACAGAGCAAAAAAAAAAATTGTGTATACTAACCCTTGTGTGTACGCCTATCTGTAAATGTTTCCATAATCCACCTGTGATATATAGATGAAATTAAATAATATGCTAAGTTAAACATGAGTTCATACTAATGTCTCCAACTTTAACCCATTGCCACATCATTCTAATCACCCCAGTGTGTTTGTAACTTTCCATTCTAACAGTGAGAAACCTGACTCCCACCATCCATTTACTTAATTCTTCAGTTGCAGTGTACATGTATGATAGTATCAGAATTGTTAACCTATAACCCTGTGGGAAGCAACTTTGTCAGCTACACTACATTGCTTAGGTACAGTGTCTTTTGTCTCTTGTTTTGTGGACTCCGCAAACTTCTGAAGTTGCTTCCGTCAGTACCTTTTTCCCTACTTTCTTCAGTGAGGTTGTTTTATCCACTTGTAGTAAGAGTTAGATTGTTTTGTCACACGTTGCCTTCCATCATGGGATTTCTTGATCTCCCAAATGATTTTGTTTTAATTTACATGTGTTAAGCTTTAGTGTTGGTACTATAAAGTTCTATGGGTCTTGACGATTTAATTGTCAGGTATCCACCATTATAATAGCATACAGAAAAATTTCTTGCCCAAAATATCCCCTGTATTTTATCTATTTAAACCTGCCCTCTCCTGGGGTTCTTTGCAACCACCGGTCTGTTCACTGAATCTATAGTTTTGCCCTTTCCAAATGTCATATACATTGAACTATAAGTTATGTAGCCTTTCAAACTAACTTCTTTCACTTACTAACATGTATGTAAGGTTCAAGCATATTTTTGCATAACTTGATAGTTCCTTCCTTCTTATCACTAAATAGTATTCTATCGTTTGGATAGACAACAGTTTGTTTAACCTTTCACCTACCAAAAGACGTCTTGGTTGCTTTCAGTTTTTGGCTATTATATATAAGACTTCTAAAAACTCATGCACAGATTTGATCTGCAGCTTTATCATTTAATTTTTTTAAATTTAGATATAATATACATACCATAAGATTCATCTTTTTAAAATGTATATTTCAGTCTTTCTTAGTACATTCACAATATTTTGCAGCCATCACCACCATCTAATTCAAGAATATTTTCAGCACCCCAGAACTGTGAACCCAACAATTATCTCCCATTCTCCCTTGCATCTGACCCACTAATCTACTTTCTGTCTCTATAGCTTTGCCTATCTGAACATTTCCTACAAATGGAATCATATGATACGTTACCTTTGTGTCTGGCTTCTTTAACTTAACATAGTATTGTCAAGGTTCATCCATGTTGTAAATATGTGTCAATTATTCCACTTTATGTCTGCGTATTATTCCATTATATGGATATACCACACTTCATCTTTTCATCAGTTGTTGGACATTTCAATTGTTTTCACTTTTGGCTATTAAGAATAATGCTGCTATAATCATTTATGTACACATTTTTGCATAAACATGTTTTCATTTCTCATGGATATATATCTATGACTGTAATTGCTGGGTCATATGGTAACTTTATGATTAACTCTTTGAGGAGTTTCTAAACTATTTTTGAAAGCAGCAGTAATATCTTACATTCCCTCCAGCAATGTTTGAGAGTTTCAATTTCGCCACCTCCTCACTAACACTT
>NW_012118388.1:1263537-1278791 GCF_000951035.1 Colobus angolensis palliatus
AAAAGAAATGTTCTATTCCTAATGTCACTGAACATCCCAGGTGAAATTGGTAGACAAATGTAGGAGTCAATAGAAACTGAAAGACAGAAAGCATAAAGGGTAGAGTTCAAAATTTGTAAACAAGTATGGAAAGGAAATAGTGGTTAACTGACAACTTTCTGGGACTGATAAGATCTCCTTCCTGAAATATTTTGAAACTTAAGTTATCTCTGGGACCTATGTATGTCACAGTCTTTGAAGTTGATGTTTTTCTTGTTTATATTTTGCATCTTCATCCTATCTAACATTATTTAGATTATCTTACTGAGTGGCCTTTGCAATCAAAAGATGCTAACCATCACACCTTTTTTTTCTTTTCTAAAAGGATATGGACAGGGTGGAATTTGAAGGAGGTGTTAAAGTTCCCACTTTACTCTTATTCATTATAAGCTGTTAGGACTAATATTTGCATTGTGGTTAAAAAATGACAAGTAATTGTGGTATCTTTAAACATTAACCTGGCAAGCTCATTATTTGGGATGCTTTGATTAATTAGTTTTCTTTGTGATGCTAATGAATTGCTTTCTGAGGTCACATGAAATTATGAAATTGAAGCTAACACAAAATCAAACATTTGGGTAGGAGAAAGAAGCAAATGCTTTACATGCTTATTCCAAGTATGCAGAATATTATTCTAAAGTTTTATTCACCATTATAAACCAGGAATTAACACAGAAAATCTTAATTTAATTCCCATTGGTAGGATATTGTGGTGAAGTGGAACTCTGTCAAAATAAATAAATAAATAAATAAATAAATAAAATTAAAAAAGAAAACAAGTCACACTCTGTACATACCAAAGTGTTTAATTTCCATTTAGTTGATTTTTGCATGTTTCCAAAATGCTAAATTCATTTTCCCCCAACAATTAAAGAATAGAATACATTGTTCTATATTTCTCACAGCCAACTCAATAAGCAGTGATTAAGCCTTCTGGCAGTCTGTTCCATTCGTGGACCCCAGTGAACAAGTTTCCTGGTATTCATCCCCTTGTATAATTCTTTTCCGTCGAATCTGGGCTGGACCAATGACGTGCTTAATCAAAAGAACATGTCAGAGTGCCGGTTCCAGGCCCAAGCTTTAAAAAGTCTGGAAGTTTTCACTTTTGCACTCATAGGAGCCCTGAGCCTCCAGGCAGAAATATAGCTATGCTTCTGGAAAGGGCATGTGAGAAGCACCAAGGAGAATGAGAGGAGCTGTGACTACATGGAAAAAGAAAGATGCCTAGCTCTGTCAACTTCCTGACTTGCCCACAGCAGAGTTGCCAGTTGAATTCACCCACAAAAGTGACCAGCAGCAAGACAAGCAGAAGAATCAGTTGCTGAGTCTAGTACAGACTGCAAAATTGTAAACAAATTAAATAGTTGTTGTTTCAAGCCAGTAAGTTTGATAATTTCATTTTGAAGCAATGAAAAAACCAAGGCACCTACTGTATATCCAGCACTACATAATTTGCCAAGGAAGTAAAAAAAATAGAAAATGAAGGAGTGATGCACATTTGACTTCCAGTTGTTGAGCTGAATTGTGGTATACATCTTTTCTTTTTTACTTTCTTTTTTTTTTTTTTGACGGAGTCTCTCTCTGTCGCGAGGCTGGAGTGCAGTGGCATGATCTCAGCTCACTGCAACCTCTGCCTCCCGGGTTCAAGCGGTTCTCCTGCCTCAGCCTCCCAAGTAGCTGGGACTACAGATGCGTGCCACCACCCCCAGCTAATTTTTGTGGGGTTTTTTTTTTTTTTTTGGTAGAGAGGGCGAGTAGTTCACCATGTTGACTAGGATCGTCTTTATCTCTTGACATGATGATCCGCCTGCCTCAGCCTCCCAAAGTGCTGGGATTACAGGTATACATCTTTTCATAAGTATTTTGGAAATTATGTTTTTATCAGTAATATGTTTCAGCTACATTTCAGATTATCCAAAATATGGCTTGAATATTAATTATATTTAGCATTTTTTAGGTAAATGAATTCTTCAACTTCCAACAAGTAACTTACCAATGAACCTTGGGGACATATTAATTTACTGGGTGTTACTGGTATCATGACATGCAATCTTTCAAGGAATAATTTACAATTAGTACAATAATTCAAGCAAGGGAGAAATTTGGACTTACCTGTGTATATAAAAAAGATGCAACACACTCAGTTTCAGGAAATGATAGGAAGGAAAGGGTCGGAATGAGCCAGGCACGAAAGAACAACACAAACGTTCTAGTGGAGGAAGCCGCCATGTTAGAAGGGTACATAGGATTTGGTTTATAATCACACTGGATGGTGAAAAGAATTTTATGAAACTACTCAAAGATAACAAGGAAATTACATGGTTAGGTCATGTTTTAGAATTATGAATTTGGCAGCAATTCATAGTAGAAGAGGGAAAGATTTGACAAAGTCTTTAAAAGACTTACTGACATCCAGTATTTTCAGTAGCTTTCTCCAGTATTCAAATGATATTATTTTAGTTCACATTTTATATTTTCAAATGTAAAATAAATAAATGGCAGTAAGTACACTTGTTTTGTAGTTTAGTCAAATGCTTTCATATGATGTCATAATAATATCGAATTTTCTTGACTAAAAATCAAATTATTTCATCAAATAACTTTGATGATCCCCTGAGCTTATCCATGATACATTAAATAAAGAGATGTATCGTTTTTTTACATGCAAGACCTTTGATATCATGAAAAACATTTTATAATGACTTTCCTTAGCAATATTTTTGTGAATGTATATGTATATATGTGTTTTTCTCTTTTCAATTTTTTATTCTGAACATTATTTTTAATATTTTACCAAGAGAGTAAATAGCAGAGCATTATCTTATGTATTTAGGTGTATTTCCTTGTGAGGAGAAAAGATTTTTAAGAAAAAAATCAGTTGGATACTAAAGAAGCAATTGAGTCAGGATGAAAAAGAAATGAAAAAATCCTCTCCAATTCCTATTTTAGCCCTAAATTTCTGTTAGAGTATCTTATGTCAATGTACTTCACATGGTTATTTGCAGTTGCATAGACTGTATGAGAAGAACTAAGAGAAAAATATCTTGTTGGGCTTTACTACCACTGTAGGCTTTGTAAACAAATAATTTGTTTATACACAAATATATTATCCAATGGCCTGACACCGTCCCTAGTAAACAGTTACGGCCAGAGTTAATGCGAGAAAAGCAGATCCATAAGGTCTGTTCAATTTATATTTCTAGGAGGATGAGCTGGGTTTGGATTCCTTCTAACGTGTAACTTGGGTATATTGTTCTATAAAACTTTACTGAAATTGGGGGAAGTCTTTCCAAATTAGGTAAAGTGTTTTAGAGGGCTTATTGCTTAAATTTCATGAATTGGTCTCAGTGCAGATCTAGGCTTTAGTGGCATATGATAACTACTTCGGGCATTTTCTATGGCCAGAATTGATGTTATATGTGCTTCTGTGATTTGTACTGTCATGTCATATCACTGGATTACAGGCAATTGATTTCCCATTGAAATATGTAGCCATGACGGGCCTCAGTGGCTCATGCGTGTAATGCCAGCTCTTTGGAAGGCTGAAGCGAGCGGATTGCTTGAGCTCAGGAGTATGAAACCAGCCTGGCCAACATGGCGAAACCATATCTCTACTAAAAAGTAAAAAAAAAAAAAAAAATTGGCCGGGCATGGTGGCACATGCCTGTGGTCCCAGCTACTCCGGAGACTGAGGCGCAAGAATCACTTGATCCCGGGAGGTGTGACTGCAATGAGCCTAGATCGTGCCACTGCACTCCAGCCTACTTGACAGCGTAAGACTCTGTTTGAAAAAAAAAAAAGAAAGAAAACGAAAAAAGAAAAGAAATACATAGCCACAAACTTCAACTGAGTAAAGAATGAGTCAAATAAGAAGCATGGTGAATGTTTCTAAAAGGTAAAGTCTGTATTTATTTTTAGGTTTGTGTGCATTAGAATGTATATTATAAAATATGGAAATTCTTTTAAAATCCAGAAATGCTGCATGTTTTTGAAAAGCATTACTTGAAATGGTATAATTTAGGTTTAAAGTATTGCTTGTGATAAAATATTAAAGGTAGTTTTTGATTTGAAATATTTAAATTAGAGATGTCTGTAGATTAATTTCAAAATTAAAACTAATAATCTGATATTAATTCTAATTATTTTTAGTGTCATCTAAGTGTAAAATTGTATTTTTATCTCTAAGGTAGCGTAATGAACTGTGAATCTAAGATTTGAAAAACAGTGTACTAATGAACTTATAATTCCTTGGTGCATATGTTGGGGGGGCCTTTTTCAAAGCATATCTGAAAGTATAAAGAATCTCTTTTTAGTGTTTGATTAGCAGCAAAATTAGTGGGCTAGAAACATTATTCATTATATAATAGAGATGTAGGAGAGCTGGAAACTCTCCAATTGGATATTTGGAAACAGGGACAACTTAATTGTTCTGAGGTTGAGAGACAAATTACTGATTACATTTTCTCAGTAAAGGGTTCTTTTTAAAATGAAAACTAAATTTGCTTATATTTTTTACTAAGAAAATGTTCATCTCCTCCTTCATAACGGTTGGCACAGAGTAGGTGCTCAATAAATATTTTTAAATTAATTATAAGTGCAATATGTCCATTAATTAATTAATATGTCCATTCCCAATATGTCTATATCACTATACTTATATGTATAGTGATACATATGTCTATTGGGAATGCTGCTTATTGGAACTTGGTGAAAATTATGGAGTCTATTTTTTCTATATTATGGATTAGACACAGTCAGAAGGTATGAATGTTGATGCCATTTTTGGTGATTTTGTACTGAAATAAAAATAGATAATAACAATGAAATTTAAAATTTAAATTCTAAATTTGTGATTTATGATATTTTGACTCGACATTTCTATTTCTAGTGTACAAGTTATATCTGATTCCTGGGAAGTATTAAGGGTAATTTGTTGTATATCAAATGTTTTATCTTTTTTTATAATACCTCTTAAACATGCAGTTTTTTAATATAAACCTTAACAATAGAAGGAAGAATGAAAGTGCCTACTTATTAAATGAAATATTTAGAAGAGTATTTCTTAAGCTATATCCTCTCAAATTGAAGATAAGAATTTTCTAGGCAGCATAAGAAATTATGCTAAAATGAGTTCCCTCTGTGCATGTGAGCAGGTGTATATTTACATTAGTGATGTATATCTTTTATCATAAATGGAAAAACTAAGTATTTCTTGTAGTTGAATGGAAACTTCATTGCCCCAAGTTGTGTATGTATTAGACAAAAGAATATTTTAAATATTCAAACTCAGTATTATAGTTACATGCATTAAGGACATTCTTCCAATGTGTGGAAGAAGCATGCTTATGCAAGCCTGGAGTCGGGAAGGGAAAAATAGGATCAAGGATGACTAAGAATATAAGTAAGGGTAGCCATGAACTAACTAACCACAAGTATGAAAATACTTTTATTATTCATTGGACAGGAAAATTACAGAACCAGGCATTTGGAAAATCTTCACATACTGACGTGTAGTTTCAGTTTAAAAGGTGCTGCTAAATAGAGACAGAAACAAGCTCAAATATTCCCAAATGATGCTTGCATCTGGAAGAAGAGGCAGATATGTCAAGCTTCATTCTAATCTACCACTAAATCTGTCTGATCTCATCATCAAAAGTATTTATTAATAATCTAACATTTATGTGTGCACAATACTATGTTAAATAACAAGAAGACAGAGAATCATTAAGTATACTGTACAACAATCCTAAGTTGTATAATATTATTACAAAGCCAGGCATCACCCATAGACAGTAAACTCTGGTATAATCTGCTATGTTCCAAATATGTGTAAACAACAACAAAAATGCTATATTCAGCTATTATATAAGGTGAAATATGATAATTGTTCAAACCAAATAGCTTTGGAACCTAAAGGGGGAGAAATTAAAATTTGGGAAGAAGTCAGATTTCAACAGTCTAAGATTTGATGTAAAGGATATAATGAAGTAAAGGCACTAATATTAGAAAGATGAAGTAAGATGAAGGAGTTGCCCTGACTGAGCATACAACAGTATAGTGATATAGTTTCAACTATTGTACTAAAGGATACTAATTCTATTAAATAATCCTATAAAACTGTCAAAAGAGATCTTGAGTTTTAGGAAGGAAACTCTGATAGAGGGCAGTGAAAAGAATGGAGTGAAGATGTGGGAGACAAGTTGGAAAGTTTTAATAATCCAGATGATCGTTGTAAGACTGTGAAATACAACAAGAAAAGAATGAATGGAAAGCAAGAAGTAGACGATGTTGCAGAGATTGAAATAATACTGCACACACAAATAGGTGTTTGGACAGATAAAATTGACAAAGATCTTAGTAACTAGTATTTGTTACAGGTTTTTACATCGATATTCATGAGTAATATTGTCTGAAATTTTATTTATTTTAATGTCTCGTCTGGTATGGGTGCGGGATAACGCCAGCCTTATACCGAGTTTAAATGTCTATCTGATCTGTTTCCTGCAAGGGTTTGTGAGAATTGTTACTATTTCTTCCTTGAATATTCAGTAGAATTCACTAATAGAATTCAATTATTTAATAGATATAGAACTACTTCTTCTTGAGTGAGTTTTGAAGGTTTCTGTCTTTCAAGGAATTTGCCCATTTCATTGATTTATCAAAATTATTGGCAACAGTGGTTCATAATATTTTTTCTTCTTCCTTTATTTTCATGGCATTTGAAGTTATATTCTCCCTTTATTTCTGACATTGGTGATTTGTGTGTTCTATTTTTTCTTCAACAGTTTGGCAAGAAGTTTATTAATTTTGTGGATCTCTTCAAATAATTAGCTTTCGATTTCACTGATTTTCCTCTTGGTTTTCTGTTTCCTGTTTCAATGATTTCTGATTTTATCTGTATTATTTCCTTTCTTTTGCTTTCTTTGAATTCAGATTGCACCTCTTTTTATATATTGTTAAGGTGGAAATTTATAACAGTAATTTGAGACCATTTTTTTTAATAAAAACATTTGATGCTTTAATTTCCTTTTAACCACTGTGTTAGCTGCACCCTGAAATTTTTGATATATTTGTTTTCTAAAGTTTGTAATTTCAAAATAGTCTGGGTTCTCATTTGATCACTATGAAAATTATTTGGCCTTGGTAGGGAAGATATAATTATTATATAGATTACAACGTTCTAGAAATGAAGATTCAGGCAAATCAAATACTCAGATCTGGGTTTTCAAACCAGATAATCTGCTTCAAAACATCTTGCTCTTCACACTGTACCACATGGCTTCGTGGGCTACTTTACAAGTTCTCAAGTGTGGAAGACTTGAAGAAAGTTGAGTATATCAGCCAAAGTTTTGAATACAGAAAGAGAAACAATTCTTTTTTTTTTTTTTTGGAGGGGAAGTTAGTTCTTTTATCCTATGGTGAGCTGGAGCTATTGATGTGAGAAATAAATGGACTGTCTTGTTAAATGCTCATACCTTGAAACATCATGAAATCTGCCCCTAGAGACTATTTCATCCAGAAGAAAGTCACTTGCCATTTTCTATTTCTTAGCTACCATTAATTGAATTGGACTAAATATTGTTTCATTTACCTCCCACCTACAGCTTTCCATATTCAGGTAGAGACTTTAGTTGTAAAGAAGCAAACAATTGGAAATAGGATCCTGGAGAAGGCACAGTAGTTTTCAGATGTATAAAATCTATGAGTATGTCCTAGCAGAAAGTTGTAGAACCCAGAAAAACTCTGATCACTATGCATCCTAGTCAATTACATGTTATACAAAGATATTTACATTATTATGGAGTATCAAATTATCAATCAAGGGCATAAAAAGACGTCCTCTCAAAGGAGGAAGGGAATAGGCAAAACCTGATAGAAACTGAAATGTATGGGAAATATACATGTATTATCCTCCCCATCAAATTTACATCTGAAAAGGTTTTTCAAAATCACTGTTGGAAAATGTGCTGGGACAAAATGGTTTGCTCCCCATCTTAACTGACACTCTTTAAATGTAATTAGTTATTGTCTTCTTTGAGAATGAGGAAAATAAATAAAATAAAGGCCAAACTTGAATAAGTGAAATAACAATACAGAATAATAGAAAGGAAACAGCTTCTGGATAACCCAGTAGAAGAATTTTGTTTCTCAAATGATTTGCTGCAGGAACCAGAAAAAAAAAAAAAAATACTATTAGAAAACAATTCGCACTCACAAAAGTACACAAGAAAGCATTATTTTTTTAAAAAGCAGGAGAAAGCTATGTTAAGAGACAATGTTCCTATGAAATGGCAAGAGGGTAACTTAAAATATTAAAGGATAGTGAGGATAAAAATCCAAAAAGCTTAATAATGTACAGGCCGAACTTGGAGATCAACCAGAAACAGAAGAAAATAATATTAAAACAGTAGATTTACACTATTTTTGTCTCTAATATTTCAGTTAAGTATAAAAACACATATGTATAAATATGAGAGTCAGATATAGTCCATGGGTCTTCAGAAAATATGTACAGATACCCAAGCGCATACACATAGAATTCATCAATTTCCAGGGATATAAGGCACTTCTAAATGGCATTCTTATATCTCATGTTAGGTGAAAAATTCCCAATATGCAGCGGAGCTGAATAATCTAGTTTAACATTTCCAAAACCAATACTCCCATGAACACATCATTTTCCCCCAACTGGTTATGACCACTCAAATAAGTTTTGAAAATGCTAGGGTAAGTAATATTAAGCAGATTCCATTACTTCATTACTTCATTACTTTTCAGAACCTCTTATAGGCAAAGTCTCAATATATGGCTGTTTCAAAATGTGCTCTCTGCCAGGCGTTGTTCTAAGTGTTTCACTAACAATCCTATCAGATAAGTACTATTATTTTCTGTACTATGCATAGAAACTGAGGAAAAGCAAGATTAAATAACTTGTCTGGTCCACGAAGCCTGTACATTGAGGAAGCTAGGATTTGACAGTATGGTCCAGAGTCTGTCATTTACCACTACAATAAAAACAGGAAGCAGAGCACACAGGCACCATTAAACTTTTTATTTTGAGGTGACCCTATCAATATTCCATAGAAGCAGTGCTTTATGGAACATAATATGGAAAGTAGTAAGTTGATTGATTAGATAGATTGAACCACATATAAATACTTAATGAAACTTACACGTACACATACAGTTAAATAACTTTTAAAATTAACTAACAATACAGAAACTATTTACAAAACTTGATCATCTATGAGATAACCTAAGATATCTCAATATATTCCAGGCAGACTTCATACATTATGTATTATTTGATAACTGCAATGAAACTAAAAATTACTAACTGTATTAGTTATAATTACTGTTGCTGATGTTGGGTTTCCAAATAAAGGGTTTTAAACGAGATAGAAATTTCTTTCTCACGAACAATTATTTTATAAACATAGAGCAGCTCCTTGGTGTCAGGCACCCAGGCTTCTTCTATTAATACTTGCTTATTCCACACACCTCGACCAGCCCTCTCCAACCTGGGGTCCAAAGTAGCTGCTCCAGCTCCTGTCTCCTTCACGTCTGCGTTTCAGGCATTAAGGTGAGGAAGACACGCTTTTCCTTTCAGAATAAGAGTTTGCACCATTTTATCGTTCCATCACTTTTACTCATATCTCCTCATGGGATTTAGTTACATGACAAACCCAGCTACAAAAGAACCTGGGAAGTAGTACTCTTAAGGCTGGTGGTGGTGGTCTCAGCTAAAAAATATGTCATCATATAAGAAGAGATTAACTGATACTGAGGTGCTGGAGCAACCAGTAGCTTCTGCTGAACAGAAAGGTTCTCAACTCAGATAAAAGATGAAATCAGAAGTATAATTACAGAAGGATTAAAGCTAGTAAAATATTGCCAAACCTATACTCCAAAGAAAATGGAATGCTTTAATGAAGGTATATTAAACATGAAAGAATGAAAATGAATGAGTTTATCATTCAAGTTAGAAGCTAGAAATAATTCTTCTGAGTATAAGAAAAGCAAGAGGCCGGGCGCGGTGGCTCAAGCCTGTAATCCCAGCACTGTGGGAGGCCAAGACGGGCGGATAACGAGGTCAGGAGATCGAGAACATCCTGGCTAACACGGTGAAACCCCGTCTCTACTAAAAAAATACAAAAATCTAGGCAGGCATAGTGGCGGGCGCCTGTAGTCCCAGCTACTGGGGAGGCTGAGGCAGGAGAATGGCGTAAACCCGGGAGGCGGAGCTTGCAGTGAGCTGAGATCTGGCCACTGCACTCCAGCCTGGGCGACAGAGCGAGACTCCGTCTCAAAAAAAAAAGAAAAGCAAGGAAGAATTTATATAAAGTTACAAATGTAGTTTAATAATTTATAAATGAAAAACAAGTTGAATGATTAAACTTGGAACACGGGCTCTTCAAAAGACCATTAAAAGAGACAAACTGCAGAAAATAGAAATCAATAAACAAGAAGATGCATATCTTTAACATTATGTATGAAAAAGAGAATATAACCACAGCTATAAAAGAAAATTAATAATCATAAGATCAATAATTATGCCAGCACCTAGTACAGTGCCTGGCAGAGTACCTGACATAAGTCCTAGGACCTTAATTATTACTTAATTACTGAATAAACTCTGGCCTACAAAATTCTTGCCTATAAGGGAACTAATATAGAAATCTATTATAATAACAAAATCAGCTTAAGAAAATCTTGAGATATGAATCACCAAAGCAGAGAATAAGAAAGGAAATCAATCTTTTTCTGGCACATTATATGTACCAGGTGTTTTACATAATTTTTGTCTTTTATTTAAGCTTTGTAACCCTGTAAAGAAGGAATACTACATTTCAAAGCTTAGAAAGCTGTGATTTAAAAAAGTTCAGTCTCAGACAGTAAATGATTGAATTGGTGTCTGTACTAGTCTGCCTTATCTGGATGTTGGTGTTTTCTCCTCTGCATTTTTTCATTATTTTTTAGACTTCTCTTTCCCAAGAAAATCCTACCAAGTTGCTTATATCTGAGCAGGTCCCTTTTATCTATTTTACTGGTTTAAATAATGGGAATTTGTGTGAGACTTTTTTTGAAAAAGGTGTTTGATTCTTACAAAATATTTTTAAAAATGATTGCATCTATGTGGAAGGGACCTTATCTATGCAGAAATTTATCTCATGATTCAGGACAAACCATATTGTTTCTAATCAACTGGTCTGTTTTATCTTTCAGACATTTGTGGGCATTATAACTAACTGTGCTTTTCTCTCTTCTTGGCTGGTGGGAAGATAAAAAAAGCAGAGGCCAGTTTATCTCTAAAACCCTGTAACACAATATCCCATGTGTGTTTTTTGTGCTAATATTATCTCTGATTTTATTTTCCCCCTACATTTTTATTTGACTTTTTGCATCTTTATTTTATCCATGATATTTTGAATAATTTTGTAAGTCATTTAAAAGTGAATGTGTACTAGGGGTTGTGTAAATAAAAATATATAAAACTGATAAATAATTTTCCTAATCACTCTCCTATTTTTGAATATTTAGTTGCTTTCATTATACTTTTCTGCTTTTCTAACATAGTTTACTAGTTTGCTTTGGCACTAGCAATGTTTGAAATTGCCGGTTTTACCACTGACACATTTGGTGGAAATTATCATAACCCATATTTACTTTAATATTAGTAATAATATGATTTTATTATAGAAAGAGAAGAAAGTCAGGAATGGGAAGGCAAAGTATAAATAATTCATTTGATCACAGAGTGAACACTAAGAATGATGGTGAACAAATCAAATCATAATCAAAAGTGATATGGCAAACTCAGACTTGATTTGTTCTGAGAGTATCAAAGTATAAGCTAGAACACTGGAACAGAGTCAGCAGCAATTTCAAGATGATAGGAATTCCTGTGGTAAGGTAGGTGGTACCATCAAGATTTCAAGGCACTGTTTTTCAGTTTAAAGCAAAATTCAGCTAATTGCTAGCAGTACAGATCAGACTCCGGTGCCTAGTCCAGAGTCTAGCAGTCATCAGAGCTGATTTGATGGGAAAAAATATACTTATTTTAATTCTCATTTTTGATAAGCTCATCAGCCTAGCAGGTTCTTAAACATTTAGTTATTACATTTACCTCCTCATTAAAACTTTTAATAAACTATCCAGCTAGCTATTGAGATATTAATATTTTAATTATTAGCTTCTATGACCTCTTTGTATAGATATATACAATATCTATAGATATTCATCCTTTTTATTTTTGCTGAAAATATTTTCCTGGTTTTTTTATTTAAATATATGTGTATATTTACAACTTGGAGAACTTGTGGTTAGATTTTAAGTGTTTCCTTCTGAATGTATTGATCACCTTGAGAGGTACTGCTTCAGATGTCATTCCAGTTATTGGCATGGTGGAATGCCTTGCAATCGACCAGCATTCCTGTTAAGAACAATAAGTGGTGATTTTTTTAAGTGCATATGAACTCTGCAGTTTCTGCTCAATTTTTTTTTAAAACCTAAAATTGCTCTAAAATAAAGTTTATTAATTAAAAATATACAAGTGTTCTGTGGTCTGAATGTTTGTGTCCTCCTCAAAATTTATATCTTGAGGTCCTCACCCAAAAGATGATGGTGTTAGGAGGTGAGGTCTTTTGTGAGATGATAGGGTCATGAGGGCAGAGCTCTCATGAATGAGATTAGTACCCTTATCAAATAGAGCCACGGGAGCTCCATCTTTCTTTCTACCATGTGAAGACATAGTGAAAAGACAGTGTCGATAAGCCAGACACCTTTTTCCTTGGTCATGGACTTCCCAGACTCCAGGATTGTGAAAAATAAAGTTTTGTTGTTTATAAACTACTCAGTCTATGGCATTTTGTTATAGCAGCCTGGAGGCACTGGTGAACTGGAAGCATTAACAGGACGAGGGAGACTCAAGATTTTGGATGGAGACAAAGTTAAGAGTGGTAAGCTCTTAGACTGATCATAGTTTTTTTCCTGAGGATGTTTGCCAATTCTGGTTTCAGGAGAAGCATCTAATAATCCAGACTTTAATCCTGCAGCAGAACAAACTCCAGGGACAGAAGAAAGAGCAGAGCTTTGGTAGGCTCCAAGGCTTAAAGATGAAATTTGAGACCTATGAGGATAAGATCCTGGCAAGAAGGGAGGGGTAGAACGACCCTGACACTTGACAAATTTTCCTTACTGGATATTTGCCATTTTCTGAAGCTACACAGGTGAGAGCCAAGAAGCTGAACAGCTTCTGAAAAACAGATGGGAGATTTCTGCACTCTTGCCAAATTGAGTAAACAACAGCAAATCATTTCACAGCCTACCAGAGAGAATAATGTAAGCAAATAAACTTAAGTTCTACTACAAAAGTTGTAGATGGATACACTGAATGAGAACAAGCCAGAAGTAGAAAAAAAAATCATGTCAAAGCTGTAACTGATTTTGACTTAGCTCAGCCCCTGATTAAATCAAGCCCTCACTTTACTCACTCTGTCCTCCTGGCCAAAAAAAAGGTAAAGTTGAACCATCTCTGCAAGAAGATAATATTAATATCATATGGAGACGCTAGAGTGACAAAAATTTATGAATGACAAACATTCAATTATAAATTACCAGACAGGTAAAAACAAGAATATATGAATTTTTAAAATAAGATTAAAAACTGAAAAAAAGAAAGAATAATATATGATAAATACATCAGAAATTAACAAACAAGAACGTCTAAGTAAATATAATTAATATATTAAAAGAATTAGAGGAAAAGAGAAAACAAGAAAAAATTGAGAATTTCACCAGCAAATTAGAATATGTAAACATAAATGAATAATAATTTTAGAACTGAGAAATATAATAATTGAAATGAAAAACTTCAAAGATGTGTCTAAAAGAAAGCTAAACAGTAGAACAGAGGATAATAAACTGGAAAATGAGTTAATGAAATCAGGCAAACTGAGGTACAGAAAAAATGAAAATACAGAAAAGCAGAAGAGAAATGTAGGATAGTGTAAAGATCTAATAAGCATATAATTGGATCTCATAAGAAAAACACCGAGAGAATGGAGTAAGAGCAGTATTTGAATACACAATGGCCACAAATGTTTAAAAACTGATGGAACACATCAACCATTGAGTTCAGAAGTTCTGGTAGATCTGAGAAGGATAGATGCAATAGTATAGCTACTTCACATAAAAACAAAAATACAATTATACGAATAGTCACAATAATAGAAACAATGCCTTAAAAGAGCATCAGTACATTCATAAAAGAAACAATAAAACCAAAAGACAATGAAACAATATCCGCCTGATCAAAGAGAATCCTATTCCCAGTGAAAATATCCTTTGAAAATTAAGATGAAATAAAAATTTTCACATAAAAAAATGCTGAGATAATTTGTTCCTAGCTGAACTAAACTAAAAAAAAATCTGATAGAAGAAAAATTATCTCAAAGGAAAAAAATGAAGAAGAAAATGAATAAAAGAAGGATAAGTATACAAGTAAATATAAATGAATATTGATGTTAGATAGCAATCATACTTACGGCTTGGGGGCTTTACAATGTATACAGAATTAAAATGTATCATATAACACAAAAGGCAGAAGTGGAATAAATTGAGTCAAACCATTCCAAGACCCTTACATCGTCTGGGCATTGAGAAAGTAATAACTTATATTCAAATATGTATGTTTTAATGATTACCCACAATAAGACAAAGAAAGAAACGAATAACTGATAAAGTAGTAGAGGGAAAATGGAATTGTGAAAAATAATTGATTAATTCTAAAGAAGGTAAGAAAAAACACAAAAAATATAAAACAGATAGATTATATAGAAAACAAATAGTATCCTAATACCTATCAAACCCCCATCAGTAATTAAAAGGGATAAAGTATTGAGTAAAAGATTAAAAAATAAAACCTAACTATGCTGTTTGTTGGAAACATATCTTAAATATAAGAAAACAGAAAGCCAAATATTAAAAAGATGTGAAAAAGATATACCATAAAAACACTACTCAACAACAGCCCTTCATGCTAAAAATGCTCAATAAATTCGGTATTGATGGAACATATCTCAAAATAATAAGAGCTATATATGACAAACCCACAGCCAATATCATACTGAATGGGCAAAAAATGGAAAAATTCCCTTTGAAAACTGGCACAAGACAGGGATGCCCTCTCTCACCACTCCTATTCAACATAGTGT
>NW_012118388.1:1280728-1531329 GCF_000951035.1 Colobus angolensis palliatus
AGGGATTGCATTGGGAGTTATACCTGATGTAAATGACGAGTTGATGGGTGCTGACGAGTTAATGGGTGCAACACACCAACATGGCACAACTATACATATGTAACAAACCTGCACGTTTTGCACATGTACCCTAGAACTTAAAGTATAATAATAATAAAAAAAATTTAAAAAAATCGAAAAGAGGTTAGGTGTTACATTAATGTGAGGCAAACTAGATTTTTAAGACTAGTTAAATTTCTAGAGAAATGCTGATAAAAGGTCAAACTAACAGAAGCATATAAAATTATACATTTGTATATACCCAGTAATTTAACATGTTACTATAGATGGATGATAGCTATCTAGATAGATAGATAGATAGATAGATAGATAGATAGATAGATAGATAGATAGATAGATAGATAGATACATAATAGACAGATTGACACACAGATAGAGAAAAGTTGGCAGAAGAAAAAAGAGAAATAAAGAATTCCAAAATCATTGTAAAGGATTTAACTCACCAATCTTCCTAGCCGATAAAAAAAAAAAACATGTAAGAATAAAGAATATCCAAACAACACAACAAATAACTTATTGGCATAAATTGACCAGTGCATACAAATATCATAAAATGTATATTATCTTTAAATGCATACTCGATATATACTAAAAACTATTATTAGCGAATGTTAACTGAATAATACAGAGAATATACTCCTGGCCACTACTGAATTAAATTGTAAAATAATAGCATAAATAACTATAAAATCTGTAACCTTTGGAAATTAAGCAATACACTTTTCAATAATACATGGGTGAAATAAGTCACAATGGATATAGAAAATCTTATGTGCTAAATAGAGTGTGATACAGTATATCAAAACCTTTGAAATACCAAATATTGTTTCTTAGAGACTTGTTTACAGTCTCAAATTCTTACATTAAAAAACAAAAAGAACTGATAATCAATATCAAGATTCTATCTCAAGAAGCAAAAGAAATAAATAGCACATTAAACCCAAAAAGTAGACTGAATGAAGTAATAAAGATAAGAGCAGAAACCAATGAATTACAGTAGAAAGCAAACACACTATAGAGAAATTGAACAAAATACAAAATTGCTTTCTGCTTTTGAAGATTAAAATTTTTAATCACTTACAAAGCTGATTAAGTAAAATAAAAGAAAAGCCACTTGCCAGTATCAGGAACAAAATAGGTCTATGGGTCCTGTCTGTTGTACAAAGAAACACTCTTTCAAGTTGACTTCACCAGTGAATTCTTCCAAATATTTAAGAAGAAATAATGCCAATCCAGCATAAACCCGTCCAGAGGGCTAAAAAACAGGGGAAACACTTTCCATTCTTTTTATGAGGCCAATATAACCTTGATACCAAAATCTGGCAAGATATTACAAAAAATTAATTACAAAAAATTAATATCACACATTAAATCAACCTGTTTCAGAAATACAGGTGAAAAAAATTCTGAACAAAATATTAGCAAATCAAATAGAATAATATATTAAAAAGATGGTTTTTATTACATGAATTGTAATGGTGTTTTACCAATAAAAAATAGATTAATATAATCGACATGAACAGAAAAGATGAATAATACATAAAATTATATCAATAGCTTACAAAGTTAAATATCATTTATTTAAAAAATCCTATTAGTAACGTAGGAACAGATGAGATCTTCTGTTCTACATAAGAGCTTCAGATAAAGTGTCTACAATTATCATAGTTAAGTGTAAATTGTTGAAAGCATTTTCAGAAATTGAAAATGAGACAAAAGTGTCTGGAGGTCTCAACTAGTGCAAAAAAGCATGATAAAAGAAATGAAAGAGAGAAGGATGTTATAGGCAGACATAAAACCATCATTTATGAAATATATGATTACATATGTAGCAAATCCAGAAGAATATCTAGACAAATTATTGAAATTCATAAGTGACTAAAACAAGATCACAAAATACAAGGCCAATACACCAAAATCAACTGCATATTTATATCCTAGCAAGAGAAAAGATAACATAAAAATTTAAAGTGTAACTTTTATAACAGCGTAAAACAGAAGCTATTCAGAAATAATTCAACAAAATATGTACAAACCCTGTGTCCTGGAAACTCCAAAACTTTGTTGACAGAAATTATAGAAGGGGTAAATAAATGATAGAATATAGCATGCTCAAGAGTTGTAAGAAATAAGTGTATAAGATGGTCATTCTCCACAAAATGATCTATGGTTTCGATGCATTCCCAATCAAAATCCCAGACGAGTTTTTATTCTGGTGGAAATTGATCATCTGATTCTAAAATTTTTATAGAAATGCCAAGATCTAAGAATAGTCAAAGTGGTCTTGTAGGAGAATAAAACGGAAGGACTTTCATTACCAGTTATCATGTCTTATTGTCAAACTGCAGTAAATATGACAGTGTGATATTGGCGAAAAAAAAAAAAAAGACAAATAGACAAAAGAAACAAATGAGAGTCCAAAAAGAGACCCACATTCACGTGGCCACATGACAAAGATGACATTGCAGGGCCAGGGGAAATAAATGTAATAAATGTTACTGATTCCATTAAATATTCATATTGAAAAATTGCAATTTTTGACAACTACCTCATGCCATACAGAAAAGTAAATCTCAGAAGAATTGTAGGTCAAAATTTTAAAATTAAAACAAAGAGATTAAGAAGATCCATAGTGGAATTTTGTTGGAAGAATAAATGATTTATTAATCAGGACACAGACCACATTAACTTTACATAAAGAAAAAAATGATAAAATTGATAATAGAGTTAAGTGTATAAGTTTTATTACAGTAGGCTTAAGGACATTCAATAATCAAAACCACAGAATCAAAACCAAGACACAATGGTAAAAAATATTTACACACACACACACACACACACACAACAAAAGACACATAGAATAAACTAAGAACATCTTCAAATCAATTTTTTTAAAGTATATAATCCAGTAGAAAGATTAGCAAAGGACTTGAATAGACAATTCACAAGATATTATATCCAAATGACCAATGGATGTGATACAAGATGCTCAATTTCAGTGATCATCAAGTTAGTGAAAATTAAAACCCAATTGACATGCCTACTAACCCACTGATATAAAATGAAAAATACAGATAATTCTAGTGTTGGTGAGGATGTGGTGCAACCAAAACCTCATGTAGTGCTAGTGAGAATATGAACTGGTACAAGTACTGTAGACAATTGTTAAACAGTATCTTCTGAAGCTGCATATATGCATTACCAACAATTCCACACCTTGGTATATCCAACAGAAATGAGTAATATATTCACCCTTCCCCAAAAACAAACATTCTAATGATCACAACATATACTTATGACTATTCATTTTAGCAAAAACCTGGGAACAACCCAAATATTCATCACCAGTAGAATGAGTAAATCAACTGTGATATAGTCACATAATTTAATACCATAAGGTTATGAAAATAAACAAACTATTACTACTTACACCAACATGGGTAATACCCAAAGATACAATGTTGAGTAAAAGAAACCAGACTAACAAAGACTGCGTGACTATATTCTATAAAAACCAAAAGCAGGCAAAACTTATCTATGATTTTTAGAATGTGAGATAGTACCCTTGGGGTTATTAAATCCTTGAAGAGAACGTGAAGAGTGATTCTGGGGTGCTGGTAATGTTCTAGTTGTTGGCCTGGAAGCTGGGTACACAAGCATGTTTAGTTTGTAGAAATTCATCAAGAAGTATACTTACGACTACATTTTTGTTTTATATGTTACATACATCAAAAGATTACTAAAGAATTGAAAAAAAAAATTTCTCAGAAACGTATCCCACCAAAATCTTGCTAACATACTGCATTCAACTTCAATTGTTACATAATTTTCTTTGTGTACTATGTGAATTTAAACTGATGTTATATAACTGCTAAGTAGCTATCCGTACAGCATTTACCATAAATCTTTTCTACTGTTTAAACATATACTTTACATATTTTAATCATTTTTTATAAAAGGGCTTTCTATTATATTCTATAGTTGTGTATTTCCAGTTTTGTTCAATATCTTGTTGTTTTATTTTTGGTTGATTTTAAAATAAAATTAATTTTCAGAGTACTCCATCAGTCTTCATGATTTGCTTATATTCTCATGTGTTTATTTTTCCACATGAATTTTATCCACACTATTGAAATAATTATTTTCCTTCAGTTATATATATAAAAGGATAAATCATCAAAACTTTTCATGCAGGATTTGACCCAATCGTGTTAGTGCCATAAAATGAATACATTGATATGAATAAGAACTAGAGGTAGAAAGACCAAGTATGGAAGCAAATTTTAACACTGAAGACAATATGTGACTAGCACATGAGAGGAACCTAAGAGTGGCAGGAAGAAAGAGTGGTAAAACACCCGAGATAAGTTCATGAAGTATAATTGGTGATCAAATAAATACGAAGAACATGAGAGGAGGAGGAATTAAGGATAGTTCCACCTTGAAGTATTTGGCAGATGTTGATATTAAAAGTTCTAGATTTGAAATAGAAGGAGAGAGATTTGGGCTATAAGATAATGACTCTAACCTTGTAGCATTTACCTCTGAAGTGCTTGTCAGATGCCCAAATGAAAATATGACCTGGTCGGGCATGGTGTCTCACACCTGTAATCCCACACTTTGGGAAGCCAAGGTGGGCTGATCACTTGAGGTCGGGAGTTCAAGTCCAGCCTAGCAAACATGGTAGAACCCTGCTTCTACTAAAAAGGACAAAAATTAGCCAGGCGTGGTGGCACACACCTGTAGCCCCAGCTACTTGGGAGGCTGAGGCAGGAGAATCACTTGAACCTGGGAGGCAGAGATTTCAGTGAGCCAAGATCGTGCCACTGCACTCCAGCCTGGCTGACAGAGTGAGACTCCGTCTCAAAAAAAAAAAAAAAAAGCAAAGCATCATCTCCTCCAGGCCTTTTTTTTTTTTTTTGACAGTGTCTTGCTTTGTCACCCAGGCTGGAGCAGTGGCATGAACTCAGCTCACTGCAGCCTGAAACTCCCTGGGCTCAGGTGATCCTCTCACCTCAGCCTTGCAAGTTGCTGGGACTACAGACACACACCACCACACCCAGTTAATTTTTTGTACTTTTTGTAGAGACGGGGTTTTGCCATGTTGTCCAGGATGGTCTTGAACTCCTGGGCTCAAGCAATCCACCCGCCTCAGCTTCCCACTGTGCTGGGATTACAGGCGTGTGCCACCAAACCCTGCCTAAAATCTTTTCTTATTTTAGATTTGAGAGCTATCAGCATGTATGGATAAGAAAAACCATTAAAATTACTTTTTTGCAATAAGGGAAGAAAAAAAGACACACAAAAAAAATCAAATTTAAGAGCTGGTTAGTATCTTAACTGGCTGCTACTTGTAGCATTAAGGGGAACTTCCTCCAAGGCGAAGTGGGCAGGAATGCTCTCAAAAACCTCTCCAGCTAGGGTCCAGGTTCCTAGTCTGTTGCCTTGGTCCCAGTTTCAGCATCTTAGCTGTCAGATGGATGTGTTGATATTGTTTTTACTTGATTCTAAGCTTACCTTTGCATTTTTGACTTTCTAATCTTTCTCTACTCTATATTCTAACATCTCTGAGTAACTTTCACTCTATCCCTATAACTAGGGCTTTCTTCCAGAACACCAGCCCAGAAATTGCCCTCAGAGCCCCTCCTTTGCTTGGAAGAAAAGAAAAACTAAGGTGCCCATGAAGCAGGCAGAAAACCTGAAATCAGAGAAGAACCCCACTGGTTAAATGGCCACTGCTTTTCTAATTGTCCTAACTGTCCTGTCACTTTTGTATTACCAATCATTTTTCCCACATTGGTGAAAACTGATCCTAGATATACCCTCCTGGCATCCTAGATATTGCTCTCCTGGTGTTCTTCTGGGCATACATCTATTATCAAAATAATTAACATATTTTCAGATACTCTGCCAAGGAAGAAAGTTCTGATTGTTACAGTTCCTGTTTAACACTATGCCTTGACTTTGTGGTAGTCTTGTAATGTTTATCAGAATAGTGTCATCTGAACTCTTCACAAAGTCCTCCAATGGTTTCACTTCCTTTGTCCCTTTCCCTTGCTTCTCTATTCCCTTTGTTCCTTCCCAAAGTTCAAGAATTTCCACTTACGCCCATAACTTTATAACATACAATACTATTCTCAACCCCCTTCCACTAAGTTTGTTTTTAAATATATTTAAAACGCTTCTATTCTCTCTTCTACTATTGAATTCCATTTCATCAAGCTGTGTCCATAAAACTTTTTTTTGATTAACATTTCAAAGTGATTCTTGTATTAAATATGAAATCTGGAACAATTAGCTTTCTGGTTGTTTTCTTTTTCCTTTCCTTTATTTTTTACATTTTTTTACAGTAGCTTCACTTCACACCCTCTTCAGAGTAGAACTGTGAGAAACTTCATTACCTAATTGGCATTTTCCTGCATGATGTACCGCCCATAAGAGAATCAGTTTTAGAAATTACACAACAAATCCATTCTCACTGCATTTAGGCGAGGTTAAAAAATATATTTTTCATTCTAAAAGTATTCATGAAGGGATAAATGTTAAAAAGATCAATTCCATAATAAGTAGAAAATGTTTGACATCTGGTTAGTGGGAGGGGGGATGAAAATAAGAAAAAAACTAGAGATGATATAACTTCTGAATCCTTACAAGTTTTAAATATTCGAAACCTAACATAATGCCATCTTCTCTTCTCTCTGAATTTCTCTCTCTCTCTGCACTTTTTCTTCCTTAAATCCTTTAATTATAGCCCTAGACCAGCTGCAGTAGTGCGGACTGTAACTATGATTTGCTAACACTCTAAGTTTCTTGGTTTGCTGCAACTGGCTACCTCCTAAAAAAGATTGGACTTGCACCGCAGCTCTCAGATAAAGTGAGAGCACTTGTACTCAGATGAAACTGAGTGCAAGCAGAGATGGATTGTACTAGGCTCAGTTTACGTGCTACCTGAGTTCTGCCTGAAACCACCTACATCACGAGACCTCAGCCACTTTCCTCTCTGGTAGAGCTAGAGAGGCACTAGCGGAGGCTCACACCTTCCACAATTGCGATGTCCCAGATACTGCCACTGGTACTGCCACCTCCATCACCACACATTTAGGAGCCTCCAAACACTGCATCTACTGACATAGAGACATAGAATCTACGCATTAGCTGTATTGGTCACATGGAGGCTTTGACTTCTCCAAAATGTATCTGAAGGGGCGAGCTAATACAACCCAGAATGTGGTGACATTAATGCTAAATCAATAGACTTTAACCAATAAAAGTGAGAAAATGAAGGGGACCAGCAAATAAATGTTTGCCATCCCTTCCTGTAATTATTATTTTTATAATAGTTTCATATAACCTCTCTGGAGACTTCCTGCAACAATTAACAATCAACTGTGATGCAGGGCTGTGAAAAAAAATTCAGGAACATACTCCTTAGCCTTAATTTTTCCTTTCCTCTTGCTTTTCTAAAATTCTATCCTCAAGACAGTTGTAACACATGAACTTTTGCCTCAAGGTCTGTTTTCCAGGGAAGCTTATGCAAGATGGGCTAACTATCAGGGAAAAGATATTTTACATTGGCTATTCTAAATGACGACAACTAAAACCTAAGGTTATGGAAAATTTGAAAGAAGTATGAAAATATATGTAGCAGGCAAATAGTAAATTTTTTAAAACTACTGTAGTTCTATTAAATAGAGATAAAATACATTTTAATGAATAAAAAACTGTAAGTAATAAGGTGGATAAATACCCAATTGTATAAAACAAATTTACCAGAAAGAGTTAATAATTATTTTGTGTGCAGCTAATAAAATACCATCAAAAGTTATTCACAAAAAAATGAGTTTTACCAATTTTGCTTTACCAAGCAAAAATGACTGAAACAGCAGTAACAAAGTAACGAATTCTCAATCACAGGAAGAGACTTCAATTTACTTATTTTAGTTGTTGATATGTTAACCAGAAAGGAATTGGGAAATATAGATAATTTAAATGCATTGTTGACATATTTCTAATAGCAATTTTCGAAAACCTAGAAATGAACCAAAATATCATTTGACTGATGACTTGAAAAGAAGTTGTATAGTCACTCAGAGAAATATTATGTAGCCATGTAAACGAACAAATTACAGCTGTGTGCAACAACATGATGAACCTAAGAAACACAGCCTTGAGTGAGAAAAGCATGTTGCAGAACACGTTGACTATGATACCAAACTAAGAAGTGCAAAATCTAGAGATAAATGCATTTGTAATAGAAACTATTTCCAAAAGCAAAGGAACAATAAACCTAACATCTAGGATACTAATTTTGTTTTGGGGTTGGCAGAGGGATGGGATTTGGAGAAAAGTATAGATACAGCCTCAGTGATAAATGGTAATATCTACCTCATAAGCTGGTTGGAGGGTTAGTGACTATTTCATTTTCATGCTTCTTTACTTTTATGTAAGTTGCATGTATTATTTTTATGTATCAAATATTATAAAATAAAATAGTATGTAAAATTTAAAAATTGATTTTAAAGTATATGTCTAGTAAGTAGAGCAAGGTATACCATTAATTACTGAAAAAGTTATTCACAAAAAAATGAGTTTTACCAATTTTGCTACCAAGCTTTACTTACTACAGATCTTGAATTTGGTCTAGAGATCATACTACACTGAGTCTCTTAGATTCTCCATCAAAAGAACCGTAATTTTAAAAAGCATAAACATTGATTCAATTTAATGAGCTGCTTTCCAATTTTACTACATGATTTTTTTCAATATGGAAGGGCTGTATGGTAATGTCCAGGGAAATTCGGCATGTTTTATTTAATTGTGTTCAGAAATGTAACTATAATTTTGAAACTACCAGTGAAAATGTGCTAAAAATGTATCAGTGTAGAGGAATGCCAGCATTACTTGATGTCATTTAAATATTCTTGCTTGAATTACCATATGCTATGTATATATACTGTATACTGTTACATACCCCAGTCCCCAACCTGCAAACCGTTAGTATAGTTAGCGCACAGAGTGACAATATAAGTGATAACCCTAGAGAACATAAATTGCTCCTCTGTTCATTTTAATGCTACATACAGCGAAATGTCCATATATAGTCTATATCTCAGTTATCCACTATAGAGACCTATAGTGATTACTAGCTTGTTCCCAACAGACTTGAATTTATTCACTTACTACCTCTAGGACCATGGCAGTTTTATTATTGCTCTGACATATTTTCTGCATTTTAACAAAAGTGATATTATGACTCCCCAATTTAGAGGTCTGTAGTGAAGATCAAATAAAGTAATATATGTAAAATTCATAGCACGATGTCCTTTTCATTCATTGTGAGCACTCAATAATAGTAAGCTGTTGTCATCATCATTACAAGCTTGGGTTAGTGCTCACATCCGTGACTAGCTTCTAGCTCAAAAGAAACAGTGTTGGTATGTTATTTTTCCTACGACTTTGGACTAGCCAGACTCTACAAGAATATAGAGTTCATATACAGAGAGATTATAAATAAAAGAATGATGAGTGTATGAGTTTCAGCTACAAGAAACAGAAGACCCAACTAAAAGTGCCTTAAATAATAAAGAAATTTTATTATTTCACATATTAAGAATTCTTTTATAGAGGTAGGGTGGTACGGGGTTCATTATTCAGAAGCTCATGAATTTCACCAAAAACCTAGGCTGTTTCTATCTTTATTTTCTGCTATCCTCAATGTGTCTGTTAGTCTCCCCAGACTTGCCAAATGGCTACAGCAACTTCAGGTAAGCTTCGTATAAGATTGTTCAAAGATTGGCTGAAAAGATATCTCTTCCTTATGTCTGAAGACTATGGGAATGTCTTCCTAGAAGATGTTGCCTCATGTTCAGTGATCACAACTGCATCTCTTGTCCATTCACAGAAGTTGGGAGTGGAAAGGCTGTTAAGGGTAGGTAACTGACAGTATCTGTT
Source organism: Colobus angolensis palliatus (assembly GCF_000951035.1). Taxonomy (NCBI): domain Eukaryota; kingdom Metazoa; phylum Chordata; class Mammalia; order Primates; family Cercopithecidae; genus Colobus; species Colobus angolensis. The sequence goes on from NW_012118388.1 coordinate 1,290,740, forward strand.
ACACAGAAGATGAGAAGTAGGTGTTGGAAGTAGCATTGGAAAGGTTAATCGATTAACAAATAATTACTGTACAGCATCTATTACGGGGAACAGTTCTATGAATATTTGAGAAAATTAAAAAATGAAGATGGCAATATGCAGTTAAGAAAAATAAATGATAATTTTTATGAAAAAAGCAAAAATGCCAACAGAGACATAGAATTAAGTAAAATAAGAAAAATTTACAGAATTTTAAAACAATATTATCTTATTAGTTAGGTATAGTGAATGTCATTATTCTATGCATCTCTCCCCTTTAGCTTTAATTACATTTCCCTCAAGGGAAATAGCACTCATTTTATTTTCAGTATTAGCATACCACATGGCTTAGAGGCTTTTGTTTGTTTGTTTGTTTGTTTTTTCTGGTTGCTACCTGGACACTAACATTTTAAAAATAAACGGGAACCCTAGAAAAGTTAAATTATCTGCATTACACAATTTGAAATTCAAGAGGAAAATCATAATGATAAACTAAGCACTTAGCATGCATATATAATATTGTGCTTACATTCTTAGGCTTACTGACAAATGATAAGTATGCAAACACTTACACAAACAAGGAGGCAAATTACACTTTAGTTCAAAGCCATCACAGAAGCCATAAAATTCCTGCCTGTGCATTTTTGAACTTGAAAATATTGATGATTTATATATACCATGTATTAAATCAAAATAGTCATCAAGAGAGTGACCGGTAAATATTTAATGGATTTGTGAACATTAGACCTATTATTTTTAACTTGTTTCCATTATAGTTAAAAGGAATATTGAAAAAAAATTCACAGTGGTGTTTTCTGCTGAAGACACCATGTTTTAAAGGCTCTGAACTCATAAAAATTTTAAAGCTAATAGCAACCTTATAAATTATTTCATCCTACCTCCTAATTTTACTAATGAGATCCAGGTAGATAGAGGTTGAGAGACTTTTTTTTCAGGTCATTTAGCTGGTTAGCTGCTTGCTAGGACTGGCTTCCCCTCTTTGCAGCCTGCATTCGGACCTTTTTCACAGGATTTTTCTATTTTCTTCTCTAATGTGTTATTGCTCTTGATTTTTTTTCTCTTTCAATGTCAGATAAATAACAAATATATTTATATTTTACTTAAATTTAAACAACTTCTTATAGAAACATAACCATGGAGAGATGAGTTTTGTTTCAGTTATCATGTTTCACTTGTTCTCTAATACCTGTGAAGAGTATTTCCCCCATAGCTGGGAAATCTAAACAGCAGTGCTGTTTCTCACAAGCACCCCTTCCTCAGTGTTATCCAAAGGAATATTTAACATCATAAAAGAATGAGTACCGTAATTATATTACTGAAAAGAAAATCAAAGTGTTTCAAAGTCCCTTTCCCAAAGCTGTGTATAGTCCCTGCAGGAAGATTGGTCTGAATAAAGACCTTACCTTCCAATCCTTGTCCCTGCACTGAAATCGACCACTTCTCTTTCCTTCAAAGTAAAATGCCCACAAGGGGACATGGCCCAACATTATCTTCTGAATACACCTCTGGGTCTACACTGCTTAAGTCATCTGCTTGATATAAGCTTAGGCAGTTTCCACTTTGTCTCATTACTGTTCATGTCCATTTCCTATGCTGGTAAAATCAACTAGCTATTTCCCATTCAGTGATTCATTCCTTCAACAAATATTTGTTGAACACCTGGTGTATTCCTGGCAGCCTAATAAGCTCTGGGGATATTTTGGTGAGCAAGAAAGACACAATTTCTTTCCTTACAGAGTATTTAGTTCAACAGGGAAGGCAGGCAATTAGATAACTAAGCTCAACGTGCTATTTGCTCTGAACCAGAAATTATGGAGTATGATGGGAGCACATAACAGTGACACCTAATACAACTTCCAGAGGAAGTTACTTTTAAATTGGATACTGAAGGCTGAGTAGGGAGTTCACAGGCAAAACAGGCCAATTTCATTTTCACAATTTTGTTTTGAACTTCTTTATTTTTCAATAAAATCATTCCTAAAATAATATTTTAAAATCTAAAAGCTTTTCATTTGGAAACTCTGTTAAGTCTTTTGCACCAGGATTTTGCTGCCACATCTTGATTTCTGCATTTCCTAGAACTGAATCTTAATATCTGAATTCCATTTCTGCTGTGGCTGTGGTTTCTCAAAGAAGATTCACTATCTAAAATTCACTTAGGCCAGGCACGGTGGCTCACGCCTGTAATCCCAACACTTTGGGAGGCCAAGGCGGGCGGATCACGAGGTCAAGAGATCGACACCATTCTGACTAACACAATGAAACCTTGCCTCTACTGAAAATACAAAAAATTAGCCTGGCGTGGTGGCACGAACCTGTAGTCCCAGCTACTCAGGAGGTTGAGGCAGGAGAATCGCTTGAACCCGGGAGGCGGAGATTGCAGTGAGCTGAGATCGCGCCGCTGCACTCCGGCCTGGGAGACAGACACCCCGTCTCAAAGAAAAAGAAAAAGAATCACTTAAAGTAGTATCTAACTTTGAGATTATAGGGTCCACTCTAGTTCCACTGAAGTATAATCCCTGGGGGACGTGGGAGAGTCCTCAAATTTGCATGATTAACAAATTCCATTCATACACACTGAAGTTTAAGACTTATTGGCTGCCATCATTGAATGTATATACAGAATGTAACTAAAATCCTCTTCCCCAATTTTCTTCTAATTGTCTCAAAATGGAGTGTATTTGTCCTTTCATGGGAAAGCTATCTCTGGCTGTCCAAATGCCAAAAAATTCACCTTGATTATTTTCCCATTGCATTACCCTAAGGCACTATGTTGGTATATGAGCATTTCTTGGGACTAAAATGACATATGCCTAGGGCAATCACCAGTTATTGCAGCCCTCTCACTTGGAAGAAGTAGGAACTAGAAAGATCAGTGTTCGAAATTCCTGTTTCGCCTACCTGGAGTTGTATATTTTTATCTAGGAAAATAAAATCACAGTTATGCTAAGTAACAAGCCTCTGGCCAAATCAGAAAATTGGGGCAAAGTTTATCAAAGTACCCTAGAGTTTTTGATCCAAGATCCAATAGTTTACCAACTAAATCATTCTGATGCCAAAGTATATTGTATAAAACCATTACTTTAGTTAGGATAAGAGTAGCCTGCTATGAAAATGGCATCCATTGACAATTCAGTGACTTAAGGAAGATTCAACATTACAGTGTTTTAAGTTGGGGAGAGTCCCTGCTCTATATAATTTTTAAGTGATCAAGGTTCCTCTCATTGGTGCTCCTCCTTTCTCTGGGATATTGTAATTCTCTAAATTGTAAGTCAGGTTGCTATCGATTCCAGTTAGTGGGGAGGGGAAGAAGAGCATGGAGAAAGCCCAATAAATCCATACATTATTTCCATTCATACTCTAGAAGTGAAAGCCTAGTCTTGTGGTCATATGTAATTGACATAGAAGCTCAGAAATGTAATCCCTGACTGGTTGGGTGGATGACCAGCTCCAATTGTGGAAAAAGGGAAGAAACAGATAGTGGTATAAAACTAGCAATCTCCGGCCGGGCGCTGTGGCTCAAGCCTGTAATCCCAGCACTTTGGGAGGCCGAGACGGGCGGATCACGAGGTCAGGAGATCGAGACCATCCTGGCTAACACGGTGAAACCCCGCACAAAAAACTAGCCGGGCGTGGTGGCGGGTGCCTGTAGTCCCAGCTACTCGGGAGGCTGAGGCAGGAGAATGGCGTGAACCCGGGAGGTGGAGCTTGCAGTGAGCTGAGATCGGCCACTGCACTCCAGCCCGGGGACAGAGCGAGACTCCGTCTCAAAAAAAAAAAAAACAAAAAACAAAAAAACCAAAAAAACTAGCAATCTGCATAACTGTAGTTTAGGGATGCAAACTGAATCGTTATCCTTTCGCCATAGAGGGGATTACTGGCCCTGCGAGGGGTAGAGGGGGTGCGGCTTGTATGTTTTTAAGAGCATAGAAATTAATTCATTTAATAAAAAATGGGACATATTCCCTTCTGTAAAATAGTTCTGTGCCATTTATCTATTGCTGCTTAATAAATCACCTCAAATCTTAGTGACTTAAAACAGAGATCAGCAAACATTTTCTGTAAAGGGGAAGAAAGTAAATATTTTAGTCTTTCCAGGCCGTATGGTCTCTGTTGTAACTATTCAACTCCGCCACTGTAGTGTGAAAGCAATCTTAGACAATACACAAAATCATTTAGTGGACTGGATTTTGTCCATGGGCGGCCAATCCGCAGTTCCAAACAAAATTTTTATTTTATTTTTGCTCATGAGTCTGTGGGTGATAAATTGGTACTCCAGTTAGCAGACAGATCATCTAGGGCTGAATGGTCTACAGTGACCTTGCTCATATGTCTGGTGTTTGGTCCAGGGAGCCTCAGCTGGTATGGTTCATCTACACCCAATGTGGTCTCTCCTCCCAGCAGCTAGCTCAAGCTTTTTCACATGGCAGTCTCGGGGCAGCAAGGACAGCAAGCCCTAATGTGCACGTGTTTGTCAAAGTTCTGCTCTCATCGGGTTTGCTAATGTCATATTGGCCAAAGCAAGTCAGCTGGCAAAGCCAGATTGAAGGGGGAGGGAAATAAAGATTAGCTCTTGATGAGAGGAACAGCAAAGTCATATTGCAAAGATGTGTTCATATAGGGATAGAAGAAATTGTTTCAATTATCTTTCTAAACAACCTACCATAAAGTTTTTGAAGTAATGAAGGACTTACATTTCAATTCAGCTTCAGTAGTTCTTTTTCTCTACTAGAAAATTACTTAGATTCTTAAAATATTTTTAACAATAACATGATCTTTACCATTTATAAGCTGTATCAGAAAATGCATATGTATGACATTTTAAAATATTACAAATAATTAAATTCCAAGGCCAGAAATGAAAAAAGGATCTTAAGAATAATTCATATTGAAGACTACCTAGATGAGAGTTTTGAAGTAGGCAACTAAGCAGGGTTATCTCTAGACTGTTTAATCTTTCCTTAAATTTATTTCCTGCAGTGCCTACCTTTAAAGTTTCAAGTTACACATACTGTCTGTCATCATGATAGACACAGTGGCCTCTGGCACAGAATTTTCTATGAGAGCTTTCTGAACAGTGGGGCGTATAGCTAGCATCAGTCCTCATATTAACTTATCAAGAAGTTTTGAAGAACTGAAGCCACAAATTTAATCTAATTCAGGGGAGTGGGTTAAAACTTCAAGAAGTGCCCTTAAGCTTCTCTCTCTCTATATGTGTGTGTGTGTATATATATATATATATGCATATATATATACAGAGAGAGACAGAGAGCTTCTATATATATTATATATATTCTATTATATATATATATAGAGAGAGAGACAGAGAGAAGCTTATATATATCACTGTAGGAAACGGAGTTTTTTCTAAACTAATCACACAGAAGAAATTTACTATTCAAGTATCAGTAACTGTTTATCTTCTATACAAAAATCTAACAATATTTAGGAGAAACCATTTCATCTATAAAGTCAGTAAACTAATTTTTACAAGTCCTCCTCTCCTGGAATTTTGATGAACTATTTGAAATGCTTTCTAGGATGTTAGAAATGTGAAAGTGTTTTATGTTCTATATACAATAGGCTGAGTTAAAATACTACAGTGCTACCATTATTGATGTTTACTATGTACCAGGAATCATATGAAATATATCATCCAATGAAAGGTTTTCAGAATCTTAAGTGAACTTGTCATATTTAATTTTCCGTTTCAGATGAAAAAAAGAAAAAAAAAAGCCTGTAGATTCATAAAGGTTAGGAAACTTGTCCAAGGTCCAGTAGTGTTCTGGTAAGCTGGCACATAGGGAATAAAACATGATTGTCTGATTTAGGGTGCCAATTTTAGAGGTGTAAATAATCTCATCTTGGCTGATTTCAAACTACCAATTATGTCACTGAGCACAATGTTGGGAAGAGATGCACACAATCAGCTATCATAAACCAGTAGGAGGTGGCTCTAACACACGACTGCCAAGATCACAGATATAATAGGAAATAGGAGAGCCAGGATTTGCGCTACCAGTAGTCTACAAAGCCCATCGTCTAAGTCATCATACAGTGATGGCTTCCCAACATAATAAACTACTCACCTGACAAATCATAAAAATTATGATATCAATAGCATTTTAAATTTCAGAAACACAGATATCTTTTCACACTATTTTGGAAATTAATACAGGAAATGGTTTTTCAGAATTATACAAGTTATATGATAGAGGTCAAGGAAAAGTTTTATGCTTCCTTCATTCCATTATCCTCTTTTTTCCTTAAGCTTTCACAATTTATGTGTGTTATTTCTTATTTGCATTTTGTTGCCACATTTCATCTTAAAATTCTTATGTTTGGCCCCCAACAAATTTCTTTGCTGTTTTAGACGGTTGGCTGCTGCTGTTTCTTTCCTTTTTTCATTTTCATCACATATTTATTTATTTTTTTCTTACCTTATGGCACAACTTTCACACTTTGACTTGTTGATTCTTCAACATTCTGGTTTGAGCAAGTAAGAAGATGGATAGGAAGTCCTCTTACTAAAATAAGGTGGGCTTACATTTTAAAAATTGTTTACCCACTCTGTATCAGAGATTTTTCATCTGCAAATGGGGATGACATAATACTTACCTTGTGCTATATGAGTGGTTGATTAACTAAAATAAAACAAAACAATAGACTATACAAGAAACAAATATGGAAACCCTGAGATAGGGATGATGCCTTGAGAATGAATGAGATCCAAAATTATTTGATGCAGATACAAAAAAATCATTTGATGATAGATAGGGACTCATTTTAACAATTTGGAAATAATTGAACTTTTCAAACTGATAGTATTTTTTTCACAACATAAATAAAATTTTACTTGGGTACTTTCTTCATTTAACCTATTTTACACCAAAAATTTTTATCCTTTGTTAGAGTAATAAAGGTACTCAAAAATACAATTTGACATTATCATGGATTGAAAGAATGATAAATGAGAAAATCTATTTTTCCCAAATTATCTTATATGTGTTAAGCTTTAAAAAATAAGAAAAACAATTTTGCAAATTGGTATGAATTTCTATCTGATTGGTTGAGGGGAAATTCATGAAAGCATACCTGTGATGATAGATCAATGCATGGTTACACTACACCAGAGCAAGCCAAGAGTTTTAAAACTCATCGGAATTTTCATAATTTCTTCAAACGTTTGAATTGAAGTGAGTAGATATCCAGCAAATTTTTCTCATATGCTTCTGTGAAAATATAAAGGTATGAATTAAGTGGGTTCTTCTTTTTATAAAATGAGTTTCATTGTATATTTTTTTCCACTGTAAAGACAGAATATATCCTGTGAAATAGCTAGTTGATAATGGATTATTATCACAGTCAATAAGTTAAAAAAAAAACTTACCTGTTGTCTGATGTGTTATTTTTATAAATCCATGGCAAAATCGAGTGGCATCTTGATTTTCTGTTGAAATTACTACCTTTATTATGTAGATTATGTAGTGTATCTTAGAGTTTTAAAGAGTTTTACAAAATGGTGAGCAAGAATTTTTTTTGCCTAATGCATTTTCGAGTACCTCCAGGCAAATGAAAAAAAAAATGGATAGAAAATAGAGACAATTTAGAAGATTGAGTTTCAAATATATTAAAACCAACAATAGAAGCAATATGGAACTCTGAATCAGGAAATACAGCCAGGAGTGAATTCGCTTTAAATAGTGGTTAATTACAATTAAACTTCAAACAAAATTTGTGAATCATGTATAAGGCCACTGAATGGAACATATAACAAAGTTTGGATTTTGTGTCTTTTTATTTACTTTTTCTTTCTCAGCTCCCATCCTGACATTGGTGTTGTCCTATGAGAAGCCATTTCGTATGACAAACAGAAGATAGTTTAAGACTATAGTAATGTTAGGGGCTAGAAAGGAATCTTGGGGAGAAAAAAAAATCATTAACTCAAAATTTAACCAGTGTCTTTCTAAAAGATGAAAAGTGATGATGATGGCATAATTGCTGCCTCAACCTAAAGAAAATAAAGCTATTGAACAAAATACTTCTGTTCTTTCCAAAGCCAAGTGATTTTATTTACTATTCCAATGGCTTTACTTGTTAATTTCATCGCTCAGCAGACAGAAAGTGCACCTTGGCAATAACATCGTCATATTGGCTTTTTTCCTTTACAATTAAAGAATTTAAATGTTTCTTCTGCATATCACATTACACTAGACATACATGTTATTTCTCTTCAAATTTTGTTGTTACTATAAGGTGTGAGCCTCACTTATTAATACATGGTAATCGACAGCTTTTTATCAAGGAAAGTATGGGAATGATCAGTTTTTGCATAAAACTTTAGGCTGCAGTAAATCCTGTTTCTCTCATAATTCTGGGTTAGATTTTATTGACCTGTAAAACACATGACATTTTAGGAGCTTGTAGTAATTTATAGTATCTGTAGGAAAATGTATCACCGACGAATATTAAATCTAAACATATTCTAGTTTAAACAGATGGTAAAACAGAAGTAGTGAGAAAGCTAAATAAATAATAAATAAATTAAAGAGAAGTCAGGATTAGTCACGAAGTGAAAATGAAAGCTCTAATAATGACAAGGTTGTGAACAAAACATTTAAAGAAAATGCAAGACACATAGCTTGGATATCTAAATTCCATTTCTTCATAATTTTCTGGGCTTCATTTTATTATGAAATTATCAAATTTAGTTCAATGAATATAAAACATGCTGAACTTACGAGGAGTGATACCAAGATGATCTTGCAACATAAACATGAGTTTTGTAGGTCCTTAATATAACCTCTATATTGTCAAGATGTTATATTTAATAGTTTTAATCCTTCAATGAACACTACTATAATTCCCCAAAGTTAACTTTATTTGTTTATATGAACAATCCATTTCAACATTTGACCATGCTTTTTATTTTAAGCATTTTATTTTTATATTAATTTTAATTTCCAGAAAACAGTTGATAATGTTTAAATTGATCATTTTTAGGGAATGCATGGTTTGTCATAAGCAACATAAATAAACACATTAATTGCCTTGTCATACTTTTATCCGACAGATGGGTCCCCAGGCATAGAGCCTAACCTTTTATTTTGACACCTGCCACATTTTGCCAGCCCTGACCCTTTTTTCTTTGCCAGAATGTCACTGTGTTCACCATGGTTGCACTAATCTCCAGCTTTTAAAAGGCATAATATTGGAACCCTTCTGAGAATCACTGCTATCCATCAGCTGATACTACAACATAAAGATTTCACAGATCTATCCAACACCCCTTCTCTCCTGTGATTCAAGCACATTTTCTTTTATTTCTATGACCTACTGGCTCAGAAAGATTACATGGAGCTTGTTTTAATCTAAAGCCACATATTGTTAACATCTGACACAAACCATTTAATTTAGCAGTAATTTAAAATTTAGAATTTACTGAAGAATAAAAAAAGAAGCTATGATTTCATTTTTGTACTAAAAGAAACGTTTTGACTGTGAAGCAAATATGCTATTTTAATATAGCTAAGGAGTTAAAATCTATCTGAACATTTTCCTTTTAAATAAAAAGATCAAGGCAATAAAACATGTTTTGAAAATCACTGTGCACTCAATCTCATACCTACACCTTTGATTTCTGGTGTGATTCCAGAAGCCATTAATATATGATACGTGTCTGGGTTAGTACAACTAAAAGCACATGTCTGGCCCATTAAAGAGTGGGGTTTGGTTCTAAAAAGCTCTGCAAATCAGAGAACATACAGAGGGCAGATGAATTGTGGGAGCTCATCCATTATTGAGATAATTTGGTATAAATTTCAAGATATTTCCTCCTTGAGCAAAATCAGACTATAATTAACTATTAAAAATGTTGTAATTATTATTTTTTGTGACTAAGTTAGAAACAAAGAAATAGAAAAGTAGGTTTGTAGGAGATAGATTCTAGTAGCAAACAGATAGTCCCACCAGATCAACACAGTTTGGTTTACAATCTCATTGCAGAGATGTGGATGCCAATAACTTGTCTTTCAAATATAGCTTCTATTGATTCTGAAATAAGCTTGTTTGGTATAACAGGAAAAGCCTGGGACTATGTCCTGGTTAAGCCAAGCTTCTTGAATAATTCAGAGACTTATTTGTGCCACCTAGGATATAGATGTACATTGTAAGAAGTGTGGGATCTGTATCTTAAGACATTCAAAGAAAATGATGTTTCATGTCTTGGGCTAAAGGGTACTGGGGATAATTCTAGAATTCTAGCAGATTTATGTATTTCAGCCTCAGCACAGTTCTTTAATCTTTTTGTTGTTGTCATTTTAGATGGAGTCTCGCCCTGTTGCCCAGACTGGAGTGCAATGGCGTGATCTCAGCTCACTGCAAACTCCGCCTCCGGAGTTCAAGCGATTCTCCTGCCTCAGCCTTCCGAGTAGCTGGGATTACAGGCATGCGCCTCCACGCCCAGTTAATCTTTGTATTTTTAGTAGAGATGGGGTTTCACCATGTTGGCCAGGTTGGTCTCGAACTCCTGACCTCGTGACCTACCCGCCTTGGCCTCCCAAAGTGCTGGGATTACAGGCATGAGCCAGTGCGCCTTGCCCAACAGTTCTTTAATCTTAAGTGATCTACTATTAATATGACTCAGCTGCATTGCACATATTCCTCTTCTTGCCCTGCCCCAATCCAGCTTTCACGGACGACTCAAAGTTTCTGCTCATTCCTATTTTAACTATGTCCCAAACCTCGGCATTTCATACAAATTTTTTTCTTCACATATTGTGTCTAAGTCCAGAGACCAAAATATTGATGAGCCCAGCTCATCTTTTGCAGCCTGACCACACAATTCATAAATTGCTGGCCAATCTATTTTTTGGCCCCACTCCATTCAGCTGTAAATTTAAAGAGTTAGTGTTTGGGTTGGGTTAGCATTAGGGTTAGATCCTGTGTGAGTAAACATAGCAATTTAGATGGCAGATGTTCTGGATAAGGATGATTCTTTTAGAAGGGATATGTCATGATTGACACAAATAATACTCAAAGTGTGATCCAGAGACTGGAGCTGTTCCATGTGCTATTTGTTATCCATCCAAAACAATAAGCACATTGAGATTAACAATTTAGGAACTCTTAGAGCTATTTGTTAAAGTAATGAAATAGAGGTCTAATCTAGTAACAAAATATTTGGACTTGTGTTTTGTTTAACTTATTTTTTATTTTTCTAGTAATTCAATTATATTACTAAAAGATAATGGTTGGCAGCATACTGGGGGTGGGTGGGAAGCTGGTCTTTCACTGCAGATATTTTGAGAGAAACCGGATTAGAAGACTCCTAGACTCTAATTATGGCGCCTTCTTAACCAATTAATAATGATCAAATCTTTATTATCAAATTATAATTCTCTGAACACCAGTTTCCTCCTAAATAAACAAGGACTATAATGGCAGTCACTCACCTTTCCAAGTTATCAGTCATGAGAAGACACAGTAGAATGAATTTTGGAAAGCTGTAAGAGGCTAATCAGAATTAAGTTATAATAAAGTTTCTTTATAAATACAAGCATACATATACATCCATATACATGTCACATGGGAGAATTAACATCCATACTCATCTTTATCATAATAAATATATTTACTTTAAATCTTATCGCTTTCCCATATGAAATGTAAGATATGCACAGTGTGGATTTTATTGCTTGTTTCTGTTGTATTTACTAGTTTTTACAGAAGGCAATTAGAGAGCAAATTGATAAAGATGAACTTAGCACTCTGTTCTCAAAAAGTTTACAGTTTAGATTATTGCATATAAAAGTTAAATAAAAAATATTAAGCAGCATAACTCTAATAACTATTAAGAGAATTGACATATTAAATAAAATAATAATACAAATATTAAAGACCAAAGATACCCAGAGGAAGGAGAGAGGATTTCATGCTACTGTGGCCAGAGAAGCACAGGCAGGATTTATACAGTGTTTTGAAGACTGGATAAGATTTAGAAGGATGGAAAGGATGAATGAGGTTATTCTGGGTAGAACAAAACTTTCAAGCAAAAGTCAGAATATCTATGTAAACATATGTGTGAATATGTCTGTGTGTGTTCTCACAGAGAAATGTCAGAAAATATATGAAATTAGAAATATAAATAAATTTTAAAATCCTAAAAATCAAATTGTAAACTGCAAATGTATTTTTTTTTATTTTTTGCCACCGATGGTATGATAGTAAGTTATTAAAACTGGGCTCCTTGAAATAAAATTCCTTTTGCATATATGTATAATTTGCTGTCATATATGTGAAATGTAAATGTTACAAATGAAAAGTAATGTAACAAAGAATTTTCTCCAAATAAAACACAGTACATTATGCTAAATGATTTTTTTTAAATCTCAGAAACAATGCAAAGAATAAAAACACAATTTAAAAAATATTAGCAAACTTTCCAGTGACCTTCCAACATTGCAGTCTAATGCAAAAACACTAACTAAATAACAGGAATTGCTTCTTCTGATGGGCAACTATATAACCTTAGCAATTTTATTACTTTACAATAGAGTCACAATAATTAAATTACAGAATATTACAGAAGTTTATGTAAATTTGGGCCACTGTACCTACAGTGCCTCTTAGAAAAGTCCACCTAGTAAAAATATCATTATTTTAAGAAGTACTGTGATATTAATAATGCAATCTAGTGATTTCAATACAGGCTTTCAGTATTTCAGCGCTCAATCATGTCATATTAATTTGAAGTACCAAAGTACTGGTAATTTTGTTAGTATATTGTTTTATTATTCTGACTTTTATTACAACATACAAGTAAAATCAATGATTTAATTGTTCAGTTTATACAAAAAAGGCAAGTAGACAAATGGTCCACACATAATAAGCAAACATACTATGGTGCTGCAAACTTGTTTTGCAGGAATAATCCTACTCTGATGGCACATGTGTAAGGCAGTGTTGATAAGGAAAGCGGTAACTCTGCGTAGGTATCTCTAAGTATACAAAACAAAAGATGTTAAGTACAAACTGGAAATGTTAAAAAATATAGAAATAAAAATTATAGGTCCAACTTAATTAAAAATATTGCAGTTCTTGAAAAGAAAAAAGGTAGTAACAAAGATCTTGCATTTATGAAAAAAGTAGGATTATCTGAAGACGAAGGAATCAAAGGAAAATATGCAGAAATAGTTTACAGTGTGCTCTACAGCATTTCTCTGAGCAGTGTAGATGTGAAAAGAATTTTTGGAGCAGTTAGAAAAATTACAACAAAATGGATCAAATGAAGCTTTGCTTCTTTACATCACAAATCTATAAAACCAAAAAAATATTATTTTGCTTTCAATTATCTTGTTTTTTCCACTTAATCTAGTATTTTGTTTGCTATTTTAATAATACTTTAATTGAATCTATGGATAATTTATACTGGAATGACATTTAATATTCCCATACTATGTACTATAAATTTACATTTTTGCTTTTTGCATTCCTCCTTGTAATGTATTCATAAACGTTTGCATTTGACATGCATGAAGTATTTATTTATTTTTATTTTTTATTATACTTTAAGTTCTCGGATATCTGTGCAGAAAGTGCAGGTTTGTTACATAGGTACACACACGCCATGGTGGTTTGCTGCACCCACCAACCCATCATCTACGTTAGGTATTTCTCCTAATGCTATCCCTCCCCTAGCCCCTCACCCTCCAACAGGCCCTGGTGTGTGATGTTTCCCTCCCTGTATTCATGTGTTCTCCTTGTTCAACTCCCACTTATAAGTGAGAACATGTAGTGTTTGGTTTTCTGTTCCTGTGAAATATTTATTTAGTTTTTTTTCATTGCTTCTTAATAATATTCATATAAACTACAAGAATATATACTTACATGGTTTGGACAAATAATGTAGGTTATTAGAATTTGAAAAATCAGTAATTTAAAATTCTTACAAATAAAAAAATTCACTGGAGGTTTTTGGACATGACCAGAGTTATGTTTTGCATGAAGGAAGTATGTACAGAGTGTCAAGTTATATCAATGTATTTATATTCTAGACCAACATTAAATAAGAGACTATAGACACAAAGTGAGAATCCAGAGGAGGATAAGGACGTAAGGAATACTGTTGAAGGAAAACCCACACAATTTGTCAACTCAAGACATGTGGGAAGGAGTCAGAGCCAGGCTAATATCCAAGCCTGGTTTTCTAAGATTGTGGTCCTAATATTCAAGGACTAGGAAAAAGTGTGCAGAGAAGAGAGAAGCTTTTGGATATGTTGCTTTTGAGGTGATGGTGGGATATCAGGTTGGTCTTATTTTTTTCTTGTATATCTTTTAAGATAGCACTTCACCTGTCTTTTCCCCCTTATACTAGACTCTCAGTCACTGGAGAACTAGGACTTTGTGTTATTGGTTGGTGTTCCCGAGATCTTCATATAACACTTCATTCTATCATCTCAATATATACGTTGTCAGGGCGAATGAACAAATGACTAAGGTAGCTTTTACTGACATCTCTTTATCCCTGAAATTCTGACATCCCAGAGTAGGGGATCTTAAGATCAATGCTAATAAAGCTAATAAAAAGACGACAATGTTGGTTCTCAGCCCTGGATGCACACTGGAATCACTGGGAGGATTTTGAGAAACACTAATGCTCCACCTACAGAGATTCTGATTTAATTGCCCTGGGTGGGATTCACTAAATGGTATTTTTAAATGTTCCCCCAGACAATTTGAAGTACACCCAAAGTTAAAAACTTTTGAGCTACAGAGTAAGTGTAGGCTGGGGAAACTTGAATTTTTAATTTAGTTTAAGATTAATTTTCATATACTATATTTACCCCAACAATCAAATCCACCCAAATTAATCTTCTCACTGTCGCTATGCAATGGAATTTAATACCTAATAGATAATGTATATAGAAGAAAGAACTGATCTTAATAGAAAACTTGACTTTTAAAATCTGTATGTAATTATCTGAGATTAGAATATTCAAAAAGAATATGTTACAGGACCAGAAAGCAAACCAGCACAATTTATGCCTGGATTTTTTATTCTATTCATGCAGTTATCTATTCATTTAACCAACATTTATATTCCATTATGTTTTTATTGGTTAAAATTGGAATTTTAATTAGTACCAACATGATTTCAAATCAGGCTATTTTAAATTTTAGAATGTATTGGTCCTTAATACACATTATGTGATTATTAACAGTATTGATTATCTGGAACCCTGGTAAGACCTTCAAGGTCATTATGGATTTTGAATCCTTGAACTATGCTTTAAAGAGCATTACACTGCACTTACTGAGGGAGCGGATCCAATTGAAGTAGACATTTCTAACTTTTTAATGTTCTTAGTATTTTGTCTTGCTCTCTCTTTAAACACAGATATAACACGTATTTTGAACCACTTTTTACATTTTACATCTCACCAAACAGCCAATGAATATTAACTAATCTTTCTTGTTTTAGAAAATAATTGAATGTTTTTAATAACACATTGCTGACTCAGCAATCCATTAATTCATTTTGAAATATTAACAGATTTTTTTCCTTCATAGGTTCCTGAAGTGAAACAAGAAAATATATAAGTTTTTTTCCTAAAATCTGTCTCAAAAAATCTGAAGCCTTCTGGGAATGGAGAGGATTCAGACTATACTTAAATATTTGAGAGGGCAATTCCTTAAAATCTAACCGTGTACCACTCCCCAGCCACCGCCCAGGCTTGCTGAGTGTGTAGTAGGTAAATGGAAAATGCCATAAACAAGTTTTCTCTCTTTAGAAACATACAAGGGATGGAGTAAAATGAGCCATGACAAAGAGGAAATCAGCCAGGAATAAGAACTATGCAATAGATGGTTGCAAGCATGGGCGTAGAAGCCAGGCAGCCTGGCAGTGGTTGGCTAGAAGGAAATCTAGTATGGAGACTGTGTGATCATCTCAAGGGGAAAAGTGAGGCTTCCAGACCTGGGGCCTGGGCAGAATGTGGGATGCCTGGTCCAGTGCAGAAGACATGGACGTGGGAGCCAGGAAGCCTGGGTTAAAATCCCAGCTCTGACACTCACCAGATGTGTAACCCAAAGTCAGTTATTATTGTCTTTGTAGCCTAAACTATAAAAATGGCAATAAATGGACTGCCCACCTCATTAAACTGTTGTATGGATTAACTAAGTTGTGGGTGCTGGCAAGAAATGGAATCTTGTCAAATCTCCTGTCTCCCCACATCCTTCACATTTTTTTCCTCCCTGGGCTTCTATGATGCTGCCTCATCTTTATTCCCTACTACCACTTTGATCATTCTTCAAACTCAGCTTGCGCAAGACTACTGTTTTTAAGAGCTGTCTTCTGGACAACTCTCAATGTCATGGCATCCTATGAAGTCCCTACCACCTGCTTAAGAAACTTCAAGCTTTGTCTTCTACAGTCTATGCTGATTTTTTTTTTTTTAATGTTTCTTTGCGCAGTCCCTTTAGATGAACCTTACCAACTTACACTTGGATGGCCCAACAGGCTTTTGATTTGGCATATTTCTTCTCAGTTTATCATTCTAGCACTGCAGTGCTTGCTGTGGATGGCTGCTACTCAGCCCTCTGCACTGGACTAGGCATCTCAGATTCTGCCCAGGCCCCAGGTCTGGAAGCCTCACTTTTCCTCTTGGAATGATCAACCAGCCTCCATACTAGATTTCTTTCTAGTCGAGCACTGCTTAAAGGATCAAAGACCCTCTGGTTCTCTTATTCCCCACATTCACCCAATCTCCTTTCTCTCCATGATTTCAACATTCATAGATAGGCTAATGGAAATAATGATTTAAGGTTGATTGAGTACTACCATATACCAAGCACTGTTTTGAGACAGTATTATTTTCCTCACAGAAGTGGTGGGTAACGTAATCAAGTCACAAAGCAAAGGAAAGACTGACAGTCCCAGTCCCTATGCTGGGTGTATACTGAGTACGAATTTTAGAAGCAGAGTCACTGTCTAGATGGGAATCCTGCTTGGTTTGGGATCTGCATGACCTAAGGTAAACTGTTTAGCAGGTCTGTGACTTGGTTTCTAGTTTGTAAAATGGGGATAATTATGCATATCTCCAAAAGTTTGTTTAAGTGAGTATTAAGGGTACTAGCATGTGCTGAGCAATTAGTGCCCAGCACTTAGAAAGTGCTCTAATAGCTAGTTATTATTATTATTATTATTATTTTGTTTTCTTTTCTTTTTTGAGACAGGATCTCCCTCTGTCACCCAGGCTAGAGTGCAGTGGCATGATCTGAGCTCACTGAAGCCTCAACTTCCCAGGCTCAAGCGATCCTTCCACCTCAGCCTCCCAAGTAGCTGGGACCACAGGCGTGTGCCACCATGCCGGGCTAATTTTTTGTATTTTTTGTAGAGAAGGGGTTTCGCAATGTTGCCCAGGCTTGTCTTGAACTCCTGAGCTCAGGCAATCGGCCTGCCTTGGCCTCTCAAAGTGCTGGTATTACAGGCCTGAGCCACCATGTCCAGCCTAGTTATTAGTATTATTACTACTGTGTACTGCCTCTCATCATGTCCAAATCACTATCTTTGTTCCAAATTTCTCAAACTCCAGGCCTATTTATCCAACTCTACTAGATGCCTGCATATTTTACAAATGTCTCAACTTACTATTATCTCCCTAACTTATTATTCTAGTATAACTTACCTTGGTGAATATCACCATCACGCCAAGCACTGAAGTCACTCAAGACTCCTCCTTTTTAATCAATTAACCTCAAAGATGGATTTTCCCCATATTTTCCCAGCCTTATATCTTATCCATCTTCCTTCCTCTCACCCTTACCTAAAGCACACTCATTTCCAGTAATTTTGAAATATTTAATGTTAGTTCATTTCATTGAAAAAAAAAAAAAAAAGGAACCCTAAGGGAACCCTACTATATGCTAGGCAAGACACTGATGGTGCAAAGATGAACAGGACCTAATCTCTGCCTTCAGGAATTTCACAGTCCAATTAGGAAGACAAAAACATTAACAAACAATTGAATACAATATGGCGAGGGCTTACAAAACATAGGCGAATGTGTTAAGGGAAGGTAGAAGAGATTATGGAGGTGAAGAAGGCAATATCAGAGCTCAGTCTAATTTAACAAACAACATGGTACCCGGTTCGTGGTAGGTGCTGGGGATATTGTTTATAACTTGGAGACTCTATGGGAAAGGAAAGCATCAAAATATATTTTAATATAAAGTAGTGAATGCTAAGATAGAGGGAGGTACAGCATGTTCTCAGAATGCCATCAAGATACTTGTAGTTTAGGAATAAGAAACTTGGAGAATAAGTCAGGAAGTTTAGTGATTGTTCATACAACTTCCTCTGCTTGATCTAACTTCTCTCATTTTGTTTTTCTGGAGAAACCCATGTTTAAGATTCCAGTTATTACCTTCAGTTTGAAGCTGATTCCAAGTGCTTTTGATCCTCAGTGTCCTGTTCACCCCACCCCACCCTCAACATTTTGTCTCTCCTTGACCACTGATCTGTGACAGCAAATGTAACTTATTTTTTCAGCTTAATGATTTACACAGCCATTTCCCTCTCAATCTATTATCAAGTGTGTTGTGGAGAGTTTGCCATGAAAAAACTCATATTTCTTAGAGTAATCCAATGAATTATTACACTATTGTTAAATCGCTTGTCATGCATATTTTCTTCATTGAATATATGAGCCTTTCCCCGGTGTTTCCTACATGCTGAGCACTGAAAAATCATACCTACCAGAGCTGGTGAGCTCTGATTCATGTGGCATCTTTGTATACTCTGGAAAGGAGCTGTGTTAGTCAGCTCCGCACAAAATATCATAGACTAGGTAGCATAAACAACAGAAATTTATTTTCTCACAGTTTTGGAGGGTGGAAGTTTGGGATCAGGGTGCCAGCTTGATTGGGTTCTGGCGAGCCCTCTTCCTGGCTTGCAGAGGCTGCCTTTGTGCTGTGTTTCCACATCACGCACACATACACACAGACACACACACATGCACACACACGGAGAGAGAGAGAGAAAGAAAAAGAAAGAAAGAGAGAGAAAGAGAGAACTTGCAAGCTTTCTGAGGTTTCTTATAAGGGCACTAATCCTGAGGGCCTCGCTCTCATGATCTCATCTAAACCCAGTTATCTTACAGAGGCCCCATCTCCAAATACCGTAACACTGGAGGGAAGGGCTTCAACACAGAATCTGAGCAGGGGATGCGAGGACAGTTCAGTCCAGAGCATTCCACCCAAACCATCACCCATATGGATTTGCAGGATAGCCCCACCCTTTCCACCCTGTGGGGTTACCGGCCCCACCCCCTAGCTCTGACAGGCTTGAGTCCTCTGAGTGGTTCTGCCTCCAAAGAGCTGAGTGGAGACTGTCCAACCTGTTGAAACTGAGGCTGTGGCTCTGGCTATCTCTGAATTGCCTTAGGGATCATTTTTCCCTCTCCTTGAAAAATAGTTCAGGTTCTCAGTCAAATAAGCAAACCAGCCCATCATGTCTAACCCAAGAAGTCTCGAAGCCTTCATTCTTTTTGTCCCATCTTCATCCCCTTCAGTTCAAGCTGGCAGAATATCTGCTCACATAATCTCATAAATTCTTATCAAATGGTTGTCCAGTCACACTCTTAGTGTTCTTTTCAGAACAAGTTTTTTTCATTTTTTAATAATATGGATAAGCTGAGAATTTCCCAAATCTTCAAGTTCTGGCTCCTTTTTCCTGAACAATTTCTTCTTCAACTTATCTTTTTTTTTTTTTATTTCAGCAGAAAAGGTCAGGACCAAACCAGCTGCTCCTTAGTCAGAGTGCTTAGAAATGTCAAACATTTAATTTCATCACTCACAAGTTCTACCCTCCCCAAAACACTAGAATACAGTGCAGCTAAGTTCTTTGCCATTTTATAACAAGGATCACTTTTCTTCCAGTTTCCAATAACATATTCCTCAATTCCATCTAAGCCCTCACCAGAATCACCTTTACTGTTTATATGTTTAGGATGCACCTGAAAATTCTTCCAGCCTCTACTCACTACCCAATTCCAAAGCCATTTTCCCATGTTTAGGTATTAGTTACTGTAGCACCCCCATTTCTTGGTACCAAAATTTGTCTTAGTTCAGGGTGCCATAACAAAATATCATAGACTGAGTGGCTTAAATAAGATAAATTTCATTATCTCACAGTTCTAGAGGATAATGTCCAAGACTACAGTACCAGCAAAGTAGATTTCATTCTGAAGCCTCTTCTGTTTTCTCACAGATGGTTGTTATCTCACTGCATACTCACATGAACTCTTTGTGTGCCTGTGGGGTAAGAGAGACAGAGGGCCAGCTCTCTAGTGTCTTCTCTTTTCAGGGTACTAATCAGGAAGTCCCCACAGTCACGACCTCATCTAAACCTAGTTATCTCCCAAAGGCCCCATCCCCAAATACCATCACATTGGAGATTAGGCTTCAACATATGATTTTTAGGGGACACAATTCAGTTCAAAGGAGGTGCCTTCCTCAAGACACTTTATGTCCATCTGTAGGCAATTTGTCATAATAAACTAATTTTAATAGAACAAGGTGTTCCACTGCTATCTGCCAGAAAATTGTTGTAGTAATACCTAAATCTGCAAAGTCTACCATGTGCAAAGTCTCCAGGAGCAAAGTCTCCAGCTCCTCTGGAGTTACACAGTAAGCAACCTACACAATTATTTGCTGTAGTCCAGGTTATTCCTTCCTTGTCCTCAACTGAAAATTTTTATGTATTATAAGGAAAATAAATGCTTCAGAAATCTATTAAATCAGAAATCAGATGTTTAGATAAGTAAACTATTTACTCCAAAATTAGTACAAAGAAAAGATCATCTTAATAAGTAAAGAGTATAGTATATGATTTCAATTTGACAAGACACAATACTGTGTGACTAAAAAACTGGGCTATAAAAAGTGATAGCTTTTTGCTGAGTTTGAGTACTATAATTATTAAGAAAATCTGTTATTTAATAAAAGCAGCTGAGAACCTGTCAGATTCAAAATCACAAGGTTGAAATTGACCTAAATAGGTCCATATGTTGGTAATCCTGTTTCCAGAAGGGACCATCCTTAAGTCACCCAAAATAAATGAATATCCTGTTAAATACAGATTAACAATTGATCCTATAAAATATCTTCCTTGTGTTTAACTTAAATCCATGGTACCTAAAATTTAACTTCTTTTCTCTTATTCTGTCTATGTCAGAATAAATGTTGCAGCAAATATGAAGTGCCTAGAATGTGGCAGGAACTCTGTAGATGGTAAAACAAAAATTAATTCACGTAGAACCCCCCCTTATTAATGTACTTAAAATACTTCTCAGGCTTCCTTCTTTCTGACAAGTTACACTACTAACTTTGTACAAGCAAATATTAATAATCAATTAGTTGATTATACAGTCTGAAATTTTCTTTTTAAAATATGAATATGGCAGACCATGATCTTAGGTTTCTATTACAACACATGCTGCAGACATGCAAGATTTAGCAAGAAGGTATTAACATTGTAAATAGCATTACTTTCAAATCTACAGAAAATGGCTTTCTAAGATTTGTGCCAATCATTCATTTTTAAATTTTGGGAATGCCGGCCGGATGTGGTGGCTCATGCCTATAATCCTAGCATTTTGGGAGGCGGAGGCAGGGGAATAGCTTGAACCCTGGACGCAGAGGCTGTGGTGAACCAAGATCATGTCATTGCACTCCAGCGTGGGCAATAAGAGTGAAACACCATCTCAAAGAAAAAGTTGGGAATGCCTAGATTTAATAATTTGAGGAAATTATTTATTTATTTATTTATTTATTTATTTATTTATTTATTTATTTTCTGAGACGGAGTCTCACTCTGTCGCCCAGGCTGGAGTGCAGAGGCCGGATCTCAGCTCACTGCAAGCTCCGCCTCCCGGGTTCACGCCATTCTCCTGCCTCAGCCTCCTGAGTAGCTGGGACTACAGGCGCCCGCCACCTCGCCCGGCTAATTTTTTGTATTTTTTAGTAGAGACGGGGTTTCACCGTGTTCGCCAGGATGGTCTCGATCTCCTGACCTCGTGATCCGCCCGCCTCGGCCTCCCAAAGTGCTGGGATTACAGGCTTGAGCCACCGCGCCCGGCCGGAAATTTTTTAAAAAGAAAATGAGCAGTACCTTTTCATCACCATGGGCTCCTTTTACCTATTTTCTTTTTCTTAATTATGCCATATTTTCTAATCTTTTCTCAATATTTTACAGTAAGTCTTTTTCCATTCAGCTTATCTCCACATAAAAATAGAACACATAAGATTTTCCCACAATTATCTTTTCTTTCTTTCCTTCAGACTATTTCCTTCGTCATAGATTATTTTAGACATATTAGAGTACTTAATGTGTTTGGATTACTACAAGAATAATTGTGCATAGGCCCAATTCTGTATTGACTGGTTATCTTCAGTTTTATGTAGTCCTGTTAAAAGCAGATTTTTTTTGTTTTAGTTCTTAACATTTCATGTGCAGAATATTTGTGCTATTTCATGGTAGTTTTACCTTTAATTATGTTGGCGCATTTTGTGTATTTCCAGTTTTAAAATTGTATAAAATAAAGGATCCTTAACCACTGTTGTATAAGAGTAGGAGGAGTGTTCCTATTTTCCTGGTTCTTTGTCACAGCCTCCCCTCAGGAATGGAAATCATGGTGGCATAACTGGAGAGCAGCTTATCAGGCACACAAGTTTAGGGAATCCAAGGGAAGAATGCTCTGGTTAATTGTGGGTCAGCATAGAAAAGAACATGATCATGTCCTTTGCAGGGACATGGATGGAGCTGGAGGCCATTATCCTTAGCAAACAAATTCAGGAACAGAAAACCAAAAGCCACATATTCTCTCTTACAGGTGGGAGGTAAATGCTGAGAACACATGGACACATAGAGGGGAACACACACTGGGTCCTTTAAGAGGGTGGAGGGTGGGAGGAGGCTGAGGATCAGGAAAAATAACTAATGAGTACTAGACTTAATACCTGGGTGATGAAATAATCTGTACAACAAGCCCTCATGAAACAAGTTTACCTATGCAGCAAACCTGTACTTGTACCCTTGAACTTAAAATAAAAGTTAAAAAAAAAAAAGAAATAATATCATTTTCTTAATTGCATGGAAATGTAGTAAGAAAAAAATCTTAAAAAATGACCAAGATTTATATTTCTGTAACACTTTACATGACAGTTTTTAAACCATTCATCAGTTTATTTTCACACATTCCCAAAAGATTCAAAAAACTTTATCTACACTTAAATGATTTCATTTTTTCTTTTAGTGAATCAAACAGCTTTTTTTTGCCTGATTGCATAAACTGACCAGGTGTTTGATCACTTTTAGCAGACGTTGGCAATATATTGATATTACTAATGACAACACTTTTGATAAAATGTTGAACTGATATTATTATGAACTCACCTTTCAATTTTTCATTAAATATGAAAGTGCATACTTATTTCCTTGTTGTTTCTTGAAAATATCCTTACAAACTACGCCAACTCTCTCTTGAAGAGGAAGAAAAAACAAATTTACTTCGACTTTACCAGATGCTGTGTTATTCAAAAGTTGTTTTTGTTTTTGTTTTGTTTTGTTTTCAGGGAAAAACCCACCAACCTAAACAGTGAAAAAATTAAAAGACTGCATGATGTTTTTTAAGTATTGCTACAATATAAATGAGAGTTATTAATCTGCAGCACACCAATCCAAATCCTAAATTACATAACAAACAGATTGCTCGTTTTCTGTCACATATAGCCTCCTCTCTTTGTTAAAACCATTGTAATACTGCTAATATCTATAACTTGAAAAATGAGGCATACAAGGTTAGGATGTCTCTGAAAAACAAAAAAGTTTTTAAGGTGGGGCCTTCATTGTTTGTGAAGAGCTAATCATTCAACAATTAAATGTTTGACAAGTTTGACAAGCTAAAACTAGACAATGAAATTGACTGTTGCTTAAAACAACACAAAACATCCTTTTAGGGGAAATTGGTAAACCTCTTCTAGGGGAAATAAGATCCATTTTCATGTTAACTAAGTTTAAGTTGCCATTAACGTGATAATAATAGAGGGAAAATAAACTGATTTTGATTACATGTTTAGTGTTAATTCAAGTGCCTCTTGATATCTCCCCAAATTAGTTTGTTAAAAGTAAAATTGCCTGTTGACAATCTATTTTTATAAACATTGAGGTTATCTATAATTTAACTGTAGTTTTTACTTAAGCCATAACAAATAGTGTTTGTAGTATAAATGTCATTTATATCCAAAACTTACTTAGATTTAAAAATATTCTTTACTGATTTATTTGCTCACTGTTTCTTCTTGCATCATATTCTTTCTTTCTGGATTTATTTATTTCTTAATGAAATATGTCCTTTAGTGTTTTTTTCAAGTGAAGGTGGGAAATTCTGTGTCATTGTGTATCTTTAAACTTCTTTATTCCACCTTCTCTCTTAAATGTTTAACTTTTCATTGAAATTTATCTTGTCAGCATATTGAAGTTACTCTTTCATTCTCTTTTGGTCTTTCCTAGTGCTGATGAGGACTTCTATCAGCCTGATTATTCCTTTGTAAATTACCTTTTATCTCTGTTTGATTTCAAAATTCTCTCTTTGTCCTTCATGTTCTGCCATTCCACTACAAAGTGACTACTAGGTATAATTTTTTTTTTTTGTCTATTTAAATTTTCAATATAATTACTCATTGTTTTCCTCAGTTTTCAATAAATGTTTCAGCCATCATTTCAAAGATTTCCTCTTCCCTATCAATACTGTTATTATTATTATTATTTTATTATACTTTAAGTTCTAGGGTACAAGTGCACAACGTTCAGGTTTGTTACATATGTATTCAAGTGCCATGTTGGTGTGCTGCACCCATTAACTCATTAACTCATCATTTACATGAGGTATGTCTCCTAATGCTATCCCTCCCCACTCCCCCCACCCCACGACAGGCCCCGGTATATGATGTTCCCCTTCCTGTGTCCAAATGTTCTCATTATCCAATTCCCACCTATGAGTGACAACATGCGGTGTTTGGTTTTTTGTCCTTGCAATAGTTTGCTGAGAAGGATGGTTTCCAGCTTCATCAATGTCCCCACAAAGGACATGAACTTATCCTTTTTTATGGTTGCATAGTATTTCATGGTGTATATGTGCCACATTTTCTTAATCCAGTCTATCATTGATGGAGATTTGGGTTGGTTCCAAGTCTTTGCCATTGTGAATAGTGCCACAATAAACATACGTGTGCATGTGTCTTTATAGCAGCATGATTAATAATCCTTTGGGTATATACCCAGTAATGGGATGGCTGGGTCAAATGATATTTCTTATTCTAGATCTTTGAGAAATGGCCACATTTGTTACTGGAATTCTTATTAGACATATGCCAGGGCTTCTTGATATTTTTTTCCTTGCCTTTTCTATTTTCTTTAATATTTTTCTTTTCTTTCTCTCTCTCTATTGCATTTTTGTATGCTTCGATCTACCTATTCACTTATTTTTCTCTTCATCTACATCTAGTCTACATACTCTCTATTATTGTTTTATTTCAATTATTTATGGTTTTATTTGATTGAAATCTCCTTTTGGTTTACACTAGTGGGAGCAGGGAACACAGGATTCTATAGTGTTCTGATGAGATAATGCTATAAGTGATTCAAAAGAGCAAATGCCTCTGATAAGACTGTAAGATGCATGAGAGAAAGGATGTTTCATTATCTAGGTAGCCCTACTACCCAGTAAACAGCCTGGCAAATAGTATGTTCTCAATAAATGTTTTCAGTAATGGTTTAAATATAAACCAAGTAAATGTTAAACGTTACAACAATATACCTTAATATTAATATGTTGCCTTTAATAATTGTCAGTTGTTCAAATACAGTAATTCTCAAACCAGAGATATTAAAAATCACCTCTGGAGAACATTGAAGTGTAGATCCATAGGTCCCACCATAGAGTTTCTGATTAATTAGGTCTGAGACCTAAAAATCTGTATTTTCACAACATGTGAAGTCACGTACACTATAAATTTTGATTCTGAGAACCAAAGAAGTACCTTGAAAGAAATACTGTCTGAGTGCAACCAGATTTAGAAATGGCAATGATAGAAAGGTAAAGCAAAGATTCTTCTACATGACTTGGTCAGCAGATGGGACAGGAAGAGACTGCCAGGAAGGAAAAGCTTTGGAATGAAGTAGCAAAAGTTAAATATTAGGAGGAAGTTTGAGAAGTTTTGATGCTGTCTTGGAATCCTCCTGTTCTAAAACAAAGCTACCTTGTTTTAAAAATACACAAGTAATAAATATTTAGTCATTTGCTCTAGTAAATTGTATGCATTTTGCAGCATATACTTTTTTTTTTTTAATTCTTCACATGGGTTCTTTTACTAATTAAAGATAATTGGAAATAGGTAGAAAAGGTTAATATTGGGTCTGTTTCCTTGTGGATCTATTTTTTAAGATTTGCATTTAATTCTGTGGGATAATAGAATGATAATGTAATGTAATTTAGCTTAATATCTATTTTGTGTTAGATGACAGTTTTATTAAGCAGAACCAATAATCATCGTTATTCAGAGTCATAATGGCCCATTATAAATGGTCTCATTTTCCCTAATTTTAATTTTACCTCTTAGAGTATGCCTAGAATTGCTAAAATGGTTACACTTGGTTTCTTTCATAAATATCATTTTAACAATCAGTATGGAAACATAAGTCATCTAGTAGTTAAGTCCCATTATTCTACATATTTGACATATTTGATGCAAAACTATTTTAGTGTCTTGGTTTCTCTTAATTATACTTTCAGACTAACAAATGTCAGGAAGTTAAATTACCATCCTTTATGTATCAGAGCCTTAACATTGAGATGAATAGGCTTTTGTTTCTGGGATGCCACCTTTCTGACTCTTGTGTTTCTTAGGGTAGAGATGAACAGATTAGACAAAAGAAGGACTTGTCCCCAACTAAGGTGGTTTTATGTTTATAAGGCATTTTCTTTTCTTTCTTTCTTTCTTTTTTTTTTTTGAGATGGGGTCTCTCTCTGTTGCCTGGGCTGGAGAACAGTGGCTTGATCTCCATTCACTGCAACCTCTGCCTCCCAGGCTAAAGCTATCCTCCCACTTCAGCATCCCAAATAGCAAGTAGCTGGGACTACGGGCCTGCAACACCATGCCCTGCTAATTTTTGTAGTTTTTTGTAGAGTCAGGGTTTCACACATTGCCCAGGCTGGACTCAAACTCCTGCGCTCAGGCCATCAGCCCACCTTTGCTGGGATTATAGGCATGAGCCAATGTACCTGGCCTTATCAGGCATTCTTACTTAAGGTGAATAAATTTAGGGAACAGTCAGATAATTTTCTGTCCCAACAATTGCAACAAGAGATGGGAATTTATAGAAGAGAGAAAATGGAGTTATTTGGGTCATAAATACATCAGGGGAGAGAGGGCCTTAGAAGTTTCCTCATTTTAGGTCTCTTTTGAGTGACATCAAATATCTGTTTAAAGTTGCACAGTTTATTGAGTATTCTGACTTGCAACCTTTCATATAGGCCTACACCATTCCTTTCAGAGGAAGATCACTATTATTCTAAACTTACACCGAGAGGACTAAGTGTAGAGAAATTAACTCACATCCAAGCCAGTTACCTGGTTTGAGTGGAGGCAAAGCGTCAGCTTTTTTCACAACATCAGAGTTTTTACAGTCAGAACACATCCCAGAGGCTTTGGATGCCTGGGAACAGAGGCAAAAGGTCAAGCAAGTTCAAAAAATGGAGGTGGAAGGTCATCTCAAATACAAACTTTACCAGCTTTTTATTATTGTCCGGGGACCAGCATGCAACAATTGCTTAGAATTCAAGGAAAGTCAACTCCTTTCAGCTTCTGTCATGGGCACTATAGGTGGCTCCTGTTGCTTTTGAGTAATAATTCTATTTCATCTATACATGATTAAATAGAACTCTCTTCTATAAAATTTGTGCCTGGATGAACCAAAGATGCATTTTCAAGCATTCAAGAGTATGCAGGAAGAAATCAGATCCACTCATGGATACAAACGTG
This sequence comes from Colobus angolensis palliatus, assembly GCF_000951035.1. Taxonomy (NCBI): domain Eukaryota; kingdom Metazoa; phylum Chordata; class Mammalia; order Primates; family Cercopithecidae; genus Colobus; species Colobus angolensis. The sequence goes on from NW_012118388.1 coordinate 1,318,880, forward strand.
GATTGTAACCTATGATGCCATTATGTAATTTGATATTTTACTTTACATCATTCAATTATTTCTTCAAAAAGTAATCTGTGAGTGCCAGAACTGTGTTATGCACTGATGTCATTGAGAAAAAAATATAGTCTTTGATCATACTCTGGTTGGGCAAGAAAGCATTGACAATACAACATGGTCAATAAAACAGAATTTTTAGTAGGCCATGGGAATGTGGAAGAAGATACTTTAAGGCAACCTTTCACTTATCTTTTGAAATGATTGTTTCACCGTGATTCATTTACATGCATGAATATCAGTGATTGAAAGTATCTATGTATGTATGCAGCTGTAATCTTTCTTGGTTGCCACACACTTTTTAAAATAACATTCCCAATTTGTTTAAACAGAGAATCCCCATAAAGAATGGTAAATTAGAAGTGCTTTGATTGGTCTTGGAGTATGTAGTTTAACTTAATAGATATTGGACTATCTTTAATGATAAGCCATGCTGAGAATCGCGTTTAAAAATTCTTGGACAAATTAATGAAAGAAATACTTTACTTTTTAACCGAACAGATACTTACTTTCTGGGTTATGACCATCTCTTAAAACATTAGCATGACTGGAAGGCTGTAACTACCTATGAATTCTGCCAGTTTAGTAAAGTCTTTAAGATAAAGCTAAAATAACTGAGAAAACAGAATATTTCTGACAATATGTTCTGAATGTATAAAGCTCTTGGTCAAAAAACATGGTCATATAAAAATCCATGTTCTGCCCCTTGAGTTTTTAGGTCAAGTATTTATGCCCATTGATTAATATACATAATACAAATTATATAAATTCTAGCCAAGCTGTTTGGTTATATTTTTGTTGTCTTTATTTTAAATAAAAATGATTGTGGACTTCAGAGTAAGTCTTTGTAACTAAATTCAATCTTTGCCATCTTTGACCCTGGATGAATTTTTACTCCAAGATTTAATTTGTTGTCTAGAAAATAAAGATGATACTACCACATAGTTCTACTGTTAGAATTGAGTCCAACATGAGGAGCTGGTATAGTACCTAACACAGCATAACTTCAACATCAATGATAGTTCCTCTTCATGATTGACTACAAACCCTATGCTAGATCATGCTTTCATAAAAGCATTAAACATTAAAAAAAATCTTTTCATGACATTCCACCAGAGGCATTGAGTCAAAAAGCTTAATGATTCCTGTTCGGCTTACTTAATTTCTGGGGATATCAAACTCACCTGCCAGCCATTGGGCTGGTCCATGTGAAGAGACCACTCAAAATATTACATGGATTGTGTTTTTCCATGAAAAGTTGAGACTGACCACTCATTTTTGCATATTTTCTCATAGTTATAGAATTGAGTGATGTCGCACATTCTATTTGTAATGCACATGCTGGAGTCAGTACATTAAGCAGGAATTGCTTAATGTAATTTTTTCTCAAATTCATTAAAATATAAAAGCATCTGATGTTAAAAAATGGATTAAATATAGATTCATTGTTTGATATCACATGGATAGCTTAGCTTAGTTGGTCAGAGATTGGTGTTGAGATATCAGGTCTGAGATTCACTTTCCCCCCTTCACCAATTACAATCTGATTGATTTTTCACTCACTGGGTTTTTTGTTTTGTTTTGTTTTAGGCTCACTGACTGACTGCAGCTGTAACTTCAACTTGCCAATGTACACCATTGCTCACAAGAGGACCAGCTGAGTGTGTGAATGAATTTATTGCCAGCCCTTTCCTACTCCTAAAACAAAGCAATTCTGTAGATTTGTTACTGATGAGTCATAGCACCATCTTCATATACAAACAACAACATTTCACATGGCACTATTTTCAGTGTAAATGATAGCAGAGATCATGAGGAGACAGTACAAATTATCTTGGGCCATTGTCTTATTTATAGATTAAAGTACAATTATGTTTTTCAGTGATTTACCTTCTGACATCTTAGTTAATTAAGTTACTTGTTTCTTTTACGTTCATTCTCCCCTTAGATCTGGCACGTCTATTCTTTTCTTTAATATTCTTTCTCTTGTTAAATTGTTAATTTTTTCTGAGGGGCAGAATACCTTTTTATCATTATTTCGAGAATGCTAAGTATTTACCTAATTATCCTTCAGAGAACATTGGAAGACAACACTGTTGAGAAAATGGATAAATACTAGAAAAGGATTACTGGATAATTCTGTCTTTCTGGAAGCCTCAGTGATTGATTTATTCTCTTTTTACCTTTACATATTTTTCCTCTAGGTTACTATTTTTTTCCTGACAGGTTTTCAAGCTTATAGTTGGTCATTTTCTCTGTATAAAAAAAATTCTGGGAGTGTGCAAGTGCTCACAAAAATATTATTTATTAGCAAACTCATTAATTTAAAAACCTATTAATAAATTTGCTCATTCATTTAAAAAGAAAAATATCTAATACAGTATTTATTTTTATATTTATGGCTTTTAGTTAATATACAACTTCAAAAGAGAATTTCAAATCAAATCTTATGCCAGTCTAGAAAATGAATAACTGATATAAACAAAAGATTATAGGCCCAACACAAAACAGTAAGACAGAGATAATTTGTTAATTTAGTTACGCTGTCGATTAGTCATCTATCATACAATTATTGAAAGCCTACTTTGTGCCAGGAATTTCTTTAGCTACAAAGATGAATAAGTCATAGTACATCCCCTCCAAAAACACCTATTATAGCAAGAAAGGTGCTATGTAAATGTGGAAAAGAATATCAACAATACAATGTGGTCAGATCTATTATAGAGGTATGTAGAGTCACTGAGAGACCATCTAGCCTATGAATAATACAATCTGGCAGACAATGTATGTTATTTCTGTTTTGATTTGGAATCCATTCTAATTGTTGACAAGTAATTTTGTTTTGTTAACTTTTGTGTTAAATTGGCTAATATTTAAATTACTTTAATTCCTCATACACATACAATTAAGAGGTAGAATGAATGATACACTTTGATGAATGAAAGGGTCACATAAGATTAACATTTGTAAAAAATTAATTTGAAAAATAGAACTCAATCCTAAAATGGAAAAGTGACTGCAAAGTTAGAACCGTGTTCCTGGAAACTTAGTAGCATAAGCCTGGCATTAACAATCTGATTCATGGTTCTCTTACTATCTACTCACATTGCTCCTTTAGGGGAAATTTGACAATGATGTCTGGAAAATGTGTTGCCACTTTCAAAGATTCTTGCTAACATCTGAGCAAAGTGGAAAGCAGTTCTGGCATTTTGGATAAATGTTCCCCAAATCTTCCTTGCCAGATATTTCATTAAGTAGGAAGTCTCACTAGGGTAATATGGAAAAGCAATTTAAATAGCAGTTTGATTCACAACATGATGATTTTTATAAATAATATTCTGGGAGGTCTTCTGTGTTTTTTATGAATTTAATTTTAATTTTACTGTTGAAGTTGCATGCCTTTTCCTCCTGTCTTTTGTGACCAATAATATCTCCCTGCGACCCGTAATTCCTTTTCAAAAAGAAACTGTGAATCAGTATATGAAAACATCCCATAATTTACATGAGACTTCAATAAATTACTGTTATTTCTAAAAGATTACTTATTCATTATGTTCCCACATAAATGTTCTCTAAAACATTAAGTGCACCCCCTCTCTAATTTGATGGTGCATTTTAATAGCAATATTATAGCCTTTCTTTTAAATACTATATTATAATAATTGTCCCTGCATAATTCTAATTCTCTTGCTAAAAGTGGACCCCTAGCAAGCAGGAATTGTATCTTATTCATTGTGTACATTTTTGTATCTCTAACTCAGCACCAAACAAATACATGTGCTTGATTAATATTTTTGAAGGAGTGAATGGGATGACTGACCAATGTTTCATACTTGCTGACATCTACTTATTTTCTGGTAAATATATCTTTCAATTTAATTGTCTTAGTTGAATATCCTCATTTGTTGAAACTGGATGAAAAGGATCTTGAGTAATTCTTCTCTCTATCTCACTTGTTTTGTCCTGGTGCATGTTTTCATTCTTTCTTGATTGGACAACAAATATAGCCTTCGTACTAGCTACTTGACATAAAAATCACCACCTCACTATGCCGACATCACTCCTCAGTGATCTTTCCAGACTCAAATCTGCTTATGTCACACTCATTCTCAGAATTCTCCCATGCCTGCCCTGCATTCCACCGTGAATCTATATTCCAATGTCATTTTGCATAGACATAGTACCATATATATGATAGGTCTCCCCATCTTTTCATTTCTGTCCCCCAAGTATCTTGGATAGTGTTCATTAGTATGATAAGCTGAATAAATGCTGTTTGATTGAACAAAGGAAGGTGGCTCCAGTAGCCCACTTGTACCAAAGTATATGCAGGGGAATTCGTTCATAGAAATTTCTATTGGAGCTCTCTGAAAATGGAGATGGGTAGTATAGAAAAGCATTTCTCACAGATGCCTGTGCATAAAAATTACCTGAGATGTGTTTTTGAAATAAAAGATTTTTGGAGTCAGAATTTCCAAAGGAAGTCCTGAGAATCTTTCTTTTCTAAAATAATTGCTATAATTTCTTCAGGGAGATTTGAAAAAGAGCTCTTAGAGTAGTAGTTAATATTTGGAGGCTAAATGGCTACTCAATGTGGGAGGCTGGACTATGTGACCCTAAATTCCCTTCCATGAAGTTTTGGGTGCTATGATTCTAGTGGAGGTCATAGTTTATAAATGTGTAGAAGCAGGTGAGTGATTTGAGATTTAACTAGTGCAGATAGGAGGGATTTGGGGGTAAATGACTGAGTCCAAGTGTCATCAGATCTAGAGAGTTATGACCAATTTTTAAGTATTGTAATGAAAATCTTGCTCTAATCCCCGAGTTTAATCTTTTAACAACTATTTATTGAATACCTACTATGTGTCAGGTACAGTTCTAGGTGTTGGGGAGATAGCAATGGCTAAACACACATAATCTCTGCTTTTGTTCAATTGGTTTGTCTATACTCACCACACTTGTCTCTAGGACTCTCCGGTGGTTAAGAGTTATTTTCATAGCCACTTGATTCTTATGCAAACTGAAAATGATCATCTTCAAAGTCCCATCATTATCCTTGTTAAAAAATAAGTGTCAGCCTGGGCAGCATAGGAAGACCTCATCTCTACAAAAAATAAAAATTTTAGCTGGGTATGTGCTGGCACACGCCTGTAGTCCCTGCTACTCAGGAGGCTGAGGCAGGAAGATCACTTGAGCCCAGGAATTAGAGGTTACAGTGAGCTATGATTGTGCCACTGCACTTCAGCCTAGGAAACAGAGCAAGACCCTGTCTCAAAAGAAAAAAAAAAGTGTCTGAGTTTTTCAGTCTGGCTGGAAACTCCAAAAGTATCCTATGTCCTCTGAAGGTGTAACAGGTGAGTTCAGATTATCAGACACTACTTCTTACCTTGTGAGATCCATATATGTCATTGGCTAAGGTTCGTTCTAGATCTAGCCTTGAGTCTCTGACCGAAATGTCCGCATCATTTTAAGTATAATGACATTGTATTTCTTATTTTTATCTTTTGAACTGGGCATTCTTGTGCTCATTTTGAGAAACCCACTTGTATTTCAAGCTCTGGAAGTAAGATGGTCAAGTGGGGATAATTGTGGGCTTTGGAAATCAGATTAACTAAATTTTAGCTCCATTTACTAACTATTGAACCATGAATAAATTACTTAACCTACCTGAGACTCAATTTTATCAGCTGTAAAATTGGGATAATAGTCCCTATCCCACAGGTTGTGAAAAAATGACATATAAGACAGTGTTATATATTATAGTGCCTGGTATTTAATACTTACACATTAAAATTACTGTGCAATTTATCTGCATCAAACAGCACACTAAGAGAGAGAGTTCTGAGATAACTAAGATAACTTATAAATATGCACTTATGGTAATAGAGAATTTTTTAAACTTTGTCAACTTTTTAGAACACCTAATATTTTTATGAAATGTGGTGAGTGAAAATGATGACCCCGAGAAAGGCAATGTTTTCTACTACTACTTTTTATAAAAAATCCTTCATCATAAGGTCAGGAATTAGATTTCTTGATATTTCATTTCTATATAAAACTATTCCCATTTTAAAGAACAGATTTTGTGCATACATACAATAAAATTGCTACATTTTCATAAGAGAATTCATTCAAAGGCAAAGTCTACTAAATTAAATCCGAGGACAGGACAAGACCATATTGAAATAAGCTACATTTAAAAATAGAACTTTGCACATGCAAACTGAAAACAAAATAATAAGCATGTGTGTTAGGTTTTTTATTTGTTTTGTTTTTTATTCTGTTTTTTCTTTTCAGTAAAAAAGTTTTATAAGTGTATATGCGTTAGAAAACTGAAGAATTTTCAAGAGCCAAGAATGCCATGGTGATTTCTGTGAGATTGTTTCCAAGGACTACAAGAAACACACTGGTCGCTAAATGTGAATTAGGAAATATGAACTCTTACATACACAACAGCCCTAAAGAAAAGCAAAAGAAAAAACTATCTTAATTTTGGGTCCAAAATTTCACCCATACCTATAGTTGCAAAATAAAACAGAGAAAAATGGTCTTTATTAACAGTGGTTTAAATGTCCCTGGGGTGGTGCAATTGACTTTTAAAAATAGAAAGCTGGTATATCAAAATAAATATCCTTTGTCCCTTATTTATTGGAGAGAGGGATATTCTCACTAATCACCATACTATAAATTTAAGAGACTTAGAGCATCTTACAGTTTCTTTTATTGGTCACATTTCCCTGGTATCCTTGGAAAATGACTTCATCAAACACAAACAGATTTTTTAAACTGGTAGATTAAAAAGAGAAGTTATCTCTTTTGCTTCCAGGGGTTTTATGAGCCCCACATTTATGTATTTATCACTGTAATTTGGATAATTGCCAACACTACCATCAACACTACCATCCAACATGTATATTGTACAGTAGGTTTTCTTAAATATTTCCATATTATGGCACTCATTGAAAATAGTATTTGTGTACACACTGGGGTAAAAGAGAATGGTTTGCCCAGCAGACATTGAAAGCAAAAGGCAGGGCCCCATGCCTAAGCTCTGAGGACTACAGGCATCACTGTTGTTGGCAAACCTGCAGCCTGTTTGGAAACATTGGGGTATATTAGCATGCCAATTGGAAAGCTCTGTGTTTGATTTCAAATAACGCATATTAGTAATAAAGAGAGAATAATACCCTTCCTCCCATCCCAAAAAGAAGGCTGACAATAGCAAGTGGTAGAGACAATGTGGATAAATAATTCTACTACAAATTGTTAGCGGTAGTGTAAATTGACACAAGTGTTTTCAAAAATAATTCAATATTATCTTGTAAAGCCAAATTTTCACACATTCTACAATTCAGAAATTCCTCCTCAAGATATGTGCATATGTATGTGTATGCATGTGCATGTATAAGAAGACATGCACCAGAAGATATGTACAATAATATTTTTAGCAATACTACTTGTAATAGCAAAATAATGCCAACTCTAATGCTCATTGACAGGAAAATGGACAAATAAATTGTGATATATTTGCACACACATGCACACACACACAATGCTGTGTGTTTTTTTGTTTTTTGTTTTTTGTTTTGAAGTTTCCTTGAGCCTAAAGTTTAGCAGAAAGTATTTCCGTAGTTTATATTGTATCTTAGCTTTCTATTGTAATAGATTGTTTTCAATGTCTATGTTGATGTCAGGCAAGTATTTGAGCTTTAAGTCTCAAGTAAAAGCAATTAGCAAATGTGAACCTGTTTGTACTGAGTTGGGTTTTTCCTTTTACCTGAAATTGTCGATGAAAAATTTGGGGTTGCAAGTAGCAAATTAAATTCCTGAGCAATTTTACCTATGTAAACTAATTATTCATGGTTTGAGGGAAAAGAATAAGATTGCATACCTATGTAACTGATAAATTTTGTCTTAAGCATGTTTTCTTTTAGAGTTTAAATTATAATGCTTAATGTTTCTCATCTAAGTTGGGCATAATAATGACAATCACTAAAACAGAATGCAGCATGTCAAGCAATTTAAATTTGGAAAGGAATGTCTTTAAAGGAATTAGAAAGGCAAGAAGGAGAAAAAGAGATTGATTTCTTAGTCTCCCTTAGTGTGTTCAAAATTTAACAATTCTTCCTGTCTAGAAATTGTTATCTGTAGCTTTAATCTTTCTACTACAATGCGACTTCATTTTCTCTTTTTATGTCTTGGAAGGCAGAGGGCCCCAAGAGTGTAAGAGAAGTTAAAGAATAACCAGCTCTACAACCACGATTGGGTAGTGTTGACACGACTATAAAATGAAAGCTATTCCACTTGTTCTATCACCCTTAAACTTTGGAAATAGTGTCCAATAGTGGAAAATTTAAAAAAGGGAAAAAAAAGCCTGCCTTGTTTTCCAGAGGAAAAGGATCATGAGTCTGTCTTGCCATGATAGATTAGATCAATTGTATTTCTTTCAAAATATTTTAAAAACAAAAATGAAGCCTAGAAGAAGTTTTATGTCATCATTGTGATGTCAGTAACCTGTGACACTTAAGCAATTGATTCCTATTTTCATTTTGCTTTATTAATAATCCTTTTGTATATTTTCTGACACATTATCCTGTTCATACTTTCACAATCACTTCAATTTTGAAGATAGTCTCATTACAGTATGAACTCATGAGGGCCAGTCTCATCTGTTGGAGACTGAGATCATGTATCAGGAATACCCTTTGAGTTTTTGTGGCCTTAAAAGCAATGTAAATTGGATCACAATTACAGAAAAATAACCAGTCTGTAACTATTTGTCTCAGACTTCTTAATGGTAGCTCTTGTACTTGAAATGAGTTAGAGAAGACTGTTCAACATCAGATCTTTTCTGAGGAACTTATTGAAGTACATTTCAAGTTTATCGTTCTCTTAAAAGTCCTAGGAAGTTTTAGAGAAACTGCTGGTTCCAAGTATGTGTTGTCTCTCACATGACATTTCTAATGATCCTCAATAATTGTACAGAGATTTTAAATATATCAACGTGTTCACTATTTATGAGACTTTTATTGCAAACATTGAATTGATTCAAGCATAGAAAAACGTCTAGAAATTATTAAAAACGTAGGAAATATACACTATTATTATTCCAAGTTTTGGGGAAAATAAATAAGGCACATTGTTGCTACGTCACTTATTAACTGGAAATTATTCTTCTCAGATTTTTATGTTTTACTCTGTCACCTAGGCTGGGGTACAAAGATACGATCATAGCTCACTGTAGCCTTGAACTCCTGGCCTCAAGCAATCCTCCGACCTCAGCCTCCCAGAGAGCTAGAAATACAGGTGTAAGCCACCAGGACCCACAGATCTGTCCAAATTAATAATTAAATAAATCCTGAGCAGTAGATTTGGGAGAAAAGCCTTTCTGTTTATGTGCAATCCCTGAAAGTCTGTCTAGAGAATAAATTTCCAGATGCCATACATGCACAAAAAATTTTACCTATGAATAAATTTATAAAATAGTTTTTTCATAACATTTGCAAATAATGTTTATTACCAAGCCATTTTATAATTTTGAGTTGAAATAAATTATATTATTTACATTGCTTGTGATTTATGATTCTTTTTGCAATAGTCTCTTACCAAGTAGTAATTACATACATTTTCTGAATTACAGTCTATTTATTTTTTCAATTAGAACTTGCTAATTTTTTCTAGATTCTTGATTTCAAATATCAGCTAATTACAACACTACATTTCCCATGAACTTTGTAGGTCCAAGGTTTTCTCTGTAACTTGATAACCAATTTGAATTAATTTATTTTGGCATCATATGGAATTAGTGTAAATGATCTTTCATTAAGGTGATATCCGTTTAAATCACAAAATTTAATGTCAGGAATGTAGATCCATTCATCAATTAACTTCTGCTAATACCTCAACATATGGAATAATAACCAAATTATTGTTCAATAAAAAGTAGAAAAGTCAAAATAATTTTCTGATCTAATGGTTAGTAATATTGCTATAAGCTTTTACTAGTTTCTACACAGAAAGTGACATAAAGCAAAGTCATATTAAGATAAGGCTTTTTCTTTTAAACTATTGCCTGAAATTCCTTCCAAATAATTCAGCAATTACTCAGAAAACTACTAGTTTGATTGAATGTCATGTTGCAAAGATAATTATCACTATTACATCTAAAAATGATTTCTACAATATGAATAGACTATGTCTCTAGTTGTCTACTGAGGAATCTTCTTCATCTATAAACTTATGAGTATATTTTAATATAATGTCTATATTTTAAAGATGTGGACAGAAAAGAATTCTGTCCTGGTCTATGCATGTGGGAAGCTCTTTTTTCTATCCCAAGAGAGTTCATGGGTTTTGGAGGTCAAGTCCAAAGCATGTGCTCTGTAAAATTCCCAGAGTTGCCCTGAGCTCCCTCTGGAAGTCTAGTTATACATTTATAAGTGAGAAATTATAGCCAGGCCAGGTCACCTGCAAGACCCCACCATCTGCTGTGAGTCCCTATCTTTAATGTAGCTCTGATTTCCTCCCTAGCTGATGGGCGTTGCACATTTAAACAACACGTGATGCCATTTCCCAGCTATCAAGTTAGCAATATTTTGCTGAAATTGGAACACACAGTTGATATAAATACAATACAACCAACACTTTAAAATATGAATAGTGGCAATTAATTGATAAACTCTCTAAAAATCATCTTGGCAAGATGCACTGAAAAGCTTAAAACATTTGCATCATCTGAGACAATACATTTCATTTCTGGGAATATATCATAACGAAAAACTAGAATACTGACTAAAAGTGTATTGAAAGGTGTTGATGACAGTGACATCTGCAATATTAAAATATGGGAATAACTAACAAAATGGAACCGGGTAAATAATTTGTAGTATACCTGTATGAGGAAAAGATATTACAAATAATTAAAAATTATGAGATTATTCATAACATGGGAAATCATCGGAAATTAAATCAATGAAAACTGACCATTGAAAATAATCTTTAAAAAAGAATAACATAATTTTAGGAAGAATTGTATCTCTGTATGTGTGCATATCTGTATTTGTAGCTATTTCTATTTTTCCATCTAACTGTATTTAAAATGCATAACAGCTATCAAGGAGAGACTATGACCAGTCTGTTCTTGTACATTTCTTTACACTTCTAAAATTTTTCAAAATTGCATAAAATTATATTATATTATATTTATAATTACAAGAATCTTATTATGAAAAAATAAACTCAGCCCTTGGTAGTGGAAAAAGGAGTATCCTTCATTAACAAATGTATCCTGTCTGAAATGCACAAAAAAAACACTATCAAACTGCTCCCATATACTAGAACATTCCATCTCTTACTCCTGGCTGACAAATTTTGATACATTTGATAACTTGATTCATGTAAGTATTATCAATAATTGAGTCACTAGATTAATGTATAATAACATTTCCAATATTTCATTTTTGTCGAGTGTAAAATGATGTGGGTAAGTTGAGAGTTTAAAAAAATCTCAAAGAAGGTATGAAAATTATAATTAAGAAATAATTATAAAATCATGCAGAAGTAGACCTTTATAATTCATCAAATATAGTAAAAACAATTTTTTTCTGTGAATTTTTTTCAATGTACATTTTACGTGCCTTCTTACAAACAATATTGACTTTGGAGAACTTGAATCTGTAATGTTTGGAAACTAAATAGGAGTTTATTAGTTTCACTTAGAGTCTTTCAAACAAAGTCTTGGAGTTGTTAAAAGATCTTTGCTTTCATCCTAGCAATTACTATGTTTTTTTTTATTGTCATCAAGCTGGTAACTATGAAAATGGAAGAATGGTCTTAGGATAAGCAAAACTTGGAAGCAGGCCTAACTGCTCAATTTTGTCCAAATAACTAAGGTTTGTGGAAGGTAAATGGTTTCTATGGGGTGATTATGTTCATGATGGTAAACACCACATCTAAGATATTTATTTCAATGCTTTTTAACTGAGTAAATATAGGTATGGAAAATGTTTATTAATTAATTGTATTGACTTAATATGTATGAAGTTTGTTCAACACCAGACACAAGGTAGTACAGTGTTCTGCACATAATATGAACAAGTTGAAAAGAATGTGGAATAAATGAGTAAATGAAAGGCCTTTAATGAACTCCAGTTTCCTTGCTTTTCATCTCTGTTGATTCCTTAATTGATAGCTAAGTCAAAAATTCAAATCTGCACTGTGACCTGGAAGATTTCATGTTTAAAATAATACAAAACAAGCAAACAAAATACATTTATTTTGTTTAACATAATTTTAAAACTTTCTGAGTAAAACAAATTCAGTTAGTAGGCACAATGCCCGTTTGTTGAATTCAAGTTCCAGGGGAAGTGGAAATTCTTACGTGTGCCTAGATAATAACCCTATAATATATATTTTCATGGTTACAATAAAATTACTTACAGGCCCCTACAGTTACACTACTGAGAGCTGCAATCACAATGAATTTGCACAAAGAATACAAATTTCATTTTTGCCAGAGTTATATGACTTTCATCACACGTGGTTGTTATAGTTTTAATAGATGCTTAGTAACTGAATCTATAGTGTTTGGTAATGTCTATTTAGGAAAAGAAGCATATTCAACCGGAACTAAGAAAAATGCTTGTTTTTATATTGATTGATGCACATTAATTGTTTACTAAGATATTTAAACATTTCCCAAGACCATCTTTTGAATAAATAATTTGCTAAATCATAGGGATACAAAGCATAACTGAAGGGACTGAAGTTCAACAAATGCTTATAATTTGAGTTTTATGTGCATTTGAGTCATGTGGTTTTATGGGTAACAGAAACTGAATAATATATTTATCTTGGGGTAGGACAGTCATCAGTAAGCTAAGAAACTAGAAATTGATATCTCTGCTTGGGCTAATTTGAAGATGATGTTGTGTTTGTTTGAAAATAATTTTTAAAGTAATGAAGTACCCACTAATACTACGTATAGGCTTTATTGAAAACTAAAAATGTAAAACAAGTGAGATAATGATCATTTTTTAAAAAGAGGAAGGAAATGAGAAATGGTTTTACTTTTCAGTCAGTATGCCATTGCCGATTAAAGAAAAATGTGATTTCATTGTATGCTACAAAGGAGGATGACATCAAAGTGTCCTCTTGGTAGCAAGCTAGCTATATAAACCACAAAAAGAGAGCTGCATTAAAAATACAATACATTGAAACAGTAATTTTTCAATGCTATGTAAATACTGTGGACATTTTAAATTCAAAGATAAGCAGAATCAGCGGATAGTGACAGTTTTAAATTTGCTAAAAATCAATAGAAGAGCAGTAAAATGCAATTTTCCTAAACCAGGTTGTAACTTCAAGTGAGCTGAACTATTCTTGATGCAACTGAGAGATTTTTTTTTTAAATAGGACTTAAGAAAATTGATTTAACATTGTTTCATTTTATTAGTGGTTGAGCAACATAAACGTGAAATGCTTTGAAGTAATCTGCGTTATATTTGTATTAGCTTCAGAGCTTCTATATACATATTTTATATTCTTTTCAGTAGCTTAAATAGTATTACATTCTAATTATTATTTGCAGATGGTATTTGTTTTTCTTGTAATGACCAGTCAGAAATCAGTTGTCTGAACTGCACGAAAAAGAATAATTTCCTGTTGAGAAGCAGTTACTCGGTATGCATTCTAGCTCTTGCTATCTCAGAGGGAAAGATTTAAATAATGTATGGTGGGTTCCTTTGTAATGAGGTGATCTTTTCTTATGTTTTGTTGTGATTTTGTCACGTTAGAGGAAATGTCATTAGTTAAAGGGACACAAATCATATCAAGGATTTTATCAATGCCATATAATTGACCTATATATCTTTTAATGGGTGGGTGAATGTCATTCAAGGCTCTTGAGCATTTAATTCAAATACTAAATTAAGAACCACAAGCATATTGATGAGTTAGGAAAAGACAGAATTGTGTGGATAAAGCAAGACCTGGGTGAACAATCTTTCTTTCTTTCTTTCTTTCTTTCTTTCTCATTAAAGATTGATCTGAAGAGTTTTTTAAGGTAGACTTATTTGATAGCCATAGTCACTTTTGGGTTCCCAGAGTGGTAATAAAGAAATCGCTCAATAAAACACAATTTCCCTTTTCTCTGTTTCCGGTATTCTGTTTCTCTTCAAATGCAGCTGTTTTCTTAAAGCTTCTTTCAAATATGAAGACCATGAGAAAAACAAAACAAAGCAAAACAAAACAGTTTCTGAAGAGCCCGGTAGCTTTTTAAGCCTTGAACTGAAGCCTTGCTTTTAAGCATTATTTCTAAAATAGGCAATCCTGCAATAATAAAAATAAAAATAAAAAGTCTAATCAAAATTTAACAAAAGAGTGGTCTCCCTAAAGGTATCCTTCATTGTCTGTCACCTCTTTTCTTAAATGTTTCCTAAACGTGAAGTCTCTTGTATCCTCTGGCATGCTTGATTTCTTCAGTTATCGATATTTATTTTGTGCATTTCTTTTTATTGCCTACACATTTTGCTATTATGCCATGTCAGGCACTTTGTCAATTGACAGTATATGTAGCCTTGTATTTGGATACATATCTAGGAGGCATAATAAGTAGTAGAAATCCATAGAACACAAATAAGAATCTCCTATGCCAGAGAAAAATGATTTCTTTTACCAAAGTTCTATGGTATTCTCTTAAGGTAAAACATTAGCATCTTAATTTTACCTGTTTTCCAAAGAGCATGCCATTATTATTGACATGCTACTGGCTTTATGGTCCCCGGATGCATGAATTATTAGTGTTGCCTGACATTTTTAAATTCCTAACTCTATAGCCTATAGCAGTACTTCCTGTTAGCTATTATGAGCTTTAAGAGTGCATGCTAGGTGCTAATCAATGATTGCTCAGTAATTCAGAGGTGTCACATTCTCTCGTGGGTTAAAAAAAAAAGTTGGCTCTTTCTGGATTTTATAAGACAATATCTAAATAAAATTTTAACACACTGAATCTGATATCTAGAGGACAACCATCCTGATTTTTTAAAAGAAACGACACTTTTCTATCATTATTTTTCTAAGAAATAAAACTATACTATTCAAATACATTTATTTATTGGATTGTAGGGCCTTTTTTCTCAAAACATTACAATGAAATATTATAACAGCACTGTATCATGCAAAATTGAATTTATCTGAATATTTTTTATCCAAAAAGTTCGCCTAAGTAGGAAAAATAATGAGGATATTTAATTTATAGAAAGTTATAGTATATTTATGAGTTTTCAATTTTTCAAGAACAATGCTCAGATTTTTTATTAGACTGAGTTTTTAAATGGTTATTTGCTTGTCATAGAAAAATACAAGCATTTGAAGCAATCAAATATTGAAACAGAAATATCAAAGACATGCTTTTATCTGAAACAATTTTTATCTTTTTCATATTAACATTTTCAGTGAGAGAAGATGTTAATCTTTAAGTGAATCAATGCATTCTCAAATGCATCTGTGTCTGGAATTTTTAATTGGTAAAGAATCACAATGGAAATACCTTATTTTCATTTTTTCCCTTTAATATATATTAAGCCTGCCCTATCAGCAGGAAGCACTTTCAATTAGGAAACCTGTAATGAAACGCAGCACAATTCATTGCCTGCTAGTCTCTCATGCTAGATTTATACTTCCAGATATGTTGCTAAGTTTTGGGTTTGGGCACTTGCCTTGTATAGACTGACTCCCAGCTCATCAAAGGACGTATTATAAAATCCCAGTGATTCGTTCCAGTGATTAATTGAGAATCACATTTTCTAGCACCCTCCTATGGACAAACCCAATGGCTGATTTTAAGCTCTTGTCCCAACTTATCTTTCTGAAGCATTTCAATCTATAGGACCATTTCCTACATCTTGAAATACTCTTCTCTTTTGGCTTCCATTCTTCTTGTTCTCATCTCATGTTGTCTGTTAAACAATCCTTCTGAACTTCCTTTTTGGGCCCCTTCCCATTTCCCATTTCTTAGGTTCTATTTTTGGTACTCTTCTCATTTATCCACCCATAGAACATTTATGAAGTATTTACTATATAGAAAATTGGTTGAGCATGGTGACTCATGCCTGTAATCCCAGCACGTTCGGAGGCAGAGGCAGGCGGATCATGAGGCCAGTAGTTCCAGACCAGCCCGACCAACATGGCGTAACCCCGTCTCTACTAAAAATAGAAAAATTAGCTGGGCGTGGTGGCGGATGGCTGTAGTCTCAGCTACTCGGAAGGCTGAGGCAGGAGAATGGCGTGAACCCAGGAGGCGGAGCTTGCAGTGATCCAAGATCGCGCCACTGCACTCCAGTCTGGGCGACAGAGCGAGACTCCGTCTCAAAAAAAAAAACAGAAAGAAAGTTGTATAAAAAACTCTGAGGGATTCAAAACTGTATACAACAAGGATAATGTCCTGAGGATTTTGACATTTAACGTGTAAATCATCCCAAGTGGATATCAATGCTCGTCTTCTCTATACTTCAGTTCTGCCTGGGGAATCTCACTATCCTCAAGACTTCAACCACAGTATATAGCAACCGTCCCTAACACTTCTATCTAGAGCTGTGCTTTCAGCTCCTTCGTGGACATCTCTGCCTGCTTGTCTTCTAGGCACTTAAAACTCATTGTGTTACATATTTAATTTTCCCTCTACCAGTGCTCCTTCACCCCCACCCCCCAAAATCCTGGTTCATCTACTGAATTCTCAGTCTGCAACACTGCCACATGTTTTCACACTTTCCCAACTTCATGCCCTCGAATTTATCCTTGATTAGTGCCTCCTATTTCCTCTTTTATATTGAATTTGTTACCCCAGTTTGCTGATTTTCCTCAAAAATAGTTTCTGAATATCAATTCTCATCACCACCTTTTATCTAGGTCCTATATCACCTTTCACCTGGATAAATGGCAAAAGTTTCATATCCTATTTTCCTACCATGTTTAGTAGTGGAAGTATAAGGGGCTTTGGAACCTTTCAAAAATGATTAAATGTGCATGATTTGGTCATGTGATTTTTGGATGGCTGATCGTTCTAAGCTTCAGTTTTCTCACCTATTAAATGAAGTAATAATCTGTGCATTTCAAATTCGTTGAGAAAATTAGGCAGTATCTTGCTAGAAAGTGATTAGCACAATTCCTGGCACATATTAAACACACACACACATTTGTTACTTTTTCAGTGCAATTTACCCTGGACAACATTGCAAAAATTATCTTCCCGCAAAAACTTATTTTCCTATTTAAAACCTTCAATGATTTCACATTGCCTACAAATCACAATTCACCTGGATATTCTAACGCCAATTTACTTCTCTGACTTCACTTTCTACCCCTCTACTCCACGCATGATTTGATTCAGTTGCACCAACCTTCTCATCACTCAGAGCTCTCTAATCCCTGTGAACACTCTACACCTTACTCACACTGTTCCTACTCACTTCCTGGAAAGGTCTTCTCCCACTTCTCTTGGTAAAACTCCTACTCATCTCCTAGAACCAGCTCAAATGGCACATCGTTTGGAAGTCTTCCCTGAATCATACAAGAAGGAATAGTTATCCTTCCACTTGTGTTTCTGTATCACTTTCTTTGCAAACATAATAGTATACTACTTTCTTGTGACTTTCCCTATATGAATTTCAGTTTGCTAAACAACAATAGTAATAATTAGCATTTATAGAATGCTTACTATATGTATGATCTTAAGGAATAAATTTGTCTTGCTCATCTCATTTGGTCTTCACTACAACACAGTGAAGTAGATGTTATTTTATTCCTATTTTAAAGATAAGTAAAATGAAACTTAAAAGTTTGCAATCAATACAAATTACATCTATTATGTATCATCAAAAAATTTTAAGTTTGTAATTAGTCTCGGATGAATAACTTACACAGATCTCACTTCACAGTTCACATATAATCACATATAATCATAAACATATATAATCATAGATTCCAATATCGTGTGTTGGTGCACAAACCCCTTAGAGAATTTAATAAAAGTAAAAGAAAATGCAAGTTTCAGATCCATACAGAATTTAGTATGTATCAGCTAGTTTATGGATCCTCTAAAACACTTTTATAGACACTTAGAATTCCATTGATCTAAAGATAGGACACTCTTCTTTACAGATAAAATTTTTAATTCTGTATTCTGATGAAAAAGTATGCTCAAGCTTTTCTATTTGAAAATAACATTTATGGTTAATAACTAATTGCATATTTTCAAAAAGCTAGAAGAGAAAATTCTGAATGTTCACAACAGAAAGAAATGGTACATGTTTGAGGTGATGGATGGACTAATTACTCTGATTTGCATATCAGATATACACTGCATACATATATCATATTTGATATACATTGCATACATTTATCAGAATATCACTCTGTATTCCATAAATATGTACAATTATTACATGTCAACTAAAACATCCACATTTCAAATGCCAACCTTCAGTTATCCCCATAAAGTGGCCCATAAGGAACTTCTAACTCTTTAGGTTCTATGGAACAAAGCTTGAAAACCACTGGGCTAAGGTAGTGACATGTTCAGTCTCCAAGAAATGTTTACTTCTCTCCAGGTTGGACAGCATCATGAACCGTGCCTGACTTATCACTGTATTCCATAATCTCCTTTTTAAAAGGATGATTTACACAAACAAGCTGTTACCTGAATATTAAAACGAGGTTGGGATGTAAAAGTGGAGTAAGATATATCTCCACAACTGAGGTAGATAGGGCAAATTACTTTTTGTAATGAAAACTGAGTAACTTTGGCAAATAGCTGACACGACTGAAGATATGCTGATCTAGATTATTAAGACCACCCCTGGACATATTTGTATCAGTGCTCAACCATGTGCATTATGAGTTAATCAGTAAATAAAATGAACAAAGTTGTGATTATATATGGGTAGCAGAGGCTGCAAATTGCCTGCCAACAGACTCAATTTGGCCTACAAATGTGTTGTTTGGCCAGCATAATATTTTTTAAAAATTTAAGCCAGTATTTAAACATCAGGATATTTGTTTTTTACATGAATCCCTGAGTTTCCAGCTTTCGCTTGAAAATTTGGAAGCTCTAACAATACTGGGCCCACATTCTCACATGGTGACAATTGGCTAGAACTGAAAGCAGCTGTTCCCTCTACACAAGACATGTACTTTCTAGTACAGCACAGCTCCCAGTAGACCCACATCACACATATACTGTACCTGCCTGTCCCCTGCTGTGCAGTTGTAACCCTAGAAGACTGGCCTAAAAATTTGAAGAGTTTACAGGAAATTGCTATTTTAAATAATGCATCATGTGCTGCAATGCCAAAAAAGAAAAAAAAAAAAAGAAAAACCATAAACAAACAAAAAACACCTCTTCTAGAGTGTAGGCTGGAAAAATATACTTCTAGGTAGCCACTGAGACTGTTATGATCCCAAAAAATAAGAAAATAGAAAATTTTCACCTCTATTTATTTGGATTCATATCCATTTTACTAGGGAGAAACAAAAGGTTTGCATTTTAGCCTATCAGTAAAAGGCAAATCAGTTCTGCAGACAGTAGTGAAACAGCATGGAAGTCAAGTACTCTAAGATGTGTGTGAAATCAAATCCAGAAGCACAGTATTCTTTTGGTGAATTAAATTACAATTAGTTGTAACTTTTAGTATTACACTATAAGAAAGACAGAGGATGAGGTTGAGGTGGGGTTCAAATTTCTTCCTCTTCTCTTCATATTGGTATTATTCCATTTGTGTTATCACTGCGTAATAGGAAACTATAATATAAGCAAGCAAAGCAAATGGGAAAACATTTTATAATTCTATGTTTTCTGGTTTCTATCTAGTGATGATGAGCACAGCGTCATTAAAATGGTCTAGTGGTTATAGTATTTCCAGTTATTCTAATTCTTATAATTCTACAAGGTTTTGAAGGAATTCACTTGAGAAAAAATAACTATATCACAGTTTAATTGTTTATAGTGACTAATCAACATAACACAAAATTTTTATTCATGGTGCTTGCTTGAATCTTAAACTAGACTATATATTGGAGAACTGATTTGATTTAGGAGGACTCTGAATCCTTAAATTGTTATGGAAAAACCAGTTCACATTTCTTTGATGTGTCACTCATCTTTCAGTAGCCCTGCTAATATTAGAGCACTTCATTTTTTTCCAAAGTACTTTCACATACTGGAAAGTTGCCTTTAGGTATTGCAATTAAGTCAATTTTAGGATATTTAGCCTAATGGAAGTATGAACAAGGGTAGCTCAAATAGAAGGGCGACTGATTCAAGACTTTTCTTTCTGGTTCAGCAGTCCTTAAGGACTGCTGAGAGATTTAATAACTCTGGTGAGCAGTGACAGGAGAAATACTATCTAGGAAGACTCCAGAAATATGAGAGTTGTCATTTATATTAGATCTTTGCCGTTTATGGATTTACCATTTGAAATCTGACTATTCATGAGCTTTCCGAAAAGTTTATGATATTTAAAAACTATGGTCATTTTTTTCAAAACTCCAGATCTGAATTATTTTCTTTTAACTCTGGTAGTGTGAAGAAGTCACTTAGCTAGTGAGTATTGTGAGTTACTGAGCATCATGCTCAATGCTGCTTGTTGTTCTCCAACCATCTCTGCCCATACAAAACGTTTCTCTTAGAATTGTTTAAAAGAAACAAGAAAACTCAGTTTCTTTGTGGAAAGAAAATATCTTCAAAAGAGAGAGGCTAAAGTGATTAAATTTCAGTGAAAGGATTTCTTGATTCAAACAAACCAATGCTGCACTAGCATTTCTATGTTTGTAAACTTGGAAATTGAAAATTTCAAAAACTGAAAATTTTAGGAGCCTACTATCCTTCAGAGGAACCCTTTAATACTTGTTCTCTTATACTTCAACAATGGAAATCATTGAGCTTGCTAAAAGGCAAATTTAATCTTCACTTAGTCAAACAAAAAGTATTCATTGAGTGCTTATTTATGCATGTCATGGGATTACAGAGATTAAAACAAAGCATTATTACAAATAAGTTTCCTTCCAGAGATACTCTGCTCCCTCTTGATTTAAAGATCTCGGTATCTGATCACATATATGATTGTCTGACTAGAGTCTTTTCACCCCACACTTTTTAGGGTTACTATTATTTTTTTGAAGAAACAAGGCTGGCCCCATTGGAGCATCCCTGTAATCCCAGCACTTTGGGGAGGCCAAGGCAGGAGGATCACTTGAGCCCAGGCATTTGAGACCAGCCTGGGCAACATGGAGAAAATTTGTCTCTACAAAAAATACAAAAATTAGCTGGGCATGGTGGTGCATGCCTGTAGTTCTTGGGGGCAAGAGACAGAAGGATAGCTTGGGTCAAGGAGGTGGAGGCTGCAGTGAGCCGTGACCATACCACTGCACTCCAGCTTGGTTGACAAAGGGAGACCCTATCTCAAAAATAAAATCAAACAAGCAAAACAACAACAACAAGTGTTTGCAAAAGTGTGGAGAAACTGGAACTCTTGTATACTATTGGTGGGAATGAAAAATGGTGCAGCTGCCATGGAAAACAGTATGAAGGTGTTCCTCGAAAAAAATTAAAAATAGAACTAACATATGAGCCAGCAATTCCACTTCTGGAAATTTATCAAAAATAGTTGAAATCGGGTTCTTGAAGAGATATGAGCATTTCCATGTTCATCACAGCTTTGTTCAAAAACCCAAGATATGGAAACAACCCAGGTGTCCATCAATAGATGAATGGATAAAGAATATGTAGTATATAGGTTCAAGGGGAATATTAGCCTTAAAAAGAAGGAAATCATGACATATGTGACATCATGGATGAACTTTGAGGATATAAAGTGAATAACAATATAAAGTGGATAAAGTTGCTACTCAATAGGCTAAAGTTTCAGTTATGCAAGATGAATCCATTCTGGAGACCTGTTGCACAACATTGTGCCTATAGCTAACAATGCTGTATTATACACTGAAAAATTTGTTAAGAGTTATATCTTATATTGTGTTTGTACCATAACAAAATAAAAGATAATAGATGTATATGTGTGTATTTATGTATGTATACAATGTGGCTTGATTTTTAAAAATACCCCAAAGCTATTTTCTTTTGGTTTTGAAAAAAAAAATTTCATTATTAGAAGTAATTGGTCATTTAGTTTAAGTTAACACTATAGCAAAAGGGGGGAAAGTTTTTTTTATACTAGAAATATGAAAGAGTTATTGAACTTGAATTATTCTGACCAAATATGTACTTGTAACAATTTGGGAAATGTTTCAAAATTTGAATATGTATTTCACAGTTTTGCAAACTGTATCTACATAACACCAGCAGATGCTGGCTGTCTGTGTTTGTGTTTATATACTTTACAAATAAATACTTCGCATTTAAATAGCACCTTACAGAGCAGTCAAGCATCATAAAGTCATTCACTCAATTATTAAAGGAAGTAGATGTCAAGGATAACTTAGAGTATATTATTTATGTCACCGAAAGCCTAATTCTATAAAACCTTGCAATAGAGAAGTGGGAGGGAAAAGGCTGCTCAGAGAAGCAGTCTTTAGGTTTTCATAAGTTAGGGAAATTTGACTGTTACTTACAATTAACATAGAACATATAAGAATTTTCTCCCCTATGTGATCTTGGAAAATATTGTTTCCATGAATAATAGAAGCTTAGAAAAAGAAAGAGAAAAATCTCTAAACACACCTGTTATCTAACTTTACATGCTAAGAACAAACTGACTTATGAGGCAAGAATCAGATCTAAGACCTCTGCCCTAACTGCATTCAGGAATGACAATTGTCAACATACACACAGTCACAAGTTGAGAAGTGGAGTACCCCAGACCTTAGCATCTGCATGCAAAATAGTTAGATATGACACAAAAGTGGTTTCTTTCTCAGTTTTTCAGCTGGTAAAGGTAGATTTTATAAATTAAAAAGCACATCCCTTCATGGTTATAGTAGATTTTTTTTCGTTCATCAGTGTAATAATATCTCCCTATCATAAAATACTAATTGTATTCACTCTAATTCATATGTGCTTTTCTCATTCATAGCTGGAATTCAGCTCTCCAGGTGGAAAGGAAGAGCTAATATTTGAATAAGTGATTCCACCCATTTAAACATGAAGAAGTTGTCTTAATCTCTACATTTTCATGGTTGCCAATATTTTGATTAATTTTCATGACTTCTATTGACTCTGATGCTTGATAGATTCTCCACATCTGTAATATAAGTTATTCATATAGACCTAGAAGCTATCAGTATATCTCCGATGAAGAAATCTTCATGTGAATGTTAAAATACCTTACGAATGTGGCTGGGTGTGGTGGCTCATGCCTGTAATCCCAGCACTTTGGGAGGCCAAGACAGGCAGATCACCTGAGGTCAGGAGTTTGAGACCATCCTGGCCTGATGAAATCCCATCTCTACTAAAAATATAA
Source organism: Colobus angolensis palliatus (assembly GCF_000951035.1). NCBI lineage: Eukaryota > Metazoa > Chordata > Mammalia > Primates > Cercopithecidae > Colobus > Colobus angolensis. Next base: position 1,342,408 of record NW_012118388.1, read on the forward strand.
AAAATTGGCCGGGCATCGTGGTGGGAGCCTGTGGTTCCAGCTACTCGGGAGGCTGAGGCAGGAGAATTGCTTGAACCCGGGAAAGTGAGGTTGCAGTGAGCCGAGATGGTGCCATTGCACTCCAGCCTGGGTGACAGATCGAGACTGTCTCAAAAAAAAAAAAAAAAGAAAGAAACAAAACAAAAAACAAATAAAAAACAAAAACAAAACAAAACAAAAAAATAATAAAACACCTTAGGAATGTATTGATCAATTTATGAGTTAAAGTAACACTAAAGCTAACTTTCTTGAAAGAGCAATATGATTTACATATGCCAGGAACTCTAGGCGCATTAATTTTTTACCAAACTCTTAGGAGAAATCAGTTGCACAAATTTTCATACAGTAGTAACTAAATCTCAATGTTAGTTACCAAAAAACAGACATGACTCCTTTTAAATGTGCTTTCTTCATTTTGAAAAATAATTAGCACTAGAATATTTTAGGTGGATTATTCCAAAGGAAGCAGTATAGCATGGTGATGAAGTTCAAAAAGTGCTCTTCAGTCAGATTGCTTTTTGCAAAGCCATGCTCTGACAATTCTAATGTTTTCTCTTATGACTGAGACTGTTTTCTATATATTTAATGGAAAAAAATAATAATGCCAATCTCACAGAGTGGATTGAGAATTAAACATTCCATTTAAGCTAAGCATTGTGCCTGGCACATGGAAAATGTTCCATACATTTTTGATATTAGAATAATAACACCATTAAAATTGAGGCAGTCTCAATATAAAAATAAACTAGTTTTTATGACTATAGGGTTTCAAATTTTTACTTACAATTGGTTTGGGGTGTTTGCTTTAAGAAATGTTAACGGTATGTGTGTGGAAGAGCATATTTCTGACTTCTTTCTTTCCTGTAAAGTTAAATGTGGGATTTCAGTTGTTTGCATAGCATTTGAACTACCATTTATACATGTTTCTGAGATACTATCTCTGAAAATTATCTCTAAAAGCTTCCTATCTGTTTCCTGTAGCTTGTAGTCTACACCAGTGTACATGAGAAAAGTGTAGTATTGCATGATAACATATTCTGCAAAAGACAGCATGGGTTTAAAAAGTTTCATTGACTCAATTATTATTGGAGTTATCTCCACATATCATTTATAGTAAGCATTCCAAGCAGCTTCATCATAAAATTCTTAGTAGGAAGAAGTAACTAACACAGATAAAGAAAAATCAATCAAATGCTTTTTTTTTTTTTGAGACAGAGTCCTGCTCTGTCGCCCAGGCTGGAGCGTAGTAGCACCATCTCAGCTCACTGTAACCTCTGCCTCCTGGGTTCAAGCGATTCTCCTGCCTCAGCCACCCGAGTAACTGGAATCACAGGTGCCCATCACCATGCCTGGCTAATTTTTAGTATTTTTAGTGGAGACGGAAGTTTCACCATGTTGGCCAGGCTGGTCTCAAACTCATGACCTCAGGTGATCTGCCTGCCTTGGCGTCCCAAAGTGCTGGGATTATAGGCTTGAGCCATTGCACCCTGCCTGTATCTTCTCTTCATGCATACATTTATTTCATATCTACTTCAGAGGTCTGTTGTCTTAGCTGAGCTTTCTAATATTTGCATGGGGTGCACAATTAGTAAAGTTGGTACTGATATATGCTTCAGAGGTTAAAACCATGCAAGAATATATCTTTATAGAGTTCCCTGCTTTGCTGGAGCCTGCCCAAGACTTTCTGTAATAAGTAGCAAATAAATAATTTGCTATATTTTACAGAGACCCCATTCTGCCAAACAAACCCATGAAAAACAAAACAAAACAAAACAAAATCTTGCCTATAAGCTTCTATGAGATTAGAATGTTTCTTAGTGATAGAAATAAGTGAGTGTTACATAATATTATAATCCAAATAATTCTAAATACTATGCCTTTCAACAAATTTTGTGTTTTAGGTTGCTTTATTCCATTGAAAAATTTAAAAGTAACCATGATTTCAAATATTCTAATGTGAGATTGACATTACAATTTAGAGTGTTTGCATTTTTATTAACTTTGACTTAAGAAAAAGAAATTCAGTTGAAATTTACTCAGTATGTTTCAAATATTCTCTAAATTACTCTTATTTTACTATTTCATGAATTATACTTTTCAAAGTTTTAGGACATTGTGATGATTATAATATTCCAAAGTAAATTATTTTAGAAAACTGAGAACTTAACAAAATTTAAGTCAGCTACCTCCTGTCAGTTAACATAGTAGCTCTTAGTACCCTAAGATACCCCCTTTTGTTCTCTTAAGAAATAGGTGTCCCTCAAATATCTGCATTTATCTGTGTCCATATGGTTTTGAACAAGTGGTGAAAGTATTCACTATTTGCTGTGTACCCACACTTGTATAGTTCAGCTGGAATACCATCTGGTGTGGTGCTCTTCCCATTTTCCTCATTTTGATTGCTTTCTCAATCTGGAAAATGGTAGCTTGATCGTCCAACGGGTCTCCAGATGGCTGCTGGATCATTCTATGTAGTATCCATCAACAACATTTGATGGGTTATTTAAAGTTCATCCAAGGTATTTGCAAGTTCATTATTTGGTCATAAAATATCAGAAATTTCAGTTGGGGAAATAACATAATCTCAGATTTCAGGAATGAAATCTTTTGGATTAGTTTGAGGAAAGAAATAAGAAAACACATTTATATCTTTCTAAGAAGCAGATGGCTACTCTTACAGTGTTAGTTATCCAAAATTGTTTCTATTTTTACCCTTCTATATTGGCTAAGATGACATTTTAGCGGAAACAGCATCCTTACATACAGACCATCTTTGTTCCTTGAAGGACAACTGTTGAAATTAAAAAGCATATGAGATTAAATTTCTGCAGAAAAATGAGGCAAACCAACATGGCTATAAGGATCAATTAGTATAAATTGAATAAGATGGTAATGACACCACAAGATAGATGTGATCTGAGGCAAGAGTGTATAGATGTGAGACAATGGTGATGTATAACCTTATGTGAATATATAAAACATGCCTAAAGGAAATCATGGTTTATCACCCTCTTTTTTTTGCCTCCCTACCAAAGCATGCCAAAGTTTAATGAATTTTGGAGCACCAAAAATTTATAGTTTCCTAATGTATCATTTAACAGCCTCTATTTCTCCATGTTTTGGTAAATAGGATGAAAGAAAATGGTTGTTTTTCCCTCTCTACCCAGTTCCTGTTTTATGTGTAGCTGACTTTAATTTTATCTTGGTTACATTTCCTCATTTTCTCTTCTCATTGATTCATTTATCCTTTGATTTCACAGTTACTGAGTATCTACCAGAGATTTAGAAGAGACTCTTCACAGCGTTAGTTATCCAAAATTGTGTATGCACGGAATTCTTCATGAAGAAACCATAGGTCTTGGAATCAATAATTACATTTGATGTCATAGGTACCATAAGGTATTCATAAGGAAATATGAAACCATGGAAAGACCCCTACTCTGCCAGGTGGGATCCATGTCAATGATACCTTCATATTTTCCTCAATTACTATCTGCATATAAAAATCTGCTTCATTTGGTCTTTCACACAAGAATTACTAAGGTATGTTCAATGACATCGTTTATTGTATAAGTAGAAATACTTCTAGCTAGCTCAAAACCTTCACAGTAAACCTTAACTGAAACTGAAACATAATTTTCAACTTACCTTATTTGTGTAATACCTGTATAAAGTGTATCTGAATGAATTGTTCCCTCTTTCTAAATACTATGTAAAAATGGAAGAGACATTCATGACTGTAATCTGGCATCTATTCATTCTTTGGGCAAAGCTTTATTTTACAACCTCTAGCATGTGATGAGAATTTAGCTCTGTCTTTCAAGCTTTAGTCTTTAAGTTAAATTATTATTGCATGTCTTATTTTACAAGCTTCCTGAGAAATTCTTTATATCTCCAACTTTTACAAAATCTCTGCTCTAGAATGTATCTTCTTCAAAGTGGATTTGGATTGTGTTACATCTGTCTCAGAAGAGATGATTTGGCTTCCTATTAAGCTTTAAATTTATTTCAAAACTGATTGAAAATGATATTTAACTGATATTTGTGCTGTAGAGTAGTATTTGAATGAGAATTAAAGGCCAGGCATGATGGCTTATGCCTGGAAACCTAGCGTTGTTGGAGGCCAAGTCAGGAGGATTACTCATTGTCAAGAGTTGGAGGCTGGAGTGAACTATGATCACACCACTGCACTCCAGCCTGGATGACAGAGTGAGACCCTGTCTCAATAAATAAATGAGAACTTTACCTGTAAGAGTTATTCTGAAGATTGAGTGGTACTGCCTCCAAGCACTAAGCTAAAGATTCATAGAATATACCAGTTTTAGTTTAAATCTGGTAGCATTCTCGTTTAATAGGGAAATGCAAAGTTATTAAACTAATTCAATTTTTATTTAATTCTTGTCACTCAGTACTGGTCAATTAAGAATATTTGAATCAAATGAAATTTCAGAATGGTTAAAAAAGACAAATCCTTACATTGTGTACACAAAATCACACAAAATTTCTTTTATTTTTTATTTATTTGCTATGGAGTTATGTAGATATATGATGCTATTATCATGAATTTTTGTGTCAATTGATCAAAATGTATTTTCATAAAAACAGCTATAATAGCTTTAGAAAACATTATTTAATTTATTTTTGCAATGTAAATATTTCAAGACAAAATAAAGCACTGTCTACCTAGCACCTATGTATAACCCAATAATAGGATACTTCATGTCTTTGAGTTGGTCCATGTATGTTTTTTCTAAAATGATGAGTTCACATAAAAATACTTTTAGGTGTTTTTGACAAATAACTTCTATTTTTTCTGACTTCCTCAAATATAGTATATGTTTTGGAAATCCAACGCATTTATTGAGAATAAGAAGAAATAAATAAGAAACAGTTATGATGCTAAGGACAGAAAATTATCAGAATAAGATTCACATTGTATAAAAACACCTTGATCTTTCTCACATACTCCTACAAACACAGGAATCCAGAGATCATTGCTGTAAGTGATTGAAGTTTCTTAAAAACATTGTATCCAGTGAAGAATAATATTTTAAGTATGAAGTATTTTCCCACTCTGAAAGCTATTTTTAAAGAGTAATTTCTTTATTTTTCCAAATTACTACAGCTTTTCAAAAATGCCTGATATCTCTTTGGCAAATCTTTGCGCAAAGAGTTTGAATTTTCCTGAGAATCATGCTAATTAATGAAACTGAAGGACAAAGCAGAGAACGTATTCATAAAATATTTTGATATGTTTCAATGTCTCTGTACTTGGAATTGCCTTGGCTTAGAACACTCTTCATCAAGCATTAGTTTTATTTTTATCTTTTAGTATCTCAGAAAGATCCTCATTCCACCTTATCTAAATTGGCCTCCCTAATTTATCTCTATCTCCTTGGGTGTTAACTTCCTCTATGAAAGTTTTCACCATTTGTAATCACTGATTCTCTTTATTGTTGTTGTTTTTTTTTTCATCTCTCTCATCATCCTATAAGCTTCATGTAGGTATCAACTTTGTCTTTTTTTTTTTTTTTTTTTTTTAGCAATGCCATTCAGTGCCTTGCATAGTGCCTGGCAAATAGTAGAGCTCAGTAAATACATGTTAAATAAATAAACGAGTGAAATAAAACTTAACCATACTTTTTATTGCTTACTTGCTCACAATGGGGAAGGGACATATTTGTATATGTGTGTGAAAAAAATCCTATTTTCCAGGTGGGAGTAATTATTCATTATTATTTCAGATACAATAATTGTGAAATTTTGTCAATATTTACACAATAGCAGTACGAGAGCACAGAGTAGTAACTTTGGAAAGAAGTGATAATTCTTTCCATTTTGCCATCATTTACATATTTGTCAACTTCAGAAAAGGAGAAAATGGTGAGAAAAATCTGTAAAGAGTTTACACACAAAAGAATATTTCAATGAAGGAAAATATGTCAGCTTACTATACCATATTTTGTTCTTTCAAAATATTACAAAATTGACATGGGACATAATGGTGTTTGATGTTCTAAGAAAAATACAATATGTTTAGGATACTGTATATGTGATGTGGATGCATCACTATGAGAACTATATAAGGAACTGCTAACATTGCAAAAGCACAGATTTTCAAAATGGTACATATATGTGCTTAAAATTGCTGGTGTGCTATAATTAATTTTTATTCTATTTTAAAGGGTCATTCACTCATCTTTTATAGACAATTTTCACAGCTTATCATGAATCTCTAGAGCTGCTATGATTAAGTCAATATATTTACATAAATAGTATGTAAATGTACTTAAGTATTTAAGTATAGTGTTCTTGATATAGCCTAAGGTGTTTTATATGAATATATCCAACATTTTGCTTTTTGAAGGAGAAAAATGTATTTTTATGCTTCATCACACATACTGTAAATATTCTTTATGCTTGTACTAGATTCCCACCTTGCTTCACATCATCCATTTAATTTTTTGTATTCGCAGCATAATAAATGCATGTTGCTAAATTCAAACTTTGTAAGAGTCTGACCTGTTGTAAGTGAATTTCATATCTTTCTCTGTGCTTCACTGATCTGGTCAGAATATGGACTTCCTTTTATATTAATGAGCATTTTGTTCTGTGTTTGAAGCCATGAAATCAGATGAGAATGTGGGAAATACCAGAGAAATACTGTTCAGTGATACTGTTACTATGAATGCTTTAAAATTTTTTTCTTTCTCAAAAGAAAATAAAGTGCTTTGAACTTTTTAAAAATCACAGAAAGTCAAAGCTAGTTCTATGACCTAATTCTGTGGAGAAGGGAAATGAGGTACTAAGTGCTGAACCTCTAGTCACATTTCAGCTAGTGGTAAAAGCAGGAAGAGAACTCAAGTCTACTACTTCACAAACTGATGTTTTTCTCAGGCTCATCTCTGGAAACTCAGTTTTTAAACAAAATTTAGAAAATAATAATAATAATACCTCACATAAGATTGTTTTCAGGAGGAAATGAAACGAGATAATAGATACTATACACCATGTCTGCCCCATGGTAGGCATTCAATAAACTATAGCTGCTGCTATTATGATCATTTGCAATTGGCATTATTTTTATAGTTAATCATTACCACAAGCATGAATAATCTTATAGCACTTCAGGATAAGACAATCTCAGGATGGGTAGAGCTCGCCTAACATTGGAAGAATTCAGCACTGTTTGGCAGACCCTGGCTCCACCGAGTTTAAAAGTAATTAGTCAGCCGGGCGCGGTGGCTCAAGCCTGTAATCCCAGCACTTTGGGAGGCTGAGATGGGCGGATCACAAGGTCAGGAGATCGAGACCATCCTGGCTAACACGGACCTCGTCTCTACTAAAAATACAAAAAACTAGCCGGGCGAGGTGGCGGGCGTCTGTAGTCCCAGCTACTCGGGAGGCTGAGGCAGGAGAATGTCATAAACCCGGGAGGCGGAGCTTGCAGTGAGCTGAGATCCGGCCGGCCACTGCACTTCAGCCCGGGGGACAGAGCAAGACTCCGTCTCAAAAAAAAAAAAAAAAAAAGTAATTAGTCCTACTCAACCAAAGTAATCTGGAAATCGGCTCTCAAACCATATTTGCAATTTTATGTGAAAAGACATGATTCAATATACAGTAATGGTTAGGTACTTTCAGTATACAACCCTAAGGTCCTTGTGTAAAGAGGATTGTTGTCAAAATGGAACAGAAGTTTTGCATGCAAGATAATGGCAGAAGTCCCTTAATCAGATTTACACAGAAAAGAAGGGGATTGTAACATCATCTGAATGCCAACAAGTAGGTGCACTGAATGTGAAAATCAGTTATTTTTAATGTTAGTGTACATATTAGCATTAATAATTAGACATAGAGTTGTTCCTCCAGCCTCTGTGTTTCATAAAGGGAAAAAGAATTCGATATTTGCCATGTTACATTTGAACAATATATTTACTTCAAATAAAGACATTAAAATACCTTATAAATTAAATAAATTCCGTAAGATATCCAGTGATCAACTAAATAATAGGAAGATTAGTGATAAACTATAGGTGAGGAAGAAATATTTTCATAATAATAATCACTTTTGTAGTAAAAATCATGAGAGTAGTGACAAATGCTTGATAAGTTAAACCATATGCGTACTCAAACTGATCCATAACTTCAGAGTTACTACTATCAGCAGGACTTTTACTAGAAAAAGAAAACTGTAATATCTCTAAGCTCAGTTTGTCATCTTTAAAATAAGTTGGATTTTGCCAAACGACCACTGAAGTCTCTTCCAGCACTAAAGTCTCAAAACAATTCTATCGTTGATTCAAAGATATCTATTTAAAGATAAAGCCTTCATACATATGGACCCAGAATCCATCAGAACTGAGGATTGACGGGAGATGTTCCACCCTGAGAAGTTCTATTATAATAGGTCAAATCAACACCCAGGAGTATTGGAGGATTTGACAGTGAGCCTAGAGATACTGCTTCCGTAATCACAACCTATTTTGTTCCTGACCCCCTAGGAAAGCATAGACCTAGTTTTGACTTCAACAGGAAATCCCAAATTCAGAGCCTGAAGCAGAACTGCACTGTTTCGCAGAAATGGGAAATCAATTGCAGTGTGCTGACCTATTCCTTTAGTGGAGGTGATATAAATGGCATCACAAAATCAGCTTCCTTTTTTAATGCTCACATATCTTGACACTTACAGCTTATTACATCACAAAGTATCCTCCATCCAGATATTATCTGGAAGGTGGTCGAAGGTATTCAGTAGTCTTCCAGCCTCAGGATTCCAGTTTTTCAAAATTTTGAAGAGACACCTATTCCAAATTTCCTTTGTTTAACCTATTCCAGAAACTGAAATGCCTCTAAGTATAAATGACAGGATAATAGAACTTTAAGTCTTCTTTGCAGTGACTATTATGCTTTCATTTTGCACAGTAGAGCTCAAAATGCCTCACTTTATGCTGATGGTGAGCACTTTTAGAGTTTTTCATCTTCCTACAGTTAAAACATATGACAAAGTGGCCATTTGCAAAAAGAAATAAAGGGGAAAAGTGAGCATGAAATTCCTGGAAATTGAGACCATAATAAATGCTAAGTAAATACACTTCCATTTACATCTATTTGTAGATAAAATTTCAAATATGCTACACCGAGAGATTTGCATTGACAGATTACTTTTTGTTTAAAACTAGATACTCTGGGAAAAAAAATTCGTAGTAAAGAACGATTGGATATATAATAATCATCAAAAATCAATGTAAATCAAATATATATGTATGTATAGCATTTAATAATGCATAAATAATTCTGTAAAATATATAAATAAAGGAATTTAAATATTAAACATTAATGTTATTATTTCAAAATAATTTCTATATCCACTGGGTCTGGACACAGAAAGCAAATTATTATGTATACAGCAAAATAAAAATAAAATAAAATAAATGCCCTTTCTTTATATGAACTTTAATCCTTAAATTAGTGTAATTTTATATTATAATAAAGGTAAAATAAAAAATTCACATAAATGTTCCTCCTATTAAAAAATGGAGAGAAATCAAAATGAAGCTAATTCTTTTAGAAAAAATTTATATAAACAAAATAATAGATCTTTTTTTACCATAAGTGTACTTTCTACTGAAAAACATACAAAGTTAAACAGACAAAAATGAAAACAGTAATCATTATGTACCAAATATCATTTTGGGAAATCATATTAAAATTAAGTCAAACTAAATTTTTAACTCTTGATTAAAAATAAAGAGTGGCATCCTTGACATAATTGGCCTAGTTTTTCAAATAAATTATTAAATATAATTAACAAGTGAAAGATTTTAAAATCATTACTTTACATTTTAAAATGTATCTAAATACATATAACTAAAGAAATGGCATCTGTGTGAGAGATGAGGGATTCCATTTTAAAGGTTAAGAAACCCAGATCAACTAGGGTAAAAGCTAATGAATCAGTACAGAATTTAAAACTTGATGCAAAGTTTCTTTTAAGAAATTTATCACATAACTTCAAAATGATATAAATGATAATTCTTAATATTTTGTAATTGTTTCTACATCAGGCTAAGATGCTAAATCATCCTAAAGATTGGATATTTTCTAAGTGGTTATGTTATACCAAGAGATGTAAAAGCAAAAGCTTAATTATTATGTGATGATCTTTTAGCAGAGCTCAGTTTTGATTTGTAGCATTTAATTTCCATTCATTTAGCTATAAAATTTTTTGTATTGTATTTTGATATTTTTTAAGCATTACAAATAGCATTAGTAGTAGAAAGAGATTAAAGTTATTTGAATACCTGGCTTTATCATGATCTAGAAGTGCTTTGCGATTCGTTTTCCTGCTTTATTAACATTTATGGAATTCTTTGCACTAAAATGTCAGCCCCATAGTTTCATGAATCATTACAAAAACATCAGGGAGTATCATTTATAATGTACAGCAATCCATTTTGATACATGAAAGTAGACCTGGTTGCAGTATGCCATTTTTGGATTTGATTTTCATGTAATTTGAGGTAAGTGCTAAATTATGATCTTGCCTGATATTTACTAGTGAGCCAGTCATGGCATTAAAGTGGATATGGATCAAAATGAAAGAACAGAAAAGAAAGGCATTAGAAATACTTTGATTTAATAAACAGATTATGCATAAAATTTTCTATTTTAGTATGCTAATTTTAATACCTGGACTTAATACCTGACCAAAGTGTACTTTCACTTTTATTTCCTTAATAAGTCTTTTTTCAATTATCTTTTCCTGTATGGTCAAACATTCCAAGTTTTTTTTTTAATGAAAATTTATGTCATATAAATCTTATTTGAAAGTTTTAGAAGATGAAGTATAATTCAGAATTCAGGAGAACTATGAGTTCCTATGTCAAGTATCTAAAAATTAAATAATTTTAAATTTAAACTTAATAATTATTTTATAAATATATAGATTTAGCATATAATTATAATTGCAACAGTTTTCTAATATAAATAGGAATTCTGGTAATACTTCTTAACCTAATGCAATCCAACATGCATTTTTAATGGTAATTTATTAAAAATAGAGTAAATATTGTTTTTTATAAGTGTAAGATTTCACATACTACAAACTGCAAAACTTTATGTAAAAGTTAGAGTTCAATAAGTATAAAAGAACATATTTTTAACTGAGTAATTTAGAATTCTTTTCTATCATAAATCTACTTTTATAGGCATATTAAAAAATCTAAATAGCATAAGCTAGCACTCTGCAAATAAAATAGTTAAGAAATATGAATAAATCAATTCTGTAAAACGTTGAACTTTCTAGAAGAGAAATGTTAAACTGTTAACGTTTTATTGTGAATAATTAATAAGCTCACATCTGATAAGTTTTCTATCTCTTAATATAATGACTTACATTATAGGATTATCAGTGATATAGACCCGCAACTAGACAAAAGAAGATGTAGCCAAAAAAACAAATCTGTAAACTCATTTGAGAAAGATCACTATGGGTTTTGTGATGTTAAACAACTCTTTTCAAACTTTCCTTTATAAAATGTTTAAAATAACACTTGTTAACGTAAAAAAGAACATGTAAACCATTAACAGCAAAACAATTATTGAGCACAATTAATCCATCATACAACTTAAGATAAACTAAAGATAAATAAACTGAAACGTTTAATTAAAATGCAAGAGAAGAATAAGCTATTTTTGACATTTCTGAATTTTAAGTATCTTCTCTGCCCAAATATAAGCTACTTGGTGCTTTATTTGCGTCTTTTTATACAGTTAAAACTCTCTTTGTTTAAGGATTGAAGTAGTAACCTTTAAATTAGTGTCTATTTAATAACTAAATCCATCAAACTATAGGCCTACTAAAATGATTTCATTTTCCTTTCTGGTTAATCTAAAGTGCTTAATCTTAAATGTTAACTGTCAAAATAATAGACCTTTTTTCCCTCCATAAGAATAACTTGAATTTCTTACATATTTCCTGTCAATCATTCTAGCTAAACTGGGTGTGCATAAATTGTTCCACCACTGTGACTCTCTCTTAACTTAAGTTTGTATGTTTGGACAGCGTTACTCACTTCTACTGTGAAAAGGAAATAAGATCATATTCTGAAATGGATTTACATTTCTATGCTTATAGTCAGAATATATTTTTAGTGAGGGGAAGATCTGTTACACAGTCAAATAATGAACAACTGTAAAGGTAACTGTTTGAAAAAAGAGAATATTATGGAATACATTAATGTGTTAGGGATACAAGTAAAATACCGCAGAATTTATGAATCAGTGTTACACATACTTCTTCCTTAGGTTATTTTTTGGCTACTCAGGCCATTACCTTTTGTGTTCACATATTGGCAAAAGCTGCACTTTTTTTTTGTTTTGTTTTGAGCAAAAAGTTTAATAGGCAAGAAAGAAGAAAGGAAGAAGAAAACAGCTCCCTCATACAGAGACAGAGGGAGGGGGAATTCGAACAAAGAGAAAACCCCCCAAAGCTGCACTTTTACTAAAAAATATTATCATTAACTCTTTGTCATGTATCCTGGCATCCTATAATGTGTATGACTAAATTCATGCATTGACATAAGCAAACACAATGTTTCCTTAATGAAAAGAAGACTTTGGACTGAGAAAAAGCCCACTGACATTGTCAGCCAGTTACTTCAGTGTTAAATTCAAGGTGGTTTGATTTTTTTTTGGTGTGTTAAACACAAAAGCCAATATGTAAAAGTCACCGGACTAGTCTAGGTCTTACAATCCAGAGTTATATGGTCTCATTTTAATTTAAAGCACTAAACAAGAAATTATTCACTAAGTTTTAGAGCTGCATTTTAAACAATCCAGTCTTTGAATTTCTAATGTTTTTGTGAAAGCTTCAATAAAAAGCTGTGGTTTGAAGTAAGAACATATTATTTTTGTAAAACAATTTCCAGTTGGTGTAATGAGAACCCATATAATCTAATTGCTTAACCAATAACATTCATTTTTACTATTATATAATCACCTATGTTCTAAGTAAATTTTTATTAAATACAGTTCCAATACAGATATTAGGAAACTTATTTTATGCTACTGTAATGCTAGAACATTTTGTAAGTGCTCAAATAATTTTGTCAGGGCAATTCCCTTCCACGGGAATTTAAAAATTATTTGTGTCATAGGTGAATGAGAAAATTTTAATAATCCATGAGATAATAACACACACACACACACACACACACACACACACACACACACACACAGGATCTAAAGGTCTTATTCAATATTGCATGCCTTTTATAAAATTAGGCTGATTCTCCTAGATTGTCAACTAGGATATAATTAAATACCAGAGTGAAAAATTTGAGCAGCTACTGGAATTACAAAAATAATAATAAATTAAATAAAAGAATGGTTTAAGTCCTGGAAAAATTCAATCTAATGTTACAATTATAAAGATAGCAATGTGAGCATTATATAACACTAATAAGAGTACTATGTAAGTTTTACATAAATAGAACTCAAAATGGAGGCTTAAAATATTCCCCAAATGTAGAATTTACCAGACAAGTAAAGTGATAATTTTTAATTTAAAATATCTGGTTTAATTAATAATAACAACTTGTAACTTTAAATCTAAAAGAGAGCCTAAGTTGGGTCAGCATTGGGTCAGTGTTGCATAGAACCTGACTTTAATTGTGATTTTAAAAAAATCAACAGAAAGCAGTGGTTCTCAAATTCTAGCAGGCATCAGAATTGGGCTTGTTAAAACTCAGATTAGGGTTCAGAGTTTTTATACAGGGGGCCTGTTATGTGTTCTGAGAACAGGCATTTTTAACAAGTTCCCAGGTGACACTCAGGCTACTGCTAAGAAGGCCCCATTTTGAGAACCACTTTCTGAAGTACAGCATAGTGTGTTCAGCATTTTCTTTTACACAGCCTGTCATCACAGTCTCAAAAGACATTTATTGACTCTGGAATCAAATATTAATGAATTTGGGAATTACATATGAGCACTATCATTTTATAATCAATAAAACATATTGTCTGATAACTATGGATACACAAATAACTTGTCCTGGGATAATATAATTATGTGTCATTATAAATGGTGTTATGTAACTTATAATTGGTTATACAGTAACTATTGCTTTGATGCGAAAAAGTATGTATGTTTTCCTTATCCTAACTGGTGCTTCCTTAGTCTACTCAGTTCTGAAAGACTTTCCATACTTTAAAGGAAAAAAGAAAAGGTAAATCCACTTCTAGAAAGAAATTACTACTACATCTGTGACATGTAAGTATTTTGTGGTGAAGAGACACCAGCAAGGGCTTGTAGAAATAATCACTTTCATAGAGCTTAATATTTAATATTAACCACATCCTAGTCTGCTCCTTGAAAGGATACTGCTGCTTTACATTCCTTTGACTTCCCCACCAAGTCTCCAACAGCCTGAATTGTTAAGAGGTCCCGTACATCATGGATGCTTCAAGGGCAAGGTCTGTTCATTATTCCTCAGTAGCCCCAACAGTTAGAAGAATACCAGTTGCATAGTAGGTACTTAAGAAATGTTGACAGACCTGGACACAAACCTCATGAATAGTACATGCATAATGGATATTTAATGATTTATTCTGAAAGACATCCTAGTTCTTTCGAATATACAAGTTGCTTTTTCTCAGCAAGTTCATCCCTTGCTGTAAAATAAAAGATGGGCTAGAATAGGTGTTTGTATGTTAAGGCAGATAACTCTGCAAGTGTCCAATTGACCTTAGGCTACTAAGTTTACCTATGTCTATGATACAGGAATTTTAGTAAAAAGGTGTTAATACTAAAACAAGTTTTATTGTGTACTTTTTAATAATTTAGATATGACTTTGTACACATAAAATATATGCTTAAAATATGCACATCATCATTGTTACTTGTAATATAAGCTACAGGTTTAGTGAGAATAGAATGGTGGGAGACAAATTTTACTCTGTTATGGCTGCAAGAAGGAGCTTTATAACCCAGTACTAGGACTTCCGAGGCTTAAATCGACCTGTGTGTTTCCCCTAAAAATGTCATTACTAATTTCTACTCCTGAAGTATATTAATTTAGATATTATCATTGTTTTTCATCAGCTCTGATAATTATACCCCAAAATATACAAGGGAATTAACTGCATCCATTCAGTGACGACTGCACCATTACAAAGAAAGCATGGGCATAAAACTCAATGACCAAAAAGTTACAAAGAAGTTCCCTCCCTCTCTCACTGATTGGTAACCCAAACACCCAGGAAAAAACAATTGCAGAATATAGGATATCTGACAGGGGTGAAATTGCAATAGCATCATAAGCTCGAATGTCTTGATAAAACTAATTTTTTTTCAATATAATATGAAAGACCACTAATGACAAAACACTTGAGTAATAGAAGTCACTTAGAGATGAAAGCAAGAGAGAAAGAAAGAAAGAAAGAAAGAAAGAAAGAAAGAAAGAGAAAGAGAGAAAGAGAGAGAAAGAGAAAGAGAGAAGAGAGAGATGAAGGGAGAAACGGAGACAAAAAACAGGGAAATAGTAAGAGAAAAAAAAGAATGAGAAAAGAAAAAGTGCTACTGCTCTGCCTCTGTTTTAAATACTGACACCCCATAAACAAATCTGTCCCTTGGATATGATACAGAGGCCTGGAGCCTGTGACCTCCTTTCTGAATCTGTTAGGAGACACAGCTCACACCAAAACACCAGGAGTGTTGCTTCTGCCAAATATCCTTTACTAACTTCAAAGAAGAATGGGGAAAGAGCTGTAATGATGCTTAACACGAAAGACTGCCTTTCTGCTTCCTTCCCTTTCCCCATAAACTGAATGAACTGTCGTTATAAGACAGCATACTGCTGAGTTAATGTAACTTAAAAATTTACAGCAGGTTGTATGCCTGGAGGCACATTATGGGACCACCTGTAGGCATCTAATTCCAGTGAAAATAATAAATAATTGTGGAGCATTCCTCAGAGTCTAGAGAGAGTGGATAAGAATCGTGTTACTTGTTCACTCCAACATGGATTCTGTTGTGGAGGAGGATTAGAGAACTGAACTCTCTCCAACAAATGAGTAATCCTTCTCCCCACAAAAGAGTCCGATAATGCTACACCAGACACCTGAGTGCCAGATCTACACAGCCATTTTTGTGCACTTTTGATAATCCACCTGCAGAAATTACCACGTGGCAATTACTTAATATAGCACGTTGATCCATTTGAGGACTGAAAGAGTAAAGAAAGCTATTTGGTTTGTCTCTCTGTATCCTGTTTGTCTTTTTGAAACTCCTCCTCACATTTTGGCAAAGATAGAGAGTGACAGTAAGAATATCTGTGATATGACTCCAACCACTTATTTGGGAGAAATTAATATATGTATTTTAGCAATGCCCAGCAACCTTGACCTTTTTTTGACTGGAAAGAAAAAAGAATGTACTACAGAGCTGCTTTTTTTTTTTTTTTTCTTTTTAAAAAAAATAAAAAGAAAAAAGAAAGAAAGAAAAGGCCAAAGGATTTGTTATCGTGCTCTTGCCACAAGGTAGGTGGGTTAGTATTTATCCTGTGACTACTCAGAGTATACATGTTGTTTATTTTAGATAAGATAAAATATTCTAAGAGAGTGAAATTTTACATATGTGTGTGTCTGTACATATATAACATGAACTTTTATTAAGTAGGTTTCAAAAGATAGTCTAACTTTTGTTCAGTTGGGTTATAAATTACCTATAAACTGTACTAATGTAGTCCTCAACTTATAGTCACTGCAATAAGGTTTGGATTTAAAATCTATGACAACCTTTGCTCATAACAAACACATGGTTTGGAATTAAGAAAACTAGATTGAAACGATCATTTAAGTAAGTAGTGAAGATTGGATGCTGGGTGGTATTCAGGTTGACATTTCCTTTCTATTTGCACTACACGAAGGGTTAATAAGGTTTGCATAACCTTATTCTTTGAAGGCTTTTTGGCAGAGGCAGACTATTGAAGGATTGCTGCCAAAACAGATTTTAACCCTTTTAATCATACTGTTAATAACCACATTGTACACGGTACACAGCATACTGCACATAAGGCAATATCACTCTGAACACAGTTTGACCTGATACCCAATCAAGGAAAGGTTCCTGGAGACGCTTGCCATTTTGGTTGCTATGGTGAGTTTCATATTTTATGGAAACCACGGCTAGATGTCTTAAAATAGACCTTTGCCAAGAAAAACATTGGTCCAGTGGCATATGCTGGCAGAGCCTACCAAGGTTGCTCAAATTCCCTTCCTTTGTTTTTCACTCTCCCCACTGGGGCAACTGCTCCAAGCATCAACCCACTAGTCTGGCAGGCAGAGAATCCAGAAACTTGCTGCTAATTACAATGTTGACAATTCCCAACCTGTTTACTGGCGCCAGCAATCAAACTGCATCCTCTTGAGTGAACCAAAAAGCACTTGCTGGCTTTAGCTTCCTGAGGTTCCAAGCTGGCTATATTAATTACTGTTAACTTAAAACTGTATGTTGTACAGAAGAAGCTTAATTAGCTGGTATGAGGATTAAAATCTATCCTTTACACAATTTAAAACATTTTGTTCTTGGCCAAATTATGTGAATCCATAAAACATTTTTCTTTGGACAAAATATTGATTATTTTAGGTGCGACTTCTCAGTGCCAATTTTTCCACGGGATTATTTTCATTTGAGCATCAAAATAGATTTTAAAGAGCCAATCTATCTATCTGTCTGTTTATCTACCTACATATCTCGGGGTTATATCTACAACCTTTTTAAAAAACTTGAGAAAAAGAATGAACATAGTTATTTACAGTTATTGTTTATAATTAATAAAATAGGAAAACCTATTAAATGGGATTAAATGGTCAAAAGGATATCAACTTTCTATCTTGATGAATTTGAAACAAAGATAGTTATACCACTTTTTCTAGTGAACCCTCACTGCTATGATAGAGGAATGATTTGGTAGTCATATGGCACATAATGATGTGTCTATCAGCGACAGGTTGGATATACAATGGTGGTCCCATAAACTTGTAATACTGTATTCCTACTATGCCTTTTCTATATTTAGATGTGTTTAGATACACAAATACCATTGTGTTACAATGGGCTACATTATTCAGTATAGTAACATGTGGCTGTACAGGTTTCTAATCTAGAAGCAGTAGGCTGCCATACTGCCTAGGTGTATAGTAGGCTATACCATGTAGGTTTCTGTAAGTACATTCTATGTTGTTCCTACAGTGACACAATTGCCTAAGGATGTGTTTCTCAGAATGTATCCTTGTCATTAAGCAACATATGTATAAGGAGCATGCTTCATGATTGATAAGTTGGTTGAACCCACAGTGAAAACTCGCCTTCTCACACCCCTAAATGGTTAGCATTACAAGTCACCTAGATGTGGCAGTGGCAGACCACCATGCAATTTTCATAAATAGCACAACAGAAGTGAACAGGGTTTTGCAAAACTGAGAATTTTACTTTGATTCTGCCCTAATCCAATAGCCAATCTGTCCTTCTTTATTCAACAAGATAGCTTTGAACATTTAAAAAGTGAAGTAAAAGTAAATATAATTTTAAATTGTATATTAAAGTGTGATTTTATTTCTGTTATTTGGTATGAGAACATCATGAGGTCACTGTTATTTAACAATGTTACTTTAAATTTTTCATTGAATACACTGCATGACAAATATTTTTGTATCCAATCTTTTAGTCGACATTTGCATTTGGAAGCTGATTAAACTGAGTTGATATACTTGTGATTAACATTTCCCTTGTTTTACTGAAATATTTCCAACTAGGGTAAAAGATCAAGTTATTCCTTTAATTATGATTCATTTTCTGTTTCTACATTAAGATAGCCTATACCATTTTCCAAGATTTAAAAAATCATTAGTACAAGCTCACTAGAGACCTTTGGAATATGTTGATACATTCACATCTATATATTACAATAGAAGAATTTTTGAAAAGTTTAGATTAATTGGGTAAAATATCACTGAATAGTATAAAAAATAAGAATTATTCTCAGACAATAGGAAGAGCAACGTTGTGAGAAAAACTTCAACATTTAGTGAAGTTTTAGTGTGGTGTATTAGAAAGAAAACACCAAACAAGGACTTAGAAAATGGGTTACTAATATTATCTGGGTGTCCATGGAGAAGTTATTTGGATTCTCTGTGTTGTGAGGACTTCATATGGGAAACATGGGAATTGTATTACATACCAAAGAACTAGATCTGAGATAGAAATTTATAATGACAACTAAATATCATATGAATTTACTATGAGCTTATCAAAGACTTTTGAAATTTTGTATTCCATGTGGATATAGGAAGGGAAAATAATCATATTAAAAGCAAACAAATGATCAGGTGGAAATGTTATGTATTTGGAAATAAGGGCCAAGTTAGACAAAGACAAACATGTCAATCTTCTCTGTCTTTATCATGGTTAACTAACAAATAGATTTCCTCTCTAAAATCTAAATCAATTAAGTGAATGGGAAAAACTAAACTCTTGGTATCAGTATTTTATATCAGGAAATACTGTCTTAACAAATCCTCCTAGGTTACTTTACTTCTAGAGCACAAATTCAAGTATCATACATATATTTTCTAATAGAAAAACTGTTAAAAAGGCTGTTTCTTTTAAGCCATGTCCCCCTAGGCTCAATTTTCACAAGTCTCTGTCTTTTCAGACTGATATTCTTACTTTTACTTGAGAAACATCCAGATTTCTTGCCTTTCTCAATTTTCTACAGATAGGCTAGGCTTATTTTATTCAGAGATTATTTCTATTTTAATTGATTCAAAGTTCTATATCAGAGCATGACTTTGAAAGCAAGAACTTTTGGATACACTTGTCACTCATACTATGAAAGAATCCTTCCACAATGAAAGAATCCTTCTACACAGATAAACTATACAAAATCAATATTGAACACTATGCATCACAACAGGGCAAAGGGTACCATATAACAAACATGACCTCTTCTAACATTTTCTAAAATTGATATTTTTTCAAGATGTACTGGTCCCAGACACCAGGAATTTCATTATTGTTACTTAATGCATCACCAAAATCTGCACATTCTTCACTCCAGTCCACATCATTAATACTGTTACTTGCTATCATTGTCCCTTTTCTCTTGTCAAATCCAATTGTTATCTACGCAAATCGCCAAATGTAAATGTGAAACTGCCTCAAAAGTTTAACGTCACTCACTATTTTTAATAAACATAGCATTCACAACTAACAGAAACCTGCTTGTTTGTGGTAAAGAATCTCCTTATTTTGACTCTGTTCTAATATATAATATTAAAACAATCTCAAAGCTGTTTTATGGACAACCACATCCAACAACAAAAAGGAACATGAGATATTTTAATAAAAGTTTGAATAAATGACTTCCAAACCTCATACTCCTACCCCCAGATATATATTTGAAGGCAATTACTTTTGAAAACTTTGTAGAACTTTTATTGAACATATTCTCAGTTTTTATTTTTGAATTAATATTTTCTCTTTAAATCTCTATTCTTTTTATGCTTGATTCCATGTAGCACACAAATCAAAGTTTTCAATGGACATAATATTTATACCCATAATTAAACTGAGAATGGATAGCATGTAAACTATCTGATTAAAGCAATAGCTGATAAAGCATATTATTTTAATTTTTACACAATGAGTGTATTATTTTGTGATTAAAAAGTCAACTTACATTTACTATACATTGAACATCCCAGAGAGTCACACCTTTCAAATATAATTGTAACTTAGTCTGCTTTCCTAGTAAATAATTTTTTAAAATTAAAAAAATAGTTACACAGATCTTTAGCTTTGAAAACATACCTATCACAGTAATTATTATATTACATAAAGTACGTTTCTATTGATTACATCTTAAAACTTTATAAATTCTTACAAATATGTATACATTTAATATTAAATAAAATACATTAGGTAACATTCACACGGACTAAAATTTTCTATTTCAGTAGTAGATTAAACAGCTACTTGGAGTTTCATAAAGAATACCAGCCTGAAAGCAATGTTCTCATGGATTTTTCCATTATTTAAAAGTTATATCAAATAACCAGAGACAATGTATTTTCCTTCTTGGCAAAGAAGAACTGCACTATTAGTACACAAATTTGAGAATTAAAATTTATGTCTAACATTAAATTAAACTTAAATATATGCAATACAACAATCATTGTATATAATAGTGACTTTAAATAATTATGAAAAAATGTAAAATTTATATTAACGTATGCCCCAAAAGGATATCATTGCTTTCACAAAATTCATAAATATTTTGAGCACCTACTATGTGCCAAACACTGGACTAGGTATTTTAAAAGATTAACCATTTTAGAAGAATTAAATATCCTAGACAATTGTTGGTCCTTTTAACAGAATGGAAAAAAACACAGTAATTTTCATGCTTTTCCAAATATTGTAATTGAATTTAATAGTATAAACACTTACACAGGGAGTAAACGTTTTTAGAGGCCAACTGTTCATGTTCATTCTTTATCCGCTACAATCACATAAATCAACTTTGAATAGAGTTGTTTGTGATTTGGCCTCATTAGGCTAAAATGCTTATGAAGATAGATCTACGGTTTGAGCAGCTTCATATTTATTATACAGATATACATATGCATGTACTCCCATGCTAACACATTAGAATGAATCTGTAAAGCATTCTTTGGGGGCTTTTTTTCCCCACCAAAACTTCAAATAAAAAATGAAGTATGAAAAAGCAACAAATACTTCCATGTGTTTCATGCTTTAAGAATTTAAGTAAAAATCTTAAAGACCATGTTATTATTTAATATCAAGACAAACTGTTGGTGAATACTTTTTAAAAGCTTCTCTCTTAGTTGTGATATTAATTGGCACGCCATCTTTACATGAAGAATAGAATTCAGACCAAAAAAAAAAAGACTTTCTTTGAAATGGAACCCTAAAGACGTAAAAAGGCTTTAAACAATTCCAAATCTAGCCCTTCTTATGGATGAGACAACTGAAGACCACGCAAGCTGTGTGACAGGTCCATTGTCATAGTTCACAACAGAATCTGTACTCGAAATCAGATTTTCTAGTCTTATTCCAAAGTTCTTTCTACCACAGGAGAGATTCTCTCTCCTTAAGTATCATGTCATTGAGGGACAAAATGAAATTTGAGATTTCTCCGTGTAACGGCCTCAATTCTCTAATTTGCTTTGTTTCAGTAAACACCAAATCCTATATAAATAACAGTTATGAAAAAAAACTACATGAAACTGGATCCATAAAGTAATCATTCTACAACTTTAATTCCTGTGTAGTTATCTGTAAAACAATCCAGGATATTTGGAAGTCTTATCATGATATGTTTCTATTACAAAGGAAAAAATCTTTTTCTCATATCTGCTTCTGACAGAATAGCAGGCATGACATTCATTCATTCATTCATTCATTCATTCATTCTTCAAGGAGTACAAAAACTAGCGGACTATTTGGCAGATATATAAAAAACTATCTTAAATGAGTAATTTTTAGTTTATCTTGATACTTGTTTGAACCAGTTCTTGAAACTGACTACACTAGCTTAGAGAGACAAAAATAGGCTTCAAACAATTAATACTCACTCATGTATTGAATACAAATTTTAAAAACAAAATTGCAAGAAATGTCAATTTTCCAATTAAAACGTATCACTTTTATAAAAATAATCTTTTCAGAAAAAGTGTTTCCAAAAAGCACACATTTCATTCAAGTTTACAAATAGACACTACTTTCAAATTATGCAATTATGTCACTATTGTAATTTAGTTTGTCAACTTTTTAAAAAGCATATTATGATATAAATTGCATTTGAACTGAAAACATAGTATTAACAGATTCCAGCAATATGTCTTCTTTAGTTTGTAATTTAACTGAATGAGATTCAGTATTGGTTTAATATTAATAAAGGCAATAACCCTTATTTAAAATCTTTGAACTGCATGCTTTAGGACTCAGGTTTTTAACATTTGGTTCTAGCTTGATCTACTATATATGTATATATTTTCAAATACTAGGAGTCTCAAAGGACTTTTCCACAAACAAAGCAAATGAAGTGTTGTCTTTACCCTTGCATATGCATTATAATATTTTAATTGTGTTGAAGATCAGACTGCCTTGCTTAGCTCACATTATTATTAGCCAGGACAACAGAACTCAGAACTCACAAGATATAGTTGGCAATACATTTTTAAGCTGGTCAACGATACAAATATACAGATATACTGATTTTATTGCTAGGCTTCACTCAATGAACTCGACTAATTACTGGGTAATAAACACATTTCAAGAAATTTTAAATTTTATAATATATCTTTTCTGGCTTATGTTTTCTTGGATGAACTGCATTGTTTCCTCAACTAAAATGTTTATTTTATACACTCATGCAAAATGTTTTCTAGACTTAAACATAAGACTTGTAAGTCATGATTTAAAGTATAAGCACTAAGATAAAAATCTGAAAACATTTAAAAAACAAATTGTACTACAAAGCTATTTGCTTAAAATCTATTTAGCATTCGTGTTTATAGTTGTACAGCTATCAATAACTAAATTCAATAGCTAAATGATTTAAAAGTCTTTAAATATTCTGATGTCATTATTACATTTTTTCTTCTTACTGAAAATACATCCAAAAGAAATTTACTTTTAAATAGTAAGTCTCCTATGCAGAAATACACTACTTTCCAACACTGTGAGAACATCATTCTGTCATTTCTGTAATACAATGGTAGCTGCACCTGTACATATTGACAAGATGGTGAACAACTGTGATGGCCTTATGCTGTCTTTCCTTCTATGTCCTTAGTACTTCTCCTCTGTGCTACATAAAACACAAAAATGTTTCCCAATATACCCATCATCTCTACCTTTGTTGTATATTTTTATATTTGAATATTTCTCATGACTAATGTGGAATATAAGACAAAAATTGATAATAGGGTTTATGGAATATTCCTTCCATCAAAATGCTACTTCATTGTTTCTTGCATTTGCTTGGACTTTCACTGGGACCTCTGTTCTGGTTCTAGATTGCCATTGCTCTGACACCAACAGCCGCATCATTCTAGGGCTCACAATGGCCTCGGGGAAAGTTCATGGGGTTGTTATGATGCTCTATGGATCTTTAACCATGAATACCATCACTACTCCCCACAATTCTATTCAAGCAACAACATCAGAACAAGATTCACAAATACAAAGAATAAAATAAGCAAATGTTCTGAAAAATGCAGTTTCTATCAATCTGCTTACTTGGGACCCGGTAGCAAACGACCAATCAAGCTGATGTTTCTTCTTACCATTTATAGACATTATATAAATTTAAATGGGCAACCTAAAATCTCCCACCTATACATCACAAATTGTGTTCATAAATTCTGAGTATTTAGACAGGCTTTATTAAAGTAAAACTAGTGGATAAAAGTAATTTTCACAATTTGTCTCCCTTCTCCTTTACTGTGCCCTCAGTATTTTCAAATGAACAGCTTAAGCTGAATCTATGTTCCTTTTTTCAGGAAAAATTTCTATCACCTTTGTGAAGCAAAACAAATATTAGAAAAGGCTGCTTACCCTTCTAGTATTAGGACATCAATTGAAAAGTCATCCAAAAATTATGACTACTTAATGCTACTTGGATCTAGCACAAAAAACACAAACAAGCATTTTGTACTTCCTTAATCTCGGCTTTGGACAGTGACAGGGCAAAATCGTAATTGACTAGTGGTGATAGACTTTTAAATTATTTTTATGGAAAGAAAAAAGCTGCCTTGTAACAATAAAAATTACCTCCAGTAATTTCAACTTAATAAAGTTTTAATTTTTCCCACTTTCTTATCTTAAAAGGTCTGATGATGGAACATTTTCACCCCAAACTTAAGTAAGAACCAGTTCAGTCAGACTGACACCTAATGGAAGCTTTTATAGGAAAATGATTCTGCAAAGGAAAGAAAGCAATGAGATAAGTATTTAAACAACAACAACAAAAATACTTTGTTAACTATGAGTAGAGATTTCCTTTAGACTTCATCACTAGCATCTGCAATTATTCCACTCTAAACATTATTCTTCTTCGATGAAGCAACAGCAATAAATCTGCATGAAACTAAATAGAATAGCTTATTTTTCAAAAGTTCTTCCTCATCCCCTCAACAAATGCCAGAGTGTTACATCTTTGGTTTCTCACAAACTCTGTCACCAGGCCTTCAACTCTCTTTCTTCCTTTCAAATCCTAAACACTTATTATTTAGCCAACCAGCATGAGGCCAACTTTCTAGAGACCACCTAGGAGCTAAAGTATGTAGCTTCTACTTTTCTAATTTCCCAATGAAACAATGCCACCAGTAGACATATTGCATTTTGTTAAATACATAACAAGCACAATATTTAAAAGCCCTAAATCACCAACTGGTGGATCCCTAGAGAAAGAAGGTAATTCATAGAATAATGAAGGAAAGAACAGGAGTTACATATTCTCTTGCTGGTGATAGAATATCGAATGCAAAGACAGCATCTGTGTTTTCTTTCCTACTTCAACTCATTCTTAAAATGGACTCGCCCCCGGGAGCTTCTGAGAAGGGCTCCACCCGTTCCCTGCAGACAGCAATGTTTTTTGAGCGCAAAAACTGTGAGTATAGATACCCTGGGAGTAATTGTGGGATCAGACACAATGGGGTGGGATTAGGGGTAGGGAGAGGGTATATGTGGAGTACCCTTCACTGGGAATCCTAAATATTAGAAGAAAGGCGAAACCCTAGGTGGGGAAGCATGAGAGTGTGCCTGCCTCCTTCAAGACACTTCCGTGTCAGCCTCTCCAGGATTCAAACCACTCTTGTGGGCAACAGCCCAGTGGGGCACACGCACTTCGTGCCTGGGAAAGGCCCATCCTCCAGGGGGAGAAGGTGTCTGAGTTGCAGGTCAGCTTAGAGCGATCCCAGAGCGAGGAGAGGGAGAGCTTCGCAGGCCTCTAAGTTTATTTGATTTTTTTCCTGCAGTTTCCATTTCTCAGGAATTCAGTCTTCGTGCGCAGCCCGTGCGCAACCAACGACCACTACGCAGGGAGGAAAACTGGTCTTAGTGTTTGGCCGCGCTAGTGAATTCTTCTGGGCCCCTGGTACGTTCTTGTCTCCAGCACCCTGTCCTTAACACTTTTGAAGCGCCTTGATAGGACGGTCCCAGATGCTTCACAATAGGGAAAGGCAAAGTGCAAAGCTGGCAAAGTTGTGTGGTTCGACGCCGGCGAGAGCTGAGACCTGGAGCACCGGCCTTCCACTCTGGGTCATCCTTCCCAGCTCCATCTTGGGCATGCCAACTCCTACCACGTCCGATTGTCCCCAGAAGTGCCCAGGCATACTTGAGGGGGTTGGTGGCGGTAGCTTCCTCTTCGCTAGGAGGTGACAAATCCGTGTTGTTTTATCGTCCATTAATATTTTGAAACAAACAAACAAACAAAAACTCGAAGTAGAAGGAGGGAGAGGCTCTCTCTTGCTCCCGTCCCTTCGCAGCTGACCTGAGAGAGGGCACGTGCCTTGAGTTTGTTGGTGTTTGAGACTCGTCCTAAAGGCAGAGGCAGGGAAGACAGCGCTGAAGAGGTGTCCCAAAGAGATTGGACGTCTGAACAGTCACTGCCTGCCCCAACCTCTTTCAGGAAGGTTCCAGGTCTGTGCCACACTGCAACCAATCCGGTTCCCATCCTGTTTCTCCACCCCTTCTCGGAGAATCCGAAAAGAAAATATGCGTTCCTGAGAGACCCGCCACACTTCCGATCTGGAAGTTCCGCGGGGACCCAGCCCCCGGACCCCCGCCCCCTCCCCAGCTCGACCGCCTAGTCTGGTTGCCGAGCGGCGCAGCCGGCCGGGGGTGGGGCTCCGGCACCGCCCCGGGCCCGGGATTCGCGAAGTCACGCGCTTCCGCAGGCTTGCGGGGGCACCTTCGCCCACGGACACGCCCTATATGCGGAGGCAGCCCCCAGCGACCCTCTGCCCATCTGCGGCACCTCACTCGCGACGCTCCCAAACTGCTCAAGGCCTTTCAGTCGTTCCCAACTTTAGAAAATTGCCCAGAACGCGTCTCTCCCCCTAGCCGCATCCCACCGTGGAGAGGAGAGGAGCGGGCAGGGGACGCAGAACCGCCCCACAGGCTCGGGGGAACGGACCCCCTTCCTCTCACCGCCCATCCCCTTCACCTCGCCCCCCGCCCCCTGCGCGAACCCATTTTCCAGTCCTGGTCACCAGAGGCGCAGCGCACAGCCTTTCCGGTGGAACCAGTGCGAAAACACCCGAGGAAACGAAAAGAACAAGAAAGTGCTACCTTGGCAACCACGGGCGTTTAGTGGCCAGCTGGTGGGCTGGGGAGGGCGGCCGCTGCCCCCCTGCCGCTGGTACTCTCCTCGACTACGCGTATTCTTAAGCAATAACAACGTAATCCGTATTATCCACCCAAGAATACCCGTCACCGAAGAGAGTCAGAGGACCAAGCTGCCGCTGCCGCTGCTACCGCTGCCGCTGCTACTGCCGCCGCCGCCGCCACCAGAACTCTTGCTGCTCGCTGAGCCCGCCCCTGGCTGGGGATGGGCTGAGCTTGACCGGGACCATAAATCCATAACTCGATTTCCCTAAAGAAGGATCCAAAGCCGTGCTCGGCTGCTTCCTGCCCAAATCCAAATGGCCGCTCTATTTCCAATTCTGAAAGACAAATCACAAAACCAAATACTTAACACAGAAGAGTGCTGTCTTTCCAGTGAGAAGGGAAGATGTGGCAAGGATCTTTGGGCACAAGTGGGAGTGACAAGTAACCTTCAGTTTACCTGGTGCTCTCCCAGTGCCTTCCTCTGCACTTCTCTGCTTGGTACCCAGTCTGGTCTCGGCCAGTCCACTCTAGGTGGTTTGATTGAGTGCCATGGCAGCCAGAGAACCCTGTAAGAGACATGAATAGTTACCCCACAAACATTACAAATATATTTGCCTAGACGGCTTTGGGAAGAAGTGAGGCTTAAATAAAGATAGGGTCATGCATGGGTGAAATTTTCAGTAGTATGTTTTGGAAATGCATTTTTCTCAAGTCCAAGATCATAGAAAATAAACACTCATTCAATTTACTACTTGAAATCAAATACTTATAGATTTACAAAAATAGGCATCTTTCCTTTGAAGGCCTTAGAGCTATACAACATAATGATTTTTAAAGAAAAAAAAAGCTCCAAGGCTTACAATAATTAAATCCATTTTCCATAGTATCAAAACTAACTGAGTTGAGAAGCTGGTAGAGTTTCTATGATTTAAGTATCATTTTGTATCACCACAATATTTGATTTCATAGCACACCTTTAAAATATATACTATAAATGCATTGCTGTACAGCTGTTGTGGACACCTCTACAGAAAAACCTTTGAAGCTCTGTGTTCATAAAAATTATTTTAAGAAGAGAAAGCCAATAAAAACTCATTTGCAAAGTGAGTGTAATTTTGGCATTTAGAGAGAGAATCTCTGTGATTCTTTGATGATCAATATGGCTCTTACTGGAAAAGCTTTGTCTTAAGATCCTGCAGTGGATATTCTGATAATGGGGGTTTATTGTTCACTAAATAAAATGGACAAGTGCAACGTCACTACCCAAGACATGGTGTAGCTTCATTAGAAAGTTCTCAATTTGCTTTCCCCTTTACTCTCAAATACATGAAAGTACATCCATGTAAGGGGAATGGGGGGGAATATGGAAACATGGCAATAGACATTATGATTTCCCAAATTATGTAAGTGCAAATAGCTCTTCATCAAGGAGTAATTATATAACAGAATCTCTCCCACTACCACAACTCATCTTTAACTGACCTGGTTGCAATTTAAGGCACTTAGGTTGTGCTTGCTCTTATTTTTTTTAAAAAATATAATATTTATCCAGGCACACCAACTCATCATTTTCTTGACATGTTACTTACAGATGGAAAAATCAACTTGAATTCTAGGTTTTATGAATAGATGTTTAATATATAATGTCTGAACCTAAAATAACTAGAAAGAAAACCAGTATAGCCCAACTACCAGACTGTTTTACATTATTTTCAGATAACTCTTAAGTACACCACTTACAAAAAGACAGATATCAATAAAACAAATAAATAAGCACTGTTTTATGCTGTTACCTAACATGGGTATAAAGTGGAGATTTTCTCTGGGGCTAGAATCAAAAAAAAAAAAAAAATTCAGAAAGCTGACAGGTTCTCTTCAGCTTGAACTCCTAGAAACAGATATCAATAAAACAAATAAATAAGCACTGTTTTATGCTGTTACCTAACATGGGTATAAAGTGGAGCTTTTCTCTGGGGCTAGAATCAAAAAAAAAAAAAAATTCAGAAAGCTGACAGGTTCTCTTCAGCTTGAACTCCTAGAAACAAAAGCCCTTAGGGAAAGTAATGCAATAGTCTATGAGCAAAGTGTACATTTGCTTCTGCACTCTTCTATTTAAATCTCAACTAATATTAAAAGGAAAACAAGAAACACATTATATAGATAGGCTTGGATTTACTAAATGGAACCTTTTAAATTCAAAAGGATGGTCAAGGGAGGCACACACACACACAGACACACACACACAGACACACATCAATACACAGGGCATCAGAATCACAGCATAAATACCCACACAGCTTTTCAATGCTTTCCAAGTAGTCTCCTTCAGTTTTGCTTCCTCACAATTAAAATAAAACATATACATACACTGACCCACAGACTCACAAGCTTTAAGAAACTAGAACAACGCAGTTGATATGCTTTCTTTCTACCCAAGTAGCAGTGCCAGCCTTTTCCCTACCTACCCAATGTTCCACCAGCTTCAGCACCTGGACGAGTGGACAGCTCAACCCGGGCCGACTGCCGGCAGCACTCGCAGCAGAACTGACGCTCTGAGCTCTAACCAAAGCTCTCTCGTGCTTGAGCGGGGCAGCCTGACTTACGAGAACACCATTTCCTACGAGACCACTGCCGCTGGGTGCATATTCAATTCAAGCCTCCTTAAGCTGTCGGATTTCCCCCACCCATCCACCCTCCCCCCCTTCTCCACCCTCCACACAAAAACAGAAAAGGGAAAAAGCCCAATACCATTAGGGCGTTTGTTGATCAACTTACACTTCGCTTTTGAATATTTAGATACTGCTAGCGGAACAATATCAGCGGAGGCTTAGGTCCGCATTAAGTACCTTTGTTCATCGACTCCTGCAAGCCATGTTTATTACAATCTACATTTCTCTTGCGCCCCAATAACTAGAGGTGTGTTTTGCGGGCAGGGGGCTTTCAGCACCTTTTGATCTCTCAAGGCCACCGCGACTGACTGACGGTTCCCAGTACTTTCCTATGCTATCCCCCACACTCCAACACCCATTCCAGTTAATCGCTTCGCAATTTGCAACCAAAAATACATAAAGAAACGCGACAAAGCAATCGGTTTGAGGAAATAAGCCAATTAAGCTAAAGCTGAAATGCCTCTCTCTCTCTCTCTCTCCCCCCCTCTCCCCCTCCTCTCCCTCTCTCTCTCTTCCCCCTTGACTCCCTCCCTCTCCCTCTCTCCTTCCCTCTCAAGTAGAAAGGGGGAAACACCAAGGAGAGAGAAAAAATCGGGAGGAGGGTGGTAGTCGACTCTTACAATCAATGGAAAAAGAGTATACACATCTTTACTGAATAATACTCTCGTTCTCAGACAAAAAGAAACACATTTTTCGATGTAAACATAGTCTCCCTCTCCCATACATCCTACATCCTTTACGTTTACTGAGATTTGTCTTGCTGTATGGCAAAGTAACTGTCACAAATCCATCTCGATTGAAGTGCTTACCCTCTAAATCCAGGTTTCAAGCGGGACTCCAACTGTGTGTAGAAGCCAGGGAGTCATCTGATGTGCGGTGAGGTAGGCTCTGGGCAGTGGGAGCTGCTTCTTCTCTCCGAGTGCCGGGTTACAGTGTTAACAAGCCCTGGGAAGGGACCTCGGCGCCTCGCGCTGGCTGTGCCCCAGTGCCTTCGCGTGGTGGCGGCTTGCTCATGCTTCCGAGGAGTCCCAGGCGATAGCCTTCAGCTGATGCGAGCTTCCAGAAAGGAGTGGGGAAGGGAAAAAATCATCTAATGCAATCAAATCGATCTGATCTACACCATCTGTCGCCTGCCACTATACACAAACGTTAAAATAGGAAAACGGAAAACACTGACAGCCGAGAGGGTTGGTCTGCAAAGAGTTCATTTTTAGCAGAGCATAATTGGATATGGTCGGCGTACAGTTACAAAAGCTGCTGTTAACCATCCAGTAGTGGATCCCAAACATGCTAATGGTGGATTAATTGAGGAAGATCTGACGTGCAAGCTTCATAGTCTCTTATTCATGACTTCCCAATGGGAAAGGACCAATGCCTTGTGGGACTATGGTAACATACAGTCAAAAAGCTGCTAAGAAAATGGCTGTGTGTTCACAGCACCTCTCTCTGATAACAAACATATGTCGACTAAAATGGTTTAGTAGAATGGGAGGGGGTGTTGGAGAATAAAATTTTCTTTCCCCGTGTAAGCAATCCCCATTTTCTTTTCTTAAAGAAAAGCAAAAATAGATATGATCTCTTTACCATAGTGGGGGGAAAAGGATGTTTTAAAAGGTTTTTATCAAGATCAAACTCTGACATATAAAAGAAACGGAACACTCCTGTGCAGCAATTCTTAAAAAAAAAATCTATTATCATTTTTTTCCTTACTGTGATCAAAGTAGATCCATAGCATGTGCAGTATACAGAAACTCAGTCCAGTTAATCCCACCAGGATTGACTCAAGGTTGTTTAATGCGAGGTACACTTTTGACTTCTTGAAATCAGGATGCCTTTTGGGGAAGGCATTTTGTATCATTTAAAATAGACATAATGAACATTAAATATGATTGCAGTGAGGAGATGAGAAGAGTTTTCCTTTCTAATTCTGTAATTACTCTCTCTAGCCAAAACCCCTTTTGGTTTGTTTCCAGTCTTCGCAGATCAGTTGATGGGGAAATATAGGGATGGGGGAGGGAGTGGAAATATCAAGCGGGAGGGAAAGAGAGTGTGGATTATCAATAGCCAATAAATTCTATTCCACTTGTAATAGAAAAATATATAGCAATAAAAGAGATAACTCACTAATTGTTGATCATGATTTTAAGTTTAAACCAGTTTTAAAAATTAAGGTTTGATATATGGAAAGAAGACATATTGCAAACAATGAGATGACTTTCCCCCACCCATTTATAGTTATAAGTTTAAAAAAATATTGAAACAGAGTTTATTATCTAGATATGTGACAATCTTTTATTAACTATATCTAAAAATTCCATGTTTCCTCTGATTTTGTCATTCATTTGAACACTGAAAACTATGGTCATTTTGATTTTGCTGCCTTTTCTTTGGTAACATACATTACACAAATTCCATAGTAAACAATTAGTGTTTGTTCAGGAAAATTCTAAAGATGAATGTGTCTCCTAAAACTTTGATAATCTCTTTAAGAAAAAAAAAAAAAACTAACAGTTATGAATTAATCTAAAAATATAGCTTGAAGACAAATCAAACAATTTACCTATCTTTTGTTTCAATATACATTAATTAAGCACTCTTTCCAACCTACACAACATTCCAGGGTCATAGTCAGATATTCTAGTATAATAGTTCAGCAGCCTTTGTTGTCATTCGTGTCAAGCTATTGCCCCCTGCAGGTTAGGCTGAAAGTGCAGGCAGAATTTGGCCAAGTCCTCAGGAAATTGATGGTAGTCAAGTTACTCAGTCTCTTCCAATATTTAACTAGAGTCAACTTTTTAAGTTTGCTTTCATTATGGTTTAAACTTTTTATTTACAGATAGGTAGTACATTAAGAAAAAATGCTCTTTAAAGACGTGATTTCAGTTTTTCTCCTGAGAATTTAGCTGCATGGAGTAAACCATCCACTTTGTTGTGATACAAGGAGCATTTTGATGCACTTAGTATGGTTTTCTTCATCTTCCCTTATCCTTATTCCACAAGATCCAGCAAAATTAAAAAAAAAAAGAACATAACAGAACTGGAATTATGAATTCTCAGTAATAAATATATAGCCCTGGGCAAATTGATGTCGGTATACTCTTGGTAGACTCAATGAAGTGCGTGCAAATCAAACCGTTTCAGATTCTCCCTGCTTCTGATATGATGAGGTCAATTACACCGTTTCTCTTGATTATAAAATGAAACATTATTTCAGCCTCCATACTCCTGCTATACCATCATCCTTTCCCACAATCAACTTTTCCAAATAGGGCACCTTGCCCAGATGAAATAAATTTATAATTGACAGAATAGAAATTAAATTACATCAACTCTTTCACAATATTACAAAGTGGAGCAAGTTTATAGAAATGACTTCAGAAGGTTTATGGAAAGATCCTTTTATTCTTTGGAAGTCAATGATGTGGCTATTCACACTGAGTTGTAAAGAAACCAGCAATGGTATTTCCCTATTATATAAATATTCATCTCATTGAGCAGTGGGATATCATTATGTGAAATATAATCAATTCTAACACCAAATTAGCCATCAATAAGAATCTTACTTAGTCAAATTATAGAAGTATTATTTCAACATTGTATTAAAGTAGCTAGAAACATGAACTGCACTTTGCTATTTTAAAGCTGTTGTAAAATGCTCAAAAAAGACTTTTAGTGGCAAAACTGGAGTCATTTTGGAGGATTTTTTGTTACCCTAACCACTGATATGTTTTCTAGGTCTTCCAGAATGGACATATGGGATAGGAACTGGGGATAACTGTGTCATATTTTAAACAATATTAAAAACACAAGTCAACACAAAATAAAAATAACCTGAATACCTATCTGTTTTATTACATTTTCAAAGCTTGTTAAATTTCAAGAGGAAATTTAACTACATCTATACATTAAGAGCTTTGCATCTACAGTTCATTAACATTCCTGCTCCGAGTAAAGAGGGAATTTGGACTAGGCTGTGAGACTATTAATTGCACAAATATGTTGTAGCCAGAACAGTGACTGGTTGCCTGCAGCAGCCATTTCTAGTTGTCTTCGAGTAGGTGTTTTTTTTTTTTTAAAGTAATCTCCCCTTCAAAGTCATATCTCACATATATATGATTATACCTGATTGTGTGTACTGAAGCACATTGCTATTGAGTCAGAAATTTTCAAGTATCTTGATTCAAATGACTGTCAAATACCTAAGAACAGAGTTGCTTTTAATTAGCCTCCAGAAAAGAGAGATGATATTTGACCTGTGAGTCTTAATCAAGGGGAATATTTTTAAGTTCTCCCATAAAAGATGTAGCAGATTGCTTGCAAGTGTCTTGAAAAACATAATTCTACTTCTCCTCCTACTATCATTACTATTGTTCTAATAGTTTCTAAAGGATCAGAACAGAGTTCTAGAAACCCTGTAATGCTGTTATTGCTGGAATCCTGGGTTATTAAACATTCTTATCAGCAGAAGCAAAGGATCATCCAATCCTATTCATATGCATCCTATGACTCAACTCAGTTTCCACTTGGCGGGCTGTGTGTGTGTGTGTGTGTGTGTGTGTGTGTGTGAGAGAGAGAGAGAGAGAGAGAGAGAAACTGAGAGAGAGAGAGAGAAACTGAGAGAGAGAGAGAGAGAGTTCATCCTGAAAGCGCTTATGTTTCCAGAGGTTTTCAAATGCAAATAGAGTGGGAGTGGTGGTGGCCGTGATGGAGTGTACTGTGTGGGTAGGGGGGATTTGGGGAGAAGGTGTCCTGGGCAGTAAGTTTAAACAAATTCAAGGCCATCACTACCACTGCAGACCAAAATAACTTAGGTCTGAGAGACCCCCTTAGAAAGATACAATGCCTTCCTCATCTAAAGGGAGGCAAGCTAATACCAGAGCGATCTCAGCGCTCGCGCAGTTTTGAGAGAGGGTCCCGAAAACCGCCGGAGGCCAGGTGCCGCGGGCAGGCCCCGGGCTAAACTCTCGTCTGGCGAAGTGAAGAGCGCAAAGTCTCCAGGCCCACAGCGCCTTCGCGGGGCAGACCGGCCACTCTGGCCCCGGGCCGGGCTCTCTCTCCTCTGAAGCCCTGGAGCGGGCAAAGGGCACCATACTGGCCACAGGAACTCTAGTTTCAGCAGCCGCAGCCCGCCAGCGCCGGCTCGGACGGGGGCCTCCTCTGGGAGAGTAGGAGAGCGAAAAAAATCAACCACCACATTGGATTTCAGATCGAGGAAAGGAAGCCAAAGCAAAGGTGTGGTTACACAGGACATCCATAGACAAACCGTTGCCTCTCCTAAGTGGGCCTGCGCTTTGCGGCTCCAGAAGCGCGAGGCGCGGTTGGTGCGGGCGCGGGGGCGTGGGAGTCACCGCTCTCTCCTCAGCCCTGGCCGCACTCTCTGCAGTCCTCCCGAGTTCGGGCCAGGGACAACGGCTCGCCCCCTAACGCCCTCGGGAGGACGGCTGCCCGTCGGGCCAAGGGCGCCCTGGGCTAGAGGCCGGAGCGAGACGGCCCCGCGGGACTCTGGAGCCGTGGTAAGGGGGAGGCTCGGACCCCGTTCACGAAAACGCCTGGCGCCTCCAGGATTTGTCATGTCTTAAGCAGCTCCGAGAAGGCTCCGCTGGTTCTTGGGAAACCCAGCTGTGCGGCTGAACCCGTCTGTCTCTCTCAAGCTCTCGCCTTCCTCCCCTGGTCCTCCCTTCTCCAGCTCCCCTGCCCTGCCTGAGTCTCGGGCCGCGCCGGCTGAGCCCCACGCGCCCGGAGAAGAGCGCCGGAGCCCCCTGCTGGCCGGACGCGGCAGGCGCGGCGGCCCGCTCGGTCCCTTCTGCCCCGGGGGCGCTGCCCATCCCGGACCCGCCTCCACCCTCCAGCGCCCTGGCGCTGGGGGCGTGCTAAAAGCAACAGAAAACAAAACAAAAACAAACAAAGCGCCAAAACCCACTCTCACCTCGTCTACTGGTCAAAGGTAAGTGTGAGTTCAGCCTCTCCCTCGTGCGTCTCTGACCCTTTTCTGGTTCTCTGGGCTGAGGTCTGAAGGAGCCAAAAGTGGCCCCCCGAAAAAGAAATTATGGCCGCTTTGTAAAACATGTTTTCCAAGCATCAAAATCTCTCTCTCTCTCTCTCATATACACACACACACTCTCTCTCTTCAAACCCACACTTGCCAGTCTGGAAGAGTATACCAATGTGCATGTTTCTGGAAGCATTTCCTCAGCTATTGGAGGAAATGTTTACTAATATTTCAGGTCGTAGACACCAATAATTATTCTGTGAATTGGGGAGAAGGAGGGTAAAGGAAGACAGATTCCTCTTAATTTAACACTTCCTCCCGTATCTGAGTGTGAATCCTACTTTCAGTCCTAAGTCCTAGCATGGGCCGAAAAGTTTTCATTCTTATACTGAGAGGGAGAGAGAGAGAGAGTCATCCATTTCTGGGAGGTTTCCTGTACTCCCACCCCTCGCTGTGGAACTGGGGAAGTGATTGTTTTGTTTATCTAGACAATTCATGACTTGGTTTTGTATGGCGTTTTGAAATTAGTTTAACCTTGGAATAGGCTATATGCTTTGAGAGGTACAGTGAAATAGGCTGTATGTTTTTCTGTTCTCAGGAAAAGGTTGTTAGAAATCACAATGTTTCTTTATATTCAGGCAGCCTTGAGTTAGAGATGGGCGTAGTAGGCTATGATTATTGTGACTTTTAGTAAAGTCTGTTGCCTCTGGATGTTTACTGTCTTTGGAGAAAGATAGTTTAAAAACATCATAAGCTTAGGCAAAAAATAAGTATAGATAGGTCCAGTAAGGGATCAGCACTATTAATATTGGCTTCTACTTTCTTCACATTCTTCTGGGGAAAGAAACCAAGTGACTTTTTTTTTTTTTTTTTTAACTGTCCCTGGAATTAGTTTGTTCTATCTAGGAAAGATCCACGAGACAATCTATTAAAATGGCGTCTGTTTTCTTATTTGGTATTTTCAGGTGGATGACAGAATCTTTGACCTGCTAATAAGGAAGGGGATGGGGCTGAAGTAAAGAGGGATCTGGTATCTTTCCTCTGTATTCATCAGTCCAGGAGATCTGAACAGGCCGTAAAGAGTTGCAGCTCCCCCTGAGGATAAAATCGCAATTATAACAATAAAAACTAACATGTGTTGAGTGCTTACTCGTTGCCAGGTGCTGTGTTACAACCTTTACCGTCATTTTCTCATTTAATTTCCACTGCAATCCTATGGATTAGCTACTATGATAGTTTCTCATTTTACAGAGAAGGAAAGTAAGGATTGGGAAGATTTATTTACTTGACCAAGGTTATAACAGTTGGTAAGCAGAAGAGCAAGGATCTGAAAGCAGGCAGTAAAAGAGATATCTTGAGAACTCAAGTTTATTGTATTGAATTCAGACTGGTAGTAACTAAGCTAATCTTTCAGGTCTCAGTCTTATTTTTCATAAAGAAAAGACGAAAATATTTTCTTTTCCTTGAATGAAAGCATTTGATCAAAGGGAGATATTTGCTCTTTAAATGTTTGTTATGAACTCCCTATCCCCATTTCACAGATGAGAAAACTGAGAGAATGAATCCATTTAGCTACCATAGCAAAGTGCATAGCCAGGCCTTAAAATCAGAGTTGCAGGTCCAGGTTCTATATCCATTTCAGTTAACCATACTGCTGAAACACAAAAAGATCCTTGGTTTTTCTGAAAATGCTAAGCAGTAGATCGTTAACAACCCAAATCCCGTATTTCTCAGTGAGGAAGCTTTCTTTCACCTTAATTGTGAATACCTTTTTATACTGAAAAGATGCAAATGTGGAAATAGGGCTATTCTCAGTGGTGAATTAAATGACAAAAATGGCAAAAGACTAAAATAACTACATCAGCTTAGCTTGAAAAGCAGTTAAAGCAGTTAAAAAGATATCTGAAAGGCTCGTCTCAGTACCAATTTAGTCTTCTCCAACCCCCAAGACCCATCCTACCCTACTCCAGGAAAGCCATTCCACATTACATTTATTTCTGCTAGCTTTTGTTCACAAAGGAGTTTAACACTAACAAGATTTTGGTGCCTTTCATTTCCATTCATATATTTCTTCTTTGCAACTGTGAATGGTTACAGTAAAAATGTCAAAACAAACCTCTGGAATGAACACTGTAACAGAAAAAATATATACACAATATTAATTGGCCAAAGGTTTTTGACTGGCATCCACATTTTAAGACACACTTATGATGTACTGAAGTAAATTGTGGAAACTGATTTACCCTTTACGTTAAAGGTAGTTCAGGTCCAGAATATGTTTCAAAAAACAATCTTAGGGTTCCTCCAATTTCAGTAAGGCTCAAAGTATCAGAGAAAACCAGATGAACTGCCTTAAGTCACTGACTGGGCTGCAGATCTCATGTCTTAGGTTTCTCAGTCATTTTTGTGCAGATTATTTGGCCACATGGCCTCCTGTCATGTTGGGGATCTGTGATTTTTCCAAAGGTTTAATTTAGTTTAATATGATTGTTATTGTCAAGTTGGGATTGTTGTCCCTCTCACCTCTCATTAAAACCCTTAGTATCAATATCACTTTTGAACTATTATGTTACATAATGAAGCTTGCTTGTCTGTGTGAATTTATACCATAAATTGTTCACAGATTTTTAGACCTGAAGGGCTTTTTGGAATGATCTAGTCTAACCCTTTTATTTTACTGATGAATAAATTGATGTCCTGAGAGGTAACACAGAGTTCTCAAGGTCACCCATCTAGTCAGAGGGAGAATGGGAACTGGAACCCAGATTTTCTGTATTCAAGCTCCAAGACCCGTGCATTCTCACAGCATCACGTCCCTACTTCTTTCATTGTCAGAGATTCAGTCAGTCTTTCAACAACTAGTTATTGTCATGAACTTGGCAACTGTTCTAGGCATTAGGAATTCAACAGAGGGAAAAATAAAACAGTCCTGAAAAAAGGCCTTCATTTGTTGAAACATATTCTGGTGGTGGAGTGGGACAGAATCAAATGGCAGTCTTAACAATGGCTATAAAGACATTTCATAAAGACATTTTTCTTAAAAATTACCTCTAATAGATTATAAAATTCAAGGCAGACAAAAATATGCTGATATTCTTCTGCTTTTCCTGTTAAAGAAATTTGAAGAACTTATGATGAAACCAAGTAATGAACCACTAAATAATGAAATCACCAAATAATGAAATCACCAACTGGAAATTAGTAGTAAATGGTCATAGCAAGCCCTAACTGGGTAAGTAGAGCCCTCTCAGATGATCCATCCATGGACCAAGGAGGATTGTTTCCCAGAGTCATCACAGGGTCTTTCTGTGAATTGGGAATTAAATGCCTGTGAGAAAACATAGACTTGTACAGGAGCTGGGATAAAGAAATAAGAGAGAGATCAAAGAGGAAATTATTCAACAAGATGTTTGACACATTTTCAAATGTATATTAGACTGTCCTAGCAGATGAACCAAAGGGCAAGAGAGCATTATCTTGAGTTTAAGGCAGAAGCTTCAGGGATTATTATAATTAGTTTTTGTGATTAACTCAACTTTTCCCTTTTAGAATATGGTGTATGGTAGTCTTCCCTCATCAATGGAGTAATTGAGAAGGGAAAAGTATTAATAATTCAATCTTGTAAAATCTTGGGTTTTGTGATTGTGAGATTCATTAAAAATGGTGCTTTTTTAGAAAACAATTGGTCATTACAAAGGGAACATATACTGGACATTGAAATGAAAAATTATCAAATGACTAGGATACAGTAACTTCCTTAAATCCCTTCCCTGCCACTTCCCTTACAAGAATTTTTGCCTGTTTGGACCAATGGCCAATTGTCTTATATCCGTATTTGCCACTTGAGGGGAGCACATTTTTCCCCCTAGTGTTTTACTGTATTTGACTTGGCAATGAAAGGAAGCTCCCTCTCGGCAAATATACAGAATGAAACTTTTAGTTAATTTGGGACGGGGAGAGGGTTTTGTCTGATATTACAAGGGGAAAAAGTGCATTTACTCCATTGAAGTTTCTTTTGTACTGTTTTCTGCCAGTTTAGTTTTTATTTTCTTCGGAGTTCTGATGGTACAGTAATATAACAGATATAGTTTATAATATAATATGTTAATAATATAAGAGTTTGACTATTTCATATTTTAGTATTTTACATGTTAGTCACGTAACACAAAACATGTAAGCAGGACTGGTTGAAAGAAACTATTAGATGTTTGTTCCATAGTGGGGGCCACCCAAGTCCAATTCACTGCATGTGAACTGTTGAAGAAATTTTGCAGAATTTCACTTTCATGTTGTCAGATGTCATGTGGTAGTGTCAACCAGGGAAATGATTAAGTTGGATTCTCCGGAGAGTCACCGGTATATTTCCTGCTTCCAAGCATATCCGAAACCAAGCTACAACTACGTGAAGTGTTGAATTGCAGAAATATGGTCGAATTGTTATCTCTACTACCTGTATTACGGAGATTAGAAGTTGTAAGTAAGGAAGTCTGGGTCTTTTTCAACTTTTTGTGCCCTGAGGTCAGAAGAAGTAATAGCATGCTCTCCCACCGTGGTCACAAGTAGCAAATCTTAAGTCAAGGAAAATGTGAGATCTGAGATCTTTTCGATCTGCCTTAGGATTGGACAGAGTTTATGGAATAATTATGTTGAAGCTCCCAAATAATGTGATTGAGGTTATCTTTCTGGAGGGGTGAAAGGGTCTTTGTGACCCACATTCCTTTTGGAACTAACCCACCAAAAAAGGAAAAGCAGAAAGACAGAAAGAGGAAAACAAATCCTATTTGAGATGGAGGTTCAGGGACAAGAGAAGCTTTTAGCCTTCAGATATATTTGCTGTGCACCAGGTACATAATAATATAGTTTTTGGATCTTTAAATCCATACTTAGCTAGGCATTAAATTCTAGGAATAATCTGTTTATACAAAATAAAGCCATTTCTATTTGAAGACAAATGGAAAAAAATAATTATTTTCCCCCAAATGTGTACCCTTTTAATTGATCAAATGCATCCAAGAAATTCTGCTGGCAATTTGAACACTGTAAGTGTTGTTGCTGCTCTAAATTTGTCTGCAAGAGGAATTGTAAATGGTGTTTACCTTTTAATTAAACAAAGCATCTTGCAAATTAAACACATGTTCTTGCACATCAAAATTTAGTTAACATCCTTTTCATTGTTCATCCTGCTGACACTCTGACAGCATCGTGAGTCCACACACAATATAGAGTCATGCTGCTCCCCCCTCCCCTGCACTTTGCATTCCTCAGAGTAGATGATATCACATGCTAGAGTACCCTCTGTAACTGACTTCTAATAACTGAGCAGCTTTTCCCATTTAATATACTTAATATTGTGTAAAATATGGGACTGCCTTGGTGTGTCCAGAACCTGGAAAGCTTTGGACACTGATCTGACATATGTCTTATAATCTTACACTGAAAATTTGACAGTGAATGACAGAACACCTTAGAGGAATATAAGAAGCTGATAAAGGCAGAAGCACTGCACGTGAATGCAGAGTATGGTTTCTAATAGCTACATACTTTTTTACATGCATACCAGTAATTTGACATTTATAATTCACAGTGGAGCTGAATTTCTGTCATTTTCTTACTGTCAAGTCCTCCACATTTTGAAATAAATGTCCCTTCTAATTATTATATGAATTTGAACTCCAACATTCAATTTTTTCCCCTGTCCCTTATAATGGAGTACTACATTTAGCTGAAGTCTGATTTACAAGACCATTTAGGAAGTGTGATCATTTCAAATGTATTCCCACAAACTATACATGGGAACCCCTTTCTTGATTGTACTCTGTCTTACTTATGAAAGTACAGTTTAAAACCCATCTATCAGTACTAATTCTAAGAAAATAAGGTTATTAATGGCAGAATGAAACTGAGATAATTAGGATATGGTCTTAATGGAACAAAAGTCAGAGAGAGGTTTTTCAATAAAGCAAAATTGTCGTTAACGATTGTCATTCAGTTGCACCGGTGCTCATTAATCTCTTTTATTTCTGTTTATTTATGGTTTATATAATTGAAATAAAGTCATTTGCTTAGAACATTGCCAAAGGAGAAATGTTTCCTGCTTTGAAAAGAGACAACTCAGAATAATAGTTAAATAAAATCCAGGGTGAAATGAAGTCTTCCCTTAGCATTATGGTACCTCTGAGATTTTCCTTTTAAAAGTTGAGGGATTATTTTCACTGTTAGTGTTTACTTTTAAGGTTCAGGCAGCTAGCATGTTGAAGAGATGCTACTCATGTCAGAAATTGCTTTGAGGCGCAGAAATTATTGGTATCGATATGCGTGGAAGAGAGGGAGGGCAGCCCTTTAGTGTCATCTGAAAAAAGCTTTTGCTCAAAAACAAAAAACAAAAAGCCTCATCCTAACCAAGCTTTAAAAAACAGAAGTAAATGATAAAAGTACACTGTTCGAAAATACTGAGTTTTATGTTTTAAATAGGTGTTTAATTATTTTCGGTGGGATGATGGTTGTTTGTTGATTAAGATAAGCCTTTATGCAGAAAAATAGGATGTCCCTTTTTGATTTCAAAGAAATGAACAGAATGTGGATGATGAATACACAAATAGGACTTAGAATCATCAAACTAGTTTCCCTAGATTTAGATAAGACCAAAGATTAGGGACTTTGGTTAGTCACTAAATTTTAAAATATTATTTGCATTTATACCAGCATAACTTCTGTTGCCTTGTTTAAACATTTCACAATTTAACTGGATACAATTTCCCAACCATATAGAAAATCTATGCCAGCCAACAAGTTTCAGAAATATTGATTGGAATTTTCACTGATGTGTAAAATGTGCCTGAACTCTAGATGTAAGATTTTCCTTCTGAAAAAAAATTTGAAGTTTGATATTGATCCTTGTGCCACTTGGTTTTCTCTAGGCTTAAACAGGATAAAGCAATGATTAAACTCTTTGTAGAATCATCCAATGTGTATAATTTTTACAACTGATATGTAAGACTTCTTTTAGAGTAATTTTTATGATACATTTAATAATGTGCTCCTAAGATATTTTATATATCAATTTCCAAAAGATAAATGAGAATATTTTTAAAAATAAGCAGAACTTTCATTGTTGCTGACAAAATGGCCGGTGCCTCTTTAGTTCTTGCTAAGTGCCAGTCACTGTGCTGAATATGGGACACATCTTATCCCATTGCATCTGAGGGAACCAAGTCTATGGAGACTGAAATGCCTTGTTCAAAGTCTCCCGTCTAGTAAAAAGTAGAGCCTGGTTTCAAATCAAGTTCTGATTTATGAGACAAGGCTCTCATATACAATGTGGTGTGTCTATTTCACAATTCTCATTTATGGAACACTTACCATGTGTCAGATACTGTACTTAATACTTCACAGGTTGAAAATCTATCTTGTTAACACCAAATCTAAATCATAGATCTGAGACAAAGACTTTGACTAAAAGGCACTGCTGAGCTTAAGCTAAGTGTAGAAGTGGAAGGGTGTATAGGTAGGTTCAACCTAAAATGAAACAACAAAGTGGGCCAATGTGCCATCAGCTCCTTTTCCTATCTACTTCTATACTTTTCCCCAAGTTTGCTTCTCATTTCTATAGAACCAACTCATGGAAGAAGTGATTCCTGACCAAATTTGTATTTGACTAGCCATGTCTGAAAAACTAAACAGAAGTCAAGCTCTAAAGAACAGGTGGCCGGGCGTGGTGGCTCACGC
Source organism: Colobus angolensis palliatus (assembly GCF_000951035.1). Taxonomy (NCBI): domain Eukaryota; kingdom Metazoa; phylum Chordata; class Mammalia; order Primates; family Cercopithecidae; genus Colobus; species Colobus angolensis. The sequence continues at coordinate 1,386,251 of NW_012118388.1, forward strand.
CTGTAATCCCGGCACTTTAGGAGGCCAAGGCGGGCGGATCACGAGGTCAGGAGATCGAGACCATCCTGGCTAACACGGTGAAACCCCGTCTCTACTAAAAATACAAAAAAAAATTAGCCGGGCGAGGTGGCGGGCGCCTGTAGTCCCAGCTACTCCGGAGGCTGAGGCAGGAGAATGGCATGAACCCGGGAGGCGGAGCTTGCAGTGAGCCGAGATCGCCCCACTGCACTCCAGCCTGGGCGACAGAGCGAGACACCGTCTAAAAAAAAAAAAAAAAAAAAGAACAAGATTCATTTGTGCATTCATTCATTATTTTATTTTATTTTATTTTATTTTATTTTTTGAGACGGAGTCTTGCTCTGTCACCAGGCTGGAGTGCAGTGTGGCATGATCTTGGCTCACTGCAACCTTCACTTCCTGGGTTCAAGCAATTCTCCTGCCTCAGCCTCCCGAGTAACTGGGACTACAGGTGTGCACCACCATGCCCAGCTAATTTTTTTATTTTTAGTGGAGACGGGGTTTCATTATGTTGACCAGAATGGTCTCGATCTCTTGACCTTGTGATCTACCCGCCTCAGCCTCCCAAAGTGCTAGGGTTACAGGCGTGAGCCACTGGGCCCAGCCTCATTCCTTCATTTTAAAGTATGAAAGTGATGTGAGGAACAGAGAATGTCCTATAAATTACATAGTTCAAGGATGGGAAATTGGAATCCCTCCAAATTGAGCTCACAAATGTGGTTCCCCACCATCAATATATTATATTTCAAAAACTTGAATTTGAATGCCTTTAGCTGGGGCATACATTACCCAGTACAGCATGACCCCTCGCCACCCTTACCAATTCTCATCCTCGTTTCACAAACTCTCCGCTTGGTTCTTAAAATCATCCTGAGTTCATGACTATGTTGGAGATAGCCCAATATTGAAAGTTTTTGAGAAGGTTGACTCTGAATAAGATTATTTCACTAAGTCAATGCCATCTTTTTCTTTTCAATGCCTAGTTCAGTGCTTGGTGCACGGGAAGCTCAATAATTAGTTATTGAATGAATGCATGAATGAATGAATGAATGAATGTGACAGATTGAGTCCTAGCATCCAAGTGTCCTCTATCCCAATCCAGTGTTTGTTGTATCTTGTCACCTAATCCTCAGGAGGAGTGGGGCAACATCTCTACTTTCTCATGCAGGAAATTTGGCTCTATCTTTCAGCACATGATTGTACTCTTTTTGCCTAAAGCAAATGAGGCCGAAACTAACAGCAGGTCAGCCAAAGGAGATTTATTCAAAGGTTGACTTCACACTGAAACCATGTAAACACAACAACCAAGAAGACCTAGAAAATCACACTTACTTCCAATCAAGTCATAATTCTTGATGTAGTACATTATCTTCATCCCTGTGGTTGAAAGGGACAAAGAAGCATCAGACAAAGTAGATATCTCTGCCAGGCATACGGAGAATGTTTCTGGAGTTTGTAGAAACTTTTAGACTGAACCTATTTTATGTCCAAACATTCAGAAGAAAAAAGTGAATAACTGGGCCATTTAGCTTTCTCTATGAATAATTCGTGCTATACCCATATTTGGCTATTTAGAAGAAAAATTATTTCTTTATCCAGCATTCATGTGTATATATAGTATGATATAGCTTAGGACTGATTCTTCTGTTATTTTTATAGTGTGTCAGCCATATGACTTCTCTAGAGAACCTTGGGTTGCTCATTAGGATAATTGTGTGAAGTAATAGAAAAGTTGGTAATTTTGATCAGGAAATAAAGTATTTTTAAGGCAGAAACTGTGTTGCCACAGGAGTGATAGATAAACTTATTGGGCATGTCAGTTGTACAAAGTCAAGACAGACTATGATGTCTAGTGTTGGACCATGACAGGCCCTCATATGCCACTAACCATTTGCATGATCACCACATTCCACACTGCTTCAAAGCCTTCAAAACTCTGTATTTTCTGAGGACCAATTTCAAAATCCTGAGCATGTCAGTCAGGTCTCCTCATGGTAGTGCTCAGTAAGTATTATTATTATTATTATTATTTTTGAGACAGAGTCTCGCTCTGCTGCCCAGGCTGGAGTGCAGTGGCACGATCTCAACTCACTACAACTTCTGCCTCCCAGGTTCAAGCGATTCTCCTGCCTCAGCCTCCTGAGAAGCTGGGATTACATGCACGTGCCACTGTGCCCAGCTAATTTTTGTATATATTTTTTTTTATTAGAGATGGGGTTTCTCTATGTTGATCAGACTGGTCTTGAATTCCTAACCTCGGGTGATGCACCAGACTCGGCCTCCCAAAGTGCTGGGATGACAGGTGTGAGTCACTGTGCGTGGCCTCATTAAGTATCTTTTGAATGAGCTCATGGATATTTGCTGTCATACATTGTGTCCTGCATTTACCCAAGAATTCTGAAAGATCTCTGAATCTTGTTATTTTTTTCTGACTATATGAGTTTTCCCATAATTCTCTGGGAAAGCCTTTTCTCACTTGAGTCATGGCATATGCATCTGTGAAACTTTCTGTTACTGTTCTTGGGCATCCTCTGAAAAATTCGAACCAAGCACCATCTCCTTTCTATCATGGTGCCCTGCACTTTCTCTGCCTCTGCTATGGCACGTATCAAATTGCTTTTTACCTGTTTTATAACTGTTATTTGTATGCCTGTACTACCTATATTATGTATGCTAGGTGTATGCTTGTGTTACCATATTATAGCTCTTAGGTACATATCTGTACCCTAAAAACCTGGGAGCGGTACGAGAAAAGGGATCACATATTTATGCTTTCCATGGTACATTTTCAATGCATGTTGGATCAGTCAACCAACTAATCACACTAGACTGCTTGGGTAAGAAAAGAAGAAAAGAAAAGAAGGGAAAAGAAAAGATGGGAAAGGAAAAGAAAGAAAGGAAAGAAAGAAAGAAAGAAAGAGAAAGAAGAGAAAGAAAGAAGGAAAGAAAGAAAGTAAAAAGAGAGAGAGAAAGAAAGAAAGAAAGAAAGGAAGGAAGGAAGAAGGGAAGTAAGAAAGAAAAGAAAGAAAGAAAAAAAAAGATCAAGGGAAAGTGGTGTTATCTTTTGAGGTATACCCATAGCCCTACCATTTTTTCTTATTTTTTAAGTGTGACTATAAAGTAATATATTTTCTCTTTTTTCATCTACTTTTTAATTTTGCTTATCTTCAAGGTTCTTTTTCGAAACAAACTATGAAATTTACACAGCAAATGTCATTTCACCTTTCAAAATGATTATATTTATTCTGTTCATGTTGACATTGCTAAGACTCTTTTTAAGATTGTCTTCTGGAATCATTTCAAAAGTCAGTCTCATTATTTTGTTGCCAGTTTGCTTTTTCTTCTCATTTTGGTTCATTAAAAAAAATTAACCCATATTGAAAATTTGAAGATTTCTAATAATTAAAGCAAATCCTAAATGCCAAAGAAGTGTTTATTGGTTTAAAAAATGGCATAAAATTTTTACAAAGAACATTATGCAGCCAAAAATATTATGACATTATGATAGGAAATTAGGAAATAATTTACACAAACATTGCTCATTATCTTTTTTTGTGTGTGTTGCTTGTAATAATTTTTCTGTTTTTATTTTAAAAATTAAGCCTACAAAGAAGTTGAAAGAACAATTCAATGGACACTCAGATACCATTCACCTTGATTTATCAATGTTACATTTTATAGACATTTTCTTTATCTGCTTGTCTGTTTCTCTTTCTGTTTAGATTGATAGAACTGGGGTCTGTGTGTGTGTGTGTGTGTGTGTGTGTGTGTGTGTGTGTTCTGAGTGAACCAACAGGATTTTTCTTCACCTTTACAGTCTAACGGCTAAAAAAAAATACTAGTTTTGTTAGAGTTTGTCTAGGTGATTTCTCCGGTACATGTGGGCCTTTTAAAATACAGGAGTCATGTCTTTTTCTATTTCCAGGATCTTCTTCTCTGATTGTAATTTTATATATTAATTCTATTTCATTGTTTAGCTTTTTCATTTTTCAGGGGATTATATTATTTCTATAGTAGATGTTCTATATTTACTTTCTATGTCAACTACATTTCTATGATTTTTTCTCTTTGTTTATATTGGCATAATGCTACACTTACATTTTTTCAGTATTTCTTATAATCTGTTTTTGTCGTTGTTGAATTAATTCTTCCTTGAGCGTTTTGTAAGTTAGTTTTTATTTCCAAAGTGATTTTTGTCTTTTTAAGAAAGCCTTTTGTTTCTGTCAATTCTTATTTCATATCTTCATGCTTTTTTGTCTGTTTCTGTTTTGAAGTTTATAAACTTATGATTTAAGTTTTTCTTAAAGAAATTCTGTAAGTTATTGTTTAAGGATATTTAATTCAGTTTCCTTATGCTTTATTGTAGTTTTATTAAGGAAAATATATGCTGAACTATTTTGATTTGCATTTTCCATTTTTCTTGTAAAATAGTTTTGTATGAATGTTGACACTATCTTTCTAAAAAATTTTAAACGTTTAATTTTCTTAGACTAGAAATATGCTTTATATAGACAAAGGAGACATGTTTGCATGGCTTATTAAGTTTCTTAGGTCAAGAGTCTTTCTTGTAATATGGTTAAATTGATTTTCTTTGATTGCATTTATTTTTCTCTTGGGTAAGGGGATAGTGGGGGCCTGCGTGTTTTGATTTTGTGACTCTTTTTTTGTTTGTGCAGGTTCCTTAAGTTTCATCTCTTGCTTCCATATTTTCCTGCATTCTCAAGCTTCCAAGAGCACCTTCTGCAAGTTGGTATTTTCCTTCCAGAAGTGGTGCTTTCCCAGGGACCTACTCCTGGTTTCACGCACTTTATCCCTTTCCTGTTAATTTCCCAGTCGATGGTGCTTTGATCTATCCTATCTCAGACTTGTTTTTGTATTTTCTCATCTCAAGGTTGGACTTTCTTTTTCTGGGTCAGGGGATGGGGGTATGGGCATTTTAACTGTGTTCCACACTGGTCAGCTAATGCTCCTTCTGTGTCTTCATGTGTAGAATCTCTGCTTGATGTGGGCTCAGGAGCTTCCTCTGCTAGATTTGGGTATTTATTTTCATGTTTACACAGAATTGGAAACTTGTAGTGGTCCTTCTGTCCTAGTTATTCTGTAGGCCGGGAGATGAATGGTTTTACTTACTCTGTTGTTCTATACGGAAATAGTGTGGAGAAATGAAGATTTAACTACATTATACTACAGGAACTGAGAATGCCTCTTGTGACACATTTGTTCTTTTTTGTTTGTTTTGGAATCTATCAGTGGTTGTTATTGGAAATTTTCTTGAAAAGGAGATGAAGAGATAATATTGGATACATAGAGCAAAACTTGACACAGATCCTCATGACTCATCTCTCTCACCTGAATAATGTGTGTTTTTTGTTTGTTTGTTTGTTTTGTTTTGTTTTGTTTTTTAGACGGAGTCTTGCTCTGTCACCCAGGCAGGAGTGCAGTGGTGTGATCTTGACTCACTGCAAGCTCCGCCTCCCAGGTTCAAGCGATTCTCCTGCCTTAGCTTCCTGAGTAGCTGGGATAACAGGTTCCCCGCCACCGTGCCTGGTTAATTTTTGTATTTTTAGTAGAGATGGGGTTTCACCATCTTGGCCAGGCTGGTCTAGAACTCCTGACCTCATGATACACCCGCCTCTGCCTCTCAAAGTGCTGGGATTACAGGCATTAACCACCCTGCCAGGCCAATATTTTTAAGTTGTAAAAGAAAGCAATATAATGGTATAAATAGAACAGTCTTTTTTATTAAAAATGTGTATATTTGCATCAAAAATTGTCGAGAAACCTGAGTACATTAATTTATTCACCCTAGTTATAACTGGATGGGGGATTATGTGTGTTTTTTTAATCTTTTGTATGATAAACCTTAGATTACTTAATCACAAAAAACAGAGAAAAACATTTCTACTTTAGAATATTAAAAAAAAAGTTGTCACAATTCAATTAAATTCAACAGAGGTTTTACATTTCTACCATAACAGAAAGCACACTAGATGCTGCATTATGTTCTAAACGAATTTGGAATATGTTAATTAAGTGAATTATAATTATAATTAAATTAACTCTTCATGCATACATACACATACCTTTATGTACACGTTCAGGAATATTTGTGTAAAAAGTTAGTCACATCACACTTGAGGGAGGGAGACAAAAAGCAGTGGTAGGAGGCACAGAGAGTGAGTCCCCAGCCAGGAGTAGCTGGCCTGGGAACAGCCTGTGGGACAGCACTCCCTAGCAGAATATGGTCACCAGGTCTGGGTATGACCAGGTCCCGATTCAGCAAAAATGGGTGTACTCAAACATTCCCAAGTAATCTGCAGCCTTTTTCTTTTCTTAAGTAGTTCTGATCAAGGTAAAGACATGCAATTGGGAAGGAAGAGAATAAAAACTGGGCTAAAGGTAGATAGTGATATATTGTGAAATACTGGTGCAACGTGATGTTTAAAATATTTGGATAATCAATTACTACAACTGTGTCACAAGCATTATAACATTGTTCTCTGGCAAGAGCACAATGGAAGTGCATTGAAAACAAATGAAAAAGGCAACATAATCCAAGTGATATCAACTTTTATTTGCTGGTCTTGGAAGTTGTGGTCAAAAGTATGGAAGTAGGGGTAGTGCAGAGGGTTTGTTTTTTAATCCAAAAGGCATTGATACCAATTATTATTATTATTTTACTTTATTGAGGGCCTATCAATTTCCAACAAGAAGATGTGGTCATGTATTTTCCGTTGTATAATACCAATGGAATATACTATTATAATTATGCAAAATTCATGAAGAGGTCTGCATATGATTATGCTAGAAATGCCAGTACATTTTCAATTCAGAGTGACACTATACATCTGGGCAAAACAAATGTCTGTTTAATAATAATAAATATTATTACAAAAGCTCTATGCATTTATAATATCTAAATATGTGGTTTGAAAAGTTTCTGGATTATTTTGCTTTTACAAAAAGTGTCTATAAAATTGTTTAGAATGTTCAACTGCTTTGACTCCACTGGGGCTAATGCCAGTCCCAATCTTCAGAGCTTACAATTTGTACTATTGTTTTTTGTTAAGGACCATAAATGCTTTTAGTCACATGGTTTTGGAGTATAGTTAATGCTATGACTATAAATGCCTTATGTAACAGCACTTTTAGAGAAGTTACAGTTTCTATGATTCCATATTATCACAATAGAGACATAAGAAAAGAATATGGTTAAAGAGTAATTTCAGAAGCAACTAGAACATTAAATTTGGAGTTAAAGTACTTATGAAGAATAAGCCTTTTATATGCAATTAAAATAATAATAATTGCCAATGGTTTATGGGTTAGATTCAGTTAATTTAAGAAATCTTTAATCCAATAATTCAGATATAACAATGTACATACACACACACACACACACACACACACCGTTTCAGCTAGTTTAAGTACAGAATACTTTACTAGAGAATATGGATAGATCACAGAATTGTTTGCAGGGCTGAAAAATCAGCATCTATTCTCAGCTTTCAGAAATGACTCCAAAGCACAGCAGAAGCAAGAGGACTACTGTGTCTGCCACTCACAGGAATCAGCAAAATTAAGAAGTCTCTCCTCATGACTGTTGGCTCCAGCACCTCACTGTTACTGCCTTGATCCACACAAACAACCTGGATAGGTGCCTTGCATCCTGCTTCTCTCCCTGTTTCCCTGCATAACTTCCACCCAAATCAAAGAGGAATCCAAATCACATCTGGAGCCCTAGCTACAAGGGGATATACAATAAGCCATTTTTAGTTTCTGAGCCTCTGACGCTGCAGGGGAGTGGAATGGGGTGTGAAAAGCCTATGCAACTCTTACAACGTCAAACAAAGTTAGGATTATACTATATAGATAGTGTTATGTTTGGCATTTTTCAGTTTAAATATCACACTCATTTCTCACATCGTTAAATATGTTATGAAATCACGTATTTGAATGGCATGATTGAATTTATTGAAATAACATTTAAATCATTTTGATAAAATAAGTCCAGTTTTGTAAATTATTAGAACCATATGGTACCTAGTGCCTAGCAACGTGTGATGCACACATTATGTATTTGTTGAATGAATGAATATCATTTGAGGACCTGGGTTGACAAGAACTATACCATCTTAAACACATCATTGTTACTCATATTAAGGAGGGAAGAACCTGAAGGGATGCTTAGGGAGCTCTATGGGCCAACCTTGGAAGTAACAGAGCTTATGCATAACAATAGCTTCTGCTCTCATTCTGTTGGAGAGAAAATCATGAAGCCACATTGAAAGGCAAGGAAAGGGAGGTTACAAAATAGAGTGTTGCTGGGCCTTGTTACAATTCTGTTTCTGGGATGCAAATTTTGTAGAACAGTCTTCACCACAGCATGAGAAGGAATAAAAATCAATTTTTCTCCTTGTCTTTAACGCCATTTGCAATTGGATTTTCATTGGTTAATATTATTTTTGAACCTTCTAATTATTTACAATGTGTACTATTATTTTTAAATTTAACTTTAACAATTTTTTTTTCTAGAATGAATGAATAAACATCAAGTGGGGACATGATGTATTTGAAATATTTTCATTAGAGCAATTGATCATACAGTTTAACTAAGTAAGATCCTTTTCAGCCATCATGATATGTGCTTTTTAACTGACGCACAATTCTGTTGAGACAGCTGAAATAAGACTAGTTATGTGAGCGTCCAGATAGTCCCTGTTCTGTTTGATATATAGAACTGGAGTAAAAATATTCTTTCTAAATTTCCTATAAGGAGTCCCCTAAAATGCAGCTGACTGGTTTATGGTCCTCTCATTTCACTTATCTTGCAATCTGATCCAGATTGCATCACCGACTGCTAGTAGCACACCTGACCAACCCATTACTTTTCCAGTTCTTCCTAAGACAAAGGCAACACTCCTTCCCTGTTGTTTTTACTGTTTGTATCTCCTATCATTAGAAAGCTCGTAAGCCCTGTTTAGTGTATCACTAACAACGTTATTGCTCAGAAAACGGCTCCTATTTCTATGCTTCTGAAATGCACACACAAAATAAGACAAGGTACGTCAGCTTAACAAATGTTGACTTTGACTAGAGAGAATTTATGTCTACTGCATTGGTTGAGATAAATTAGACCTAATCACACCATCATCGTTATTTTTCTTCTTAAAATTTTAAATGATAACAAATCAGTTAAAATGTGTACCTACTCTAAAGTAAGCAACTCAGTCGTGGGGCTATTACACTGTCAAAGGGATAGACTTTTCAAATTACTTATTTTTATGAATAAAGAATAGATCTTACGGAGATAAAGATGTATATGGATCACATGGCAAAATTAGATTTATCTTAGCAAATTATCACTTAATTGATAATTATTTGTTTGATTTAGCAACTAAACTGGTTGACCAAATAATCTATTGGATTAATTTGTATTCAGTTGGCCACAGATTATAGTCACTTGGAAGATTAGATGTTTAGAACTCTTTCTAGTGATCGATCTAGGCAAAATTAGTTTCTTTTCCCCAAAGACAATGAGAAAGATCATTATTTCCATTATCAGCAGCTTCAGGAAGACCTTAATTTTAAATTCTCTGAGAAAAAAGTAAAAAGACAAAATTAATAACAAATATTCTTCACTGTGTACTTACTAGAAGCCAGACATCACACAGAACCTTTATTGTTTCAATGTAAAAAGTAGTTGCTGAGGAAAAAGTAGTGAAGATAGAAATGCAAGTCTTTGGAGTTTACATCTTAGCAGGTAGAGGCAGACACAAAATAACATAAATAAGAGAATTATGTATCAAATTTCAATGTAATAAGTGCTATGAATAAAACAAAGTAAGGGGAAATAGATGTGTCTTGAATGGGGCTGAAATTTTATCATTGAATGGTCAAGATAATATTAAATCTATTGGTAGAGGAGGACAATTAAAGATTCACAGACTCTCTCCATCTTTTTCGGGTTCTCCTTTACCTTGCCAGCTCCAAAATTTGGTATCACTGGTTTGCTTTTACTGTTTACCGTCTAGTTTGATTAGAGTCCCTTCCTCTGTCTCAGGATGAGCATGTCCTTTCCATCTGGCATACAGCTTTACCCTTTAAGCTCAGATTGAAGCCATTCTTCTCAAAGCCCACTGAGTCTTGGCTCAAACACCATCTCCTATGGTCTGTCCAGAGGAATTTCCTTCCAGCCTATCTTTGGTTCGGAGCATACAGCTAAAAGACCAATTTCATCTGAACATCTTACTTTCTCTTTAGCCCTCTCTTTACTTTCTCAAGTCAATAAAGTTTTAAAATGAGGATGGGAATTAAGTAAACTACTTTTATTGGCGATTCTTCTGTATCTTATGATATGATGACTACTTTATATTTACTCATGGAAAAATACAAAGAAGTAGGTAGTTAGTATTATTTCCATATGGAGTTGAGGAAAATGAGGCTCAGTGAGAGACTGATTCAAGGACTTAAACCCAGGCCAGACTTGTTTTTTTTTTTTAACTGAAAAAAGTTGTTTTTACAAAATCCTTTTTTCCAAGCTCATCATCCCAATTCCTAGACACACATTTTGCCTCTGCAGCTTTTTGAGAAAATACAGAAATCAGATATTTGTAGGACCTGTATTATTTGTAATTTTTCATTTCAGGGTTAGATTTGATATTTTTAGCAAAACACATCTGAATGTAGAATTGTAATTTTTAAAAGATTATGAAAGTTTTTATCAAACTGGCATTTTCTGATTTTATATTCCCCAAAATATTTTAATAATGGTATTATTACAATCTCCAGGTTACAGTGAAGGAAAGTCAGGTTTTCAAAGGTTACGGATAATGCCCAGGTGATATGTCTGAAAGTGGTGCTGCTAAGATGACGAATAAGTAAAAATTTATTTTAACGAAGTGTTAACCAAAGCATAGCCTCCCCAAATTGACCACACAGAGAAATGTTATTGTTTGAATTTGATAAAACATAATGGTTACAACTAAAGAAGAATTTTAGATGAAAACCTAATGAGAAATCACATTTGACTTTTATTTTTATTATACAAATTTGGAAAAGTAGTATGTTTGTATTGTTTAAAGTGAAATGGAATTTTAAAAAATTGACAATCTCATAACCACAGGTGTCAACTAACATACCCCTGATATTCCATGGTTTTTTCCCCTTTACACTTAAATATTATTTTTGGCAAACACAAGCACACAGATACGGATACAACACACATCAAAAAAGAAACAGCTTTTAATATAAATTAAACTCAAATGTAAAATGTGCCCTTATCTAATGAAAAATGAAATGACCCATTTTAAAAACTCTTCTTTTAATACTTTAAAAATGTGAGGTTTGAGCATGAATGTTGCTTTAAGAAAAGTACTCATGTTATTACAAAAATAGAACTTGTGCCTGTGATGTTGCAGTTGCCATGGTTACTACAAATTTGTTACTTAATAGCAGAGCAAATAGATTCATAAACATGCTAATTATATCTGATACATTTTTCAAACTGTTTTATATGAATATGCATATAGTTTGCATAAAAATGAATGTCCCCATCCAATAATTTTGCATGTTTGGGAACGTTTTGCTGTGTTCTCGATAATATGATATATGACCATCTCGATATAGGAAAAAAAAGAAAATACAATTTTCAGGCAAATGATTTTATGAATCACAGGGTGAGTGACTGTTATTGTTAATATAAATAATGTAACAATTTATAAATGCCAAATACTTTAATATTCACTCAGTCCTTGGAAAGGTTAAAGTTTGAGATTTATAATAAAGCTCTTTTTAATCTGTAATTCCTTTTTAAAAATATCAAAAAAGATGCAGGTATGACAAAGGGATGAATATAGTGCTGAGTTTTTGACATGAATCAGCATGCTGTAAAATTTGCGTATGAAGATGAACTAATGATTTTCCAACTAAAATGTTTTCCTCTCTATAGCTTCAGTATTTGAGAGAGCTGGATGCACATTGAACACTGCAAAAACTCACGGACTCTGCTGTCTTTATCTAAAAAGCAAAGCCACCACCATAATGAGAAGGGAGGAAAAGTCCTATGCAGTTACATGACCATGAGGGGGGAAAAACTTGGTCTAGATTACCCATTGGGTGAGCCTAGGCTATAACTCAAAATAGACGCAAGAAAGAGGCTGTGACCCTTCCTGAGAAAGAAGATTTGCTTGGGAGATTTGTGACTTCAGTCAGGGCCTTATATAGCTCTCTGATGAAAGAGAGGGAATATATATTTCTCTAGAGAGTTACATTAGGAGGGGGCTTTGCCCTAATCTTGTGATTGAGGATGTTACCACCATCCATTTAAAACAATGTTCCACTTTTCTTTTTATTGACACCTGTCTTTTCTCTCTTTTAATGAGGTTCTTGGTAAGAATACTATCACTTGGTTTCACTCAGAAGCCAAGTGATATTTAGCAACATGTATGATATTAGCAATCAGCCACCTATTTGTTTATACTACATTTTTCACTTTCACAACCAATGCACATAGAAGTTGGTTGCTATATTTCAGATGTCTGAGCATGTCAGGGATACTGACTGAAAAATCTGCTCTGCAGCTCACTGTTGCCTAGTGATTGATATCAGCTGTAACAAGATAAAATGTTATGGCATCATAATTCTGTTTGATGCAAGGTAATCTTTGATCTTTTACTATCAACAGAAGATTATAATATATACTTAGTGTGATAAATAATACCCTTTCACTGATGTCAAAGAAAGTGCAAGTTAAATTGTTAATGCTTCCAATAGCTAGCATTTTAGTTGCAATTTTTTAAAAGATTGAGCACCTTGTAAACAGAAAGACTAGAGTCCTTAATGTATTATTGTTAAGCTATTAGAACTTCTACTTGTTAATGATTAATTATTCTCTCTTCAAGACTGAACCATAGGGTGCATTTTAAAAACTATTAAATGCATAGCCTTGAGGTAAATTTTCATTGGAGGGCATCATGTCACTGAGGCGCCAATTAGATACATTAATTCACTAAAATATTATGTAAATTAAAAAAATCAGGAATTGAATATTTGCTATGTGAAATACTCTAAGAAGTATGAAAAATCTCTTCCTTCTACTTTAAAATATAGTCTAAACTCATTTCTTACCACATAGCAAATGCATGCTAGATGTTAACTCTTAATATTATTGTTATCATTATTTATTGAAGGGCTTTGCATATGCTGTGATCTTATGATTTACTTCAGATGCCCCTTGTTTACCTAGAAAAATTCTTATGTTTCAAGATGAGATGCCACCACTTCCTTTGGAGAGGCCACTCAGTGTATGTTTTTCTGCCTTTCAGAAAAGAGAGTTGTTCCTCCTTTGTGTTTCCTTGGCACCTTGGCTGTGATTTCATTATTACTGTTTCTCCTTGCCTCGGAATGACTTGTTGCTTTATGACTCTGGGACCTCAGGCCAGGGAGTAGGTCTCGATCATCTGTGTCTTCCACATTCTCTAGGAACTCAGTGAATGTTTGTTTGAGTTACTAAACACATGAATGAGAAAGGCATGTGGTACAAAAAGTAAAAGGGCTGAAAAAAGAAAAAAAAAATGGAAAAGTTTTCAACTGACAAAAGTAAATGATTCTAAAACAAACAAACAAACAAACAAAACCCCACAAAGTCTAGTTGTGGTGTTAATCATTTCTGTCTCAAACCTTACAGCTTTATGGACATACAGCCAACTTTCAGGTGTTGCATTGGTTTGAGAATTATCTAGGCCTCTCACTTTTCTTTTCTTCTGGATATTACCAGTTGAGCATTTGTAAAAAACCTTTCAATTGATTCCTCCAATTTGATCCTCACAGTATCATTGTGAGATAGTCAGGAGAGGTATCCTCATCCCTTTTTTTTAGAGTGGGAAACGACAGCTCAGAGCAGTTAGTGGTTTGCCCAGGGTCACATGGCTAGGAAGCCGACAGCAAATGCTCTGGATATCAGACTCTAGATAGAGGGCGCTTTCTCAGAGCCCACAAACATGTCCTGAGGCTAATTACAAATATTTTGATTGTTCAGGAAATGTTTATATTCAAAATCCTTGGTTAACATTTAGATAGCTACAAAATCAGTAAATTCAATGATGTCTATGGTAGAATGGAATATTAGACAACATGCATCATTTTTAGTTCTTGCTACTTAAAATGATATGAAGACATTAGGAAATGGAAATTCTGAAAACTTGGTGCAAAACTTTCCATCTGCATTTCTGCAGATTTCTCTGTTTGGATTTATTGTCAAGGCTAGGGATTTTTACAAATAATATTCTCTCAAATAGGGGAAAGTTTAAAAATACTCTAAGTTCATCGTTTGTGTTAGGTTTATACATACAAGCCAGTACAACTCACCTGATCATATTGTATTAATTCAACTTGTAAAAGAAAAGTATCTTTCAAGTTAGCAGCTTCCCTTAGATGTTTTTCAGAATCATTGTTCTGAGAAAGATATGAGATGTCATTGTTTTTAGCAGGTGAGAATCTGGGTTTTCTAGACAGTTATGACCTGTATTCTAAAACTAAAACTCAATTAATTTGGATCTACAATTGCTGTCAGCTATAGCAAGTTAGAAGCATAAACTTTATGGCTGAGGTAACTTAAAAGATTGTCCAGTGAAACTTTCTCTGTTTGCACAAGTAGAAATTTGTGTACTAGACAGTTGAAGAGGTTCATCCAATTTCACATGGTTAATCTATTGGTGTAATTAGGATTTGAACCCAGATTAACAGCTGCCTTTTCAGTATTCTTTTACCAAAACATATTGCTGTTTTTGGTGGATATATTAGTGATCTACTGCTGGATGACAAATCACCTCATATGATAGTGACTGGGGAAACTGTAGCCATTGCTATAGAGCCCTGCTAGTGATTCTGTTACATATGATAAATTTGCATATCTCTAAGAAACAGCCTCTTTATCAATATGTATTAAGACCACTTTTCCAACTGCCTGCCTGGTCACTGTGTCACAAACTGATACATGTATAGGACAATGATGTAGTAAAACGTATGGTTATTTAGTTTCAATTTCTGTTTCACCAAGGATTATCACTTAGTTGTAACTGCATATAAAATAAGTTTAGTCAAACATAACATACCCCAAATCCCAACAGTTTGAAGTTTATTAGAGGAAAACCAATTTTAGAGACAAGGACCATAGATTTTCCCACACCAGCTGCAGCATTTTACTCCCTTCTGGCAAAGCAGTTATTTAGGATGGAAGGAGTCAAAAATGTCTTCTTTAGCCCAGATTTCATTGCTTTCACAAGTGAAAGTGAAGATGTAGACTGACATTTAATGAAGCCAGATATTTATGCAACAATTTTGGACTTCTTTGCACCTGGTTTATCCTTAGTTTCTGAAGAAGCATCTTCAGGAGAAGAAAGATCTGGAAAAAAAGTTATGGTAAAAATAAGAAATTGTTAGAAACTAGAATATGGCCAACTCTGGAGAAGATAAAGGAGAAATGGCCTGTAGAGGATTTGAGAATGGTGTTGTACAGCTGAAATGCCAAGGTTCTTTACTAGCTGTCCTGGTCCAATCATTGCTTTGAAACATGAAATTCAAAACATGCTCCAGTAGAGGTAGGAGGTGTAGAGCATGAATGAATCAGAAGAAACGAAGTGAACTCATGTTGGTTTAACCAGTGCTTTCTTTGGGCCCAACAGTTGCAATTTCTAATGATATGTTTCAAACTGTTATTGTTAATCTTCTAATCTTCTGGAAAACTTTGTTGAGCACTAATAAAATATGCCACTTTTTTCAGAAAAAAATACCTAAGTGGCTTAAAATAAAATAATAATTTTATTTTCTCCTAATTCTCTTGAATAGTAGAATTTCTCCTAATTCTACTTCAGCTGGGATTAGCTGGATATATTTTCTGCGAGTCTCACGTGAGGTCACTTATGTGACTGCAGCAACTTGGAGGCTTAATGGATGAAAGCTAAGATGACCTTGCTTACGTGTCTGGCTCTTGGCAAAACCCACACCCCTCACCAATTGTCAAGATGAGATACCATCTCACACCAGTTAGAATGGCAATCATTAAAAAATCAGGAAACAACAGGTGCTGGAGAGGATGTGGGGAAATAGGAACACTTTTACACTGTTGGTGGGACTGTAAACTAGTTCAACCATTGTGGAAAACAGTGTGGCGATTCCTCAAGGATCTAGAACTAGAAGTACCATATAACCCAGCCATCGCATTACTGGGGATATACCCAAAGGATTATAAGTCGTGCTGCTATAAAGACACATGCACACGTATGTTTATTGCAGCACTATTCACAATTGCAAAGGCTTGGAGTCAACCCGAATGTCCACAGTGACAGACTGGATTAAGAAAATGTGGCACAGTTTCACCATGGAATACTATGCAGCCATAAAAAAGGATGAGTTTGTGTCCTTTGTAGGGACATGGATACAGCTGGAAGCCATCATTCTCAGCAAACTGTCGCAAGAACAGAAAACCAAATACCACATGTTCTCACTCATAGGTGGGAATTGAACTATGAGATCACTTGGACGTGGGGAGGGGGTAGGGGGGAGGAATAGCATTAGGAGATATACCTAATGTAAATGATGAGTTAATGGATGCAGCACACAAACATGGCACATGTATATATATGTAACAAACCTGCATGTTGTGCACATGTACCCTAGAACTTAAAGTATAATAATAATAAAAAAAATAATAAAAAGAAGGCTAGCTCATGTTTCTTTAATGTAAATGATGAGTTAATGGGTGCAGCACACCAACATGGCACATGTATACGTATGTAACAAACCTGCACCTTGTGCACATGTACCCTAGAACATAAAATTTAATAATAATAATAATAAAAGAAAGTGTTACTTGGTTTCCAAGAGGTTGACAATAGAAGCTGCAAGGCCTCTGAGGCATACACTTGGAACTCTGATAAAATAACACCCATCACATTCCATTGATCAGGGGGAGTTACAAGGCAGACCCAAACATGAGCAGGTAAAGAAATTGCCTCTACCTCTTGATGAAAGGAACATTAATGTCACACTGCAAAGAAGTGTGCACACAGACATGAGAGCATTTATGCCTCTTCTCCCTTTTTTTGGAATCAATATTAGTGGCTATGCTAAAAGTTCTTGCCATTCTTTTGCATCGGTGTTTATACAAAACAATACTTTGTTAAGATGCAGAGAATCTAATTTCTGTTTTACTGCAGGTAACTCGCTCCTACGGTTACATACTATAGAGACAATCCTTTTCTGATTCAAATGAATGGCAATATTGGCATTTTAAATAGTTTTTCTTTTATTACAAGTCAATGGAGAAAGCTGACAATTACATGTGTGTATATATATGTATATGTGTGTGTGTATATATATATATGTATATATTCTCTCAGAAAGATGTTGAGGACAAAATTGGTCCTGTAGTGAGCATGTGTTTTGGTTTCTGTTAAATGATGATCTGTAATTGATTTGTGTGCCAACTAGAACTGCCTCAGACTGTTTTCAGCTATTTTGTTCTCAATTCAATATGTAGCATTATTCACAAAGAGCATTACCGCCCTTTCCCAGGTAATCAATCATAAACTAAAGAGAAAAAGACTGTTTTTAATGGGATATTGAAAAGAGAGGAAGTGACTAAATGACTTGGGTGAGGGGGACTGATCTTAGTAAGTATGAACTGTTTTGTAATAGGTCTAGCTTTCCTAGCATTCCCTTGTTATTTAATCTTATACTATTAGAGATATCAGGGCAGAAATCAATGTAGGGCATTAGGGACAACCATTCAAACCTCATGTATCTAGGTACTTTATAGACAGTACATTATTTAAACTTCCCAACAATTCTATTACATGGTATGTATTTTTACTTATTAGAATGTACCCATTTTTCAAATTAGAAAACAGGTTTGGGAAGGTTAGTAATTTATCCAAATTCATACAGACAGAAACTAACAGAGGTGGGAGAAGGCTACACGTTAGCTTGAATCTAAATCAATATTCTTTGTCCTATTATACATAGTCTTTTGATTTGGGGATATTAATAGTATTAATTAATACTATTAATATTTATGATATTATTAATGGTATTATTAACATTAATATTATTAATAATATTATTTATATATTGACATCTTTATCTGTAATTTTTCTGCATTCATAAAGGGTCATAAATAAACAGGTACAATAACCTGTAATTATTAAATAAACACAAAGAATATAGGGCACATTGTATCTGATAACTGTTCTACTAGAAACATTTATCAATAAGCATTGTCTAAAGAAGCCACAAAAATATCTTACCCCCCTTTTCAGGATAATTAACAATTTGGGCTGGTTTATTTCACTGTTTTAGAGGAACCACCGGGAGAAATGTGGGTTGATAATGAACATTAATGGGCTGTAACTTTGTTATATTAAATCTTTAATCTGGCCTTTAAAATATTAATTTAGAAGGCCTAGGTTCTATGGTGAAGGAACAAACTAATTCAATAAGAATCAAATTCAAGGTGCGTATTTGTTTTTACATTATAACATCTCTGAAATCAGAATTTGTCCTACAGCCAGTAATAAGAAAGCATTTGTCTTATTTTAATTGTTTGATGGTGTCCTCAACTCAAAATGACAAGCTAAGGCAGGTGGCATCATTCTTTTCTCTCTTTTATAGATGTGGTAACTGAAGCACATAGATTTAAGTAGCTTGTCCAATGCCACACAGGTAGTAAGCGGTAGAACCAAGATTTGAAGCAAGAAAGTCTGAGATAACAAAAATAGTCTGACTTTGGGGTACAAAATTCAAAATCTGGAGAAATTTGGAGAATGGAAAACTCACTATGAATGGCACGTCACTGGGAAAATTTCTGCACCCTAGTCTTTATCCTAATCTTTATCTTTGCAGCTCATTCATTCAGTAACGTCGTTGGCCCATAGCTTTCTCCTTCTCTGAAACTCCTTCTGCTGATCTTCACTCTCCACTCCCCACCATTAATCTGATATTCTCTGGTCCAAAGCCTCAGCCAGTCTCTAATCAAATCCTATATTCCCTTTCCTATAATAGTTCCTTTTTCTTTCAATAGTAAGCTCAACAATGAATGAACCCATCTATGGGTTAAAACATAGATGAAACAAACACAGAGACAAATCATACAACTGGGTAGATTCTTGATCACCTCCTGCAGTTGGATCCTCAAAACTTTAGCAAAATCTACTCTTTTTCCCTTTAACTCTCTCCCCCATTGTTCACACCGACTCTTCCAAATATCCTCCACCTGCTTCAAGTCTTCCTTCTCATTTTTTCTCCAATTCCAATTTACTCTAAAACATCTAATTTTATCTTGAATTATAATTTAACTAAAATGTTAAAATGTCATCATAATGACCATGCTGAGAGATATTCATTCATTTTTATGGAACAAGAGTAAAAATTAGAGGCAATGTAATAGCCTAATTTTAGAAGAGTCAGACTTAGAACTAGTCTTTTGATTACCAACAATGATCTCCGTTTCCCATTACCTCAAAAAGTGTTGCATGTACATACACAGACATGCAAAAACACAAACAAGCACATATATATTTGACCTTATGTTCTCTTTTTGTTAATTGGTAATTCATTCATATGGTTCAAAATCAAAAGCACAACACTTTCCTCCTTATCCACCCCATTTCCTTCTATCCACTCTAGGTGGACACCCTTCCAGTGTTTCTTTGTGCAAACATATATGAATAAAAAAGAAGTATTTTATATATCTACTTTTCTTATTAAAAACAGCATTATATGTATATATGTATTTATTTGTCACTAAAATGTTTTCATCATTTTTTGTTTATTTGCTATTTTAGTACAGTTGACTCTTGAGCAACCTAGGCATTAAGGGTGCTAACTTCTGCACAGTCAAAAATCCATGTGTAACTTTTGACTCCCCAAAACTTAGCTACTGATAGCCCACTGCTGACTGAAAGCCTTACTGATAACATAACATTGATTACCATGTATTTTATATGTTATGTTTATTATACACTGTATTCTTACGATAAAATATGCTAGAGTAAAGAAAATGTAATTAGAAATCATAAGGAAGATAAAATATATTTACTATTCATTAAGTAGAAGGGGATCCTCATAAAGGCCATCATTTGTGTCATATTCATGTTGAGTAGACTGAGGAGAAGGAAGAAGTGAAAGGGTTGGTCTTGATTGTCTCAGAGAGGGCAGTGGTGGAAAAGATGGAGAAGGTGGAAGGGGAAGCAGAAGAGGCAGGTACACGTGGTGTAACTTTTATTAAAAAAAATCTGTGTATAAAGTCTTCGCAGTTAAAACCTGTATTGTTCAAGGGTCAACCATAGTTGCATAGCATGCTAATATATGTCTGTACTATAGTTTATGTTCACCAGTTCTATTGTAGGCCTCTTGTCTGTGTCCAACTTTTTGCTTTTATGAGCAGTGCCACAATGAAACGCTGGTATACTTGTCGTTTTGTTCATGTGAAAGTATATCTAAGTCAGTTCCTAAAAGAGGGTTAAAGAAGAAAGAAAATTGGCCGGGCGTGGTGGCTCAAGCCTGTAATCCCAGCACTTTGGGAGGCCGAGACGGGCGGATCATGAGGTCAGGAGATCGAGACCATCCTGGCTCGGTGAAACCCCGTCTCTACTAAAAAATACAAAAAACTAGCCGGGCGTGGTGGCGGGCGCCTGTAGTCCCAGCTACTCCGGAGGCTGAGGCAGGAGAATGGCGTGAACCCGGGAGGCGGAGCTTGCAGTGAGCTGAGATCCGGCCACTGCACTCCAGTCTGGGCCACAGAGCAAGACTCCGTCTCAAAAAAAAAAAAAAAAAAGAAGAAGAAAGAAAATTAATAATTTTGATGCCTATTTTCCCATAGGTTTGACAACAGAATATATCACATCATTTTGCATTTTTTGTCATTATGATAGGTGAGAAATGATAGCTGAGAAATTTTTCGTATGTTTAAAAACAGTTTGTATTTTTATTCCTGAGAATTACTCACATCCATCCTTTTCTAATTGCTTATTGTGTTGCTGGTCTTTTTCTTCTCCGTATCTTAAAGCTTGTTATTTATGTAGGGATTTAGTTCTGAGCTTCTGACATCAGTTGACAGTTTTTTCCGCTTCGCCCTTTTTATGTGTGTGCATTTTATTTTGATGCATTTTGCTTTGTGGACTTCTTTAAAAACTGTAATGCCGCTTCTTAGTCTTTTTCCCTCATAGTTTCTGGATTTTTGAGTTACAAATATAATTTGCTCTTCCAAGGCTGTGAAGAAATGTATCTATTTTTTTCTAATACTTTTATGGTTTCCCTTTTACATTTATGTCTTTGGTCCACTTAGCATTTACTGATAAGGATCAACATTTGTCTTTTGATGCTTATGTGTTTGTTGTAGTACCATTCCTAAAATCTTTATCATTGTCTCACTGATTTAAGATACTACCTTATAATATAATAAATTGATGTTTCTATTTGGATCTATTGTTTATTTGGTTTCATTCACCTGTCTGCTTATTCCTGTGCCAATAATTTACTGTTTTAGTTGTTAGAGCTAGGCTGTCTAACACATAGGTTATTGAGCACTTGAAATGTGACTAGTATGAGATGAGATGTGCTGTAATTGAGAACTGCACACTGGATTTTAAAGATGTAGTTTAAGTAAAGAATTTTAAATATATTAATAATAAATTTTATGTTGATTACATGTTGAAATAATGTTTTGGATATACTGGCTTAAATAAAATATATTTTTAAATTAATTCTACCTTTAAAAGCATTTTATATTGTAGCTACTAAATGTTTTAAAATTGTATAGGTGGCTCTTATTATATTTTTATTAGATAGCACTGCTTTTGAGTATGTTTATTACCTAGTAGAATTATTCCTACATCAGTGTTCTTTTCTTAAAAAAAGCTTTCGTGGTAATTTATTCTTGTTTATTTTTTCCATATAAAAAGAATTAGCGTGTATATTTCTACAACAAATCTATTGATATTTTTATTGGAATTGTGTATAATTTATAAATTAACTTATAGTTTATATTTTCATTATGTTGAGACTTCCTATCCAACAACATGATATGTCTTTCTACTTCTTCAGTCATGCTTAGGTGTATTTTAGGAGTATTTTTAGGTTTTGCTTATATAGGTTTGGCACATTTTTGCAAAGTTTATTTCATAATATTTTATCTTTCTGTGGCTATTGTAAATGTATATTCTTTTCCATTTATCTTCTCACTTGCTGTGTCTACATATGAATGCTACTAATTTTTATGAATTGATTATTTTCCTTACTATCTTAATTCATTCTCAATTATCTTGCTTTTGTAGTGTTTTTCTCCATTTTATTCTTTTGTGTTTTTCAATAACAAAATTGTCTACAAATAGGAAGAGTTTTGCCACCCTCTTTTAAGTGTTATATCTCTAATTATTTTCTCTTGTCAATACAAAATTAAATAGCAGTGGTGAGTGTAACTATCCTTTTCTTGTTTAAACTTCAGCAGAAATGTCTCCATTAGGTTGAATGCCGGTTTGCAGGCTGACATTTCTCTCTTGTCTCTCTGAGACAAACACACAATGCACACACACACACGTGCGTGCACACACACACACATGCACTGTTAAGAAAGTATTCATATTCTTATTTTGATGAATGTTTTAAAAAGTCTAGAATGGACATTTAATGTTGTCATATGTTTTTTCTGATCCAAGGAATGACTATATAATTTTCTTCTGTCAATTAAATGAATTAGATTAATAGATTTGATTGTTTTACTTGTAATGTACTGTAATTTTAAAGTACTTCTTTTTTAGCTTTAAATTTTTTACAGCAGCATCAATTTATACTTTGATTTGCAAATGTAAATTAACATATAGTAAAGAATAAAACACAAAGAAATGAATGCATGCTGTGCATAGATTATTGATGAGTATCTCAAGCCACCCTCAATCCCAAGCTCCCTTGCTGCTTCTACACTGAGTTTGGAGGTAACTGCTCACCACACACCCTTGTTTTTAGTTATGAGAGTCCAAGTGACTCAATTATGGCCCCTATGACAAATAGCAGACTTCCAGGGAAACTTAGAAGAATGTTTGCTTTCCTAATAAGAAGAGGAATACCTGGCATAGATTTCCTCCCTCTTCCTTCTTCCACCTTCTTCCTATTAAATGCCAACAGTGACTGGCATTCAACCTCCCATCTTGGCAGTCCTGAAGATATTCAGCTACTACACCTCTTTTCTTCTTGTTATGTTAAACCATTTCTTGATTCTGCTTTTCAACATCTCACTTAGGATATTTGCACTGATATTCACAAGTGAGATTTGTCTGTAGATGCTTTTGAATTTTTTTCAGGTTTTAGTATGAATACTTTTATTGCTTTTTAATTTTTTTAAAACAATTATTGTCCTTACTGTTTTCTGGAACAGTTAAAATTGCATTGGAATAAGCTATTATTTGCCAGTTGTTTCCATCCTAAGATTGAGAATGAACTTCTCTTACTTAAAGGTATTTAAAGGCTCCAATTCAGTTCTGGATCTCACCCGCTCTTAATGTCTCATAGACTTTGGGCCATGGTTATACATACTGTCTCCTCATGATTTTCAGTGTTTCTCTTTATGCTGGCCCTTTCCTTCAGAATGTAAACATATGCCTACTTATCAAATTTAAAACTAAACAAAACTCCTACCAAACTCATTGATGCAAGGAAAACAAACCTTCATAAAGCGCAGCACTTCCTCTAATTATTTCAATATCTTTCTTTTCTTCCCTCATCAGATTTTTGGGGGAGTTTTCAACACTGACTGTCCATTTTCTCCCTTCATAATCACTCCTCAGCACATTCTAATCTGCCTTCCCCCTTAGGTTACCAATAACTGGTGGGTCTGCAAATCTAAAATACCCCTTCCTGCAGCATTCATTACCTTTCCTCCTTTCCTTTGGCATCTGTGGCCACTCCTGATTGTTATCCCACCACTCTGATATCCATTCACTCAGAGCCAACTTGTTTTTAAAGAACTTTAAACTTAAAATTCCAAAAGTGAGTTAATTATATTTCTCCACCCAACAACACAGAAAATACTGTTTTGCTTGCATATTCTCTGCTTTAGTAAATCATGCTTCCATCCACCAACTTTTCCAAACCAGCAATATGGGAGTCATCCCTAGTATCACTCTGTTCCTTACATTCGCTGCCACCAAGTACTGTTGACTCTAAATCTGAACTCCTTCCCAATCCATCTCCTTTTCTTTAATCCAAACCATCCATTCCCTATCTCTTTCATTATTACTGCAAGTCTCTCAGATGTCCTCTCCAACTCTAATTTTGCTTCCCCTTCATCTGTTCCTTACATTGCTGCCGGAGTGATCTTTCCAAAAACACGAATCTGCAAATGACTCCCTGCATAAAAGTCCTCAATGATTTTCCATTTCCTTCGGGATAAAGTCCAGACTCCTTAGCATGCGTTATAAGGGCCTGTGTGGTCTGGCCTCACTCACATCTAACAGTTCTCCTTAAAAATTACCCTCCTTAGAAATGAAACTATTTCCACATTTCAAAAATGACGAGGTATCTCTCGCTTAGCCACCATATGCTGCTTGTGCTGGCTTATCTTTTGGAAATCTTCCCTTTCCCTCTCCATTTTACCTGAGAAATTTTTGATGATATTTCAATTTAAAGGGTAGCAGATCACCTTTGACAACTAAGCTGACTTCTTCTGTTACGGGTTTCTTTAGAGTCTAGTATTTCCTTGTCTTAAGATTGATCATACTTAATTGTATGTGGTTATGTAGTGTCTGTCTGTTTTGCTGGAATGAAGACTGTGAGGAGTTGAGGACTATCAGTTCCCTGAGCCTAACATTTAGGTATTGAATAACTGCTGATTACATGAATGAATGAAGGATATTTGTTAGAAGACAGAATTTTTTTAGAATTTTAAATTGCAACGATCAAGTGAGAAAGTTCCAGTTGTATTAGATCTGAGAAATGTGATTAAAGCAGTGTTTTTGAAAGATTAATTTGACATTTTTCTGTTGAAACAGATTAGGGACAGATTAGATGGAGGTTTGTAGTGATGAGAACATAGACAAGTGGCTTCACATTAGAAGTCACCTGGTGATATTAAAAAAAAATACCTATTTCCCAAGCTGCCTCAGACTGATTAAATTCACTGATTGCAAGAAAACCTAGGATCTATACTTGTTTTTAAATCAAACTGTGACACCCATCCAGGATTTTCAGAAGTTAAAATGGTAACAGTATAATTGGTGTGGGCAAAATATATTTTTCCTAAGAATGATAGAATGTGAATATGGGTTTTTCAAGTCTAGTGGACCAGAGAGCCCCATTTCAGTGTTAAAGAAATGGCGAAGTAGAAGAGGGGAGTTGTTTTAAAGAAAGAGAGAGTGGCAAGGCCAAAAGTGGCTCAGTACTTTGGGAGGCCAAGGGGACAGATCACCTGAGCACAGGAGTTTCAGACCAGCCTAGGCAGCATGGCAAAACCCTGTCTCTACCAAAAATTCAAAAAATTAGTCAGGCATGGTGGCATGCATCTGTGGTCCCAGCTACTCAGGAGTTTGAGGTGTGAGAATCTCTTGAGGTGGAGGTTGCAGTGAGCCAGGATCATGCCACAGCACTCCAGACTGGGTGACAGAGGGAAATCCCATCTCACTATCTCAAAAAAAAAAAGAGAGAAGGAGTAAGTTTTAGACATGTGGGACACATACGTGTATATATAATATTATATAAACATATCACATATTAAATATGCATATAGGTATATATGTATATATATGTTTAAACACCTGACTATCTCCTGCTAAGTTATAATCCAAATGTTCCCTTATCTAGGAGGCTTCTTCTCCTCTGCTGGGCCCATTGTCCTAGCTATACCTCAATAACTGCTTTTTTTTTTTTTTTTTTGTCTTTTCCTCAACTCAATTCTAAGCTCTCTAAGGACAAGTATGTTGCCTTACTCATACTTGTGAACTCAGTGCTCAGGACACTGGCATGCATAGAATAAACACCCTCTGAATGTTTGCAAAATGAGTCAGTGATTAGGTATGAGACTGGATGAATTCCCCAGAAGAGTAAATGCTAAGGAGAAAAGAGTGTCTTGTAGGAGGCATTTGCAGGCAGATGAAGCTATAGAGAGGGACAATGCAAGTAACCTCAAATGAGAGTATGGAAAGGCCAGAAGCAGCCAGAGCTTCAGTGTTATAAAAAGAGAATGAAATGTGCTCTGTTGAAGAGTTGAAGAATGAACAAAGGATATTTAGTTTGAATGGAAGCTCAGTGATGAGAAGTGAGAATGGTTGAGTCCTTAAAAAGAAGCAAGTAAAGAAGAGGTTTTGTGGGCTACTAAACTCATTCAGTGAATCTCATGCCACCCTTGCCTAGTGTTAAATATGTTAATGAATTCATGTCATGCTGCTCATTCTTACTAGCCTTCATCATCCAGAATAAAATGCAAATGATTCCTATGAAAATTTGTGGAAAAGAATATATTAATAGGTTAGAAGAATTAGAAAAATGAAAAGAAATAATGTTTTGCTTTTTAAATGGAGAATCATGCATATTTGGAGACGCAAGGGAAGAAGCCCATGGAGAAGGAGAGATGAAGCTGTGAAAGAAAGAGGCTATGAATGTACTCTCCAGATCCCTCGACAGGTGAGGAGAGAGTATTGTGAGCCCAAGTAGAGGGGATGGCTTTGAGATGTAGAAAAATATCTCTTTCTCAAGACCCCATTTATTTGGGATAATTCACGGGGCAATGGTGCTCAATCAGTCTTTACTATAGTTATTACCTAAACACTTTCTACATTTCATCATTAATATTCTTTTCCACTATGGTTTGAGGTGCAGAATAAGGAAGATAAACATATTTGTCAGTATTTGACCATAATCAAAATCAATTTTTATCTGGAGTCTTTATGTTTGTTGCATGTGTATATGTGTTTAAAAACAATGTTCTGGGAAGATAGGATTATATTCAATTCCGTTGGATTACTTTTGGATCACGTAAGCATACTAATTTTTAACTTGTTTAAATATTTGAATTATTTGATTCTCTACCAGAGATTAATAACTCTAAAAAAATTTAATGGTTAGATTAAAAGTGCCTGTAGTTTATCCCTATATTTCGTAGAGTACAGAGCGAGATAGCACATTTGTCTGACAAATTTATATTTATGTCAGATAATATCAGTTTTGTTATCACCATCTGCATTCTGCTATATTTTAACAACAATATGAACAGTATACATATAAAATTGTGGATTTACATGAGATATCATCATTAATTTTCCAATAACTAAATGTTATTTTGTTAGTTTAAAAACTTCAGAGTATTAAGTTAAATAGCAACTGCAGTTCTATTTTGTGTTCTTGGAAATATTACACTTTATAGAGGATTCTATTAAGGGAAGAAGAAAACCATGCCAAATTAAAGATAGTTTAAATGATAATATAAGTGATTTAAAAAACTGTTTTGATATGAAAGGAAGTTATTACATGGTATTGTGGTTATTTACTGAAGATTTATATAGTATTTATATAGTACATGACCTACTTTTTTTAAGGTTGCTAATTGTCAGGTATCCCAAGCCAATATCTACTGCATATTTTCTGTAACAATATATGCAATGAAATTGTGTGTTATGTTTACATTATGATTTCAACATTTATTCTTTTCTTTAAAAATTACAGGATATCATAGAGACTGCTAGTCAGCAGAATATGTTATCATAATATAAGTATATTTATACAAGATTTAAAATAAAGATTTTTCTATTGTCTTAATATATGTCTAGAAGTTAAATAAGCAACATTATAATCACAGAAGTCAGATAAAAAGAAATTCATTGTCTTCTAGACAAAAAATGTAAATCTTTTAGTTAATTTAACATTTGTAATCATGATTTTAATATCAGAAGAATTTCCCATGTAACCACATAGTCTCTATAATATTCATTTTAATGGACTCATAATAATAAAGTTAATATTTATTTATTTAAACACTCCTTACTATAGGACAATTATGTTTTTCACAGTTTTCCAAGTGTAGATAATATTGAACTACACTTCTTTGCAACTATCATTTTTTCTTTCTCTTAGCTTTGGATTCACCAGACCTAGGTTTAATCTTAGCCTCTACCACTTACTAGCAGTGATTTTGGAAAATTATGTCACTTTACTAAATTTTAGTGCCCTTATCTATAAAATGTGATTACTATTTATTTACTTTGTAAGGTTTTGTGGGAGTTAAATTCTGCAAATATTACATTTATTTCATGCATATTTATTGAACACATATCCTGTGACAGGTGCTATTCTGGATTCTAGGGATGCTACATTGGAGAAAACAAAGGCTGAGCTGTGAGGGCATGCCACATTTAGAGGTTGGGCCATAGAAAGAAGTCAGAAAAAGAGAGAATCATTAGCCCACGGAGAGAATCAAGAGAGAAATTGTCTTCTGGAAGCCTAGTGAAAACAGTATATTTGACAAGCATGGAGTGATTTTGAATAAGAGCAATGCAACATAAAACTACTGTTTCTCATGTATTATATTGGACAGCAACTTGATAATATATATAAAAAATTATAAGTGAATTTACCTTATAATTCAGTAATCCCACTGCCAGAAACTTCTACTACATACACAATGCATATAAAATGCACTAATATGAAGTTGTGACTGAATATCACTATTCGTTGAAACATTTTATATAGCAGTAAAAAATTGGATATAACCTGATGTTCATCTATAGGAAGCTGATTACTCAAACTAAAGTGCATCCACATGATGGAATATTATGCAGTTTTAGAAAAGGGTGAGGAGTCTCTTTACAGAACTAATATGAAAAAATCTCCATGTTGTATTATAAAGTAAAAAATGTATAGTATGCTACTTTATCTATAATAAAGGGAGGGACTAATGATACATATCCATAGTTGTGTGTGTGTGTTTGTGTATGTACACTTTAAAAATCATTTTGAGGCCAGGCGTGGTGGCTCACGCCTGCAATACCAGCACTTTGGGAGGCTGAGGCGAGTGGATCACAAGGTCAGGAGTTCAAGATCAGCCTTGCCAAAATGGTGAAACTCTGAGTCTACTAAAAACACACACACACACACACACACAAAATAGCCTGGTGTGGTGGTGGGCGCCTGTAATCCCAGCCACTTGGGAAGCTAAGGCAGAGAATTGCTTGAACCTGAGAGGCAGAGGTTGCAGTGAGCCAAGATCGCACTACTGCACTCCAGCCTGGGCAACAGAGTGAAACTCCGTCTAAAACAAACAAACAAAAAACAATTATTTTGATATTTGGTTAACTTTTTTCTTGATAAAGGGTTCAAGAAGGAGAGGCAGATCAACTCTCTCAAATGCTGCTAATAGGTTGCCAGATGAGCTCTGAAATTGCCCATTAGGTTTGGCATAAGAGAGATTTAAAAAAATACAACATCTTCTAGAAGTTGTGTTGAAAGGGGAGGAGATATATGGAATGGTAGCTAGAAGATGATGTGAGGCCAATGGAAAAAATATTGTTAGGTTGTATAATGATATGAGTAATTCACCATGCACTGATGTTAATAATTCACTCACAGATTAGAGAGGGGAATATTGATGATGCAAAGACAGGGAGAGAATTACTCGTGTGGGTTAAAGACCTAACAGTGATGATGCATCTGGTCCTCAATTCCTTTTGGATTTCCATTTTCATACTTCAGAGTAATGTCAAGCAACACTCAACAGAAATATTTAACCACCTTCTTCATTACCTTACATATCTTCCCTTTTCAACTATTTCTCTACTGCGTGGAAGTACTGATAGATTAGAACAGATAGACTAGATCAGAATTCTTAGAGTTCTAAGTAAGACCCTATATGTAGCTATCTAATTTAATCTTAAAACCATCCTGTGAACTTTATGTTATGATTTCCACTCCCTGTTAAGGAAACAGGTCTTTAGGTTATCTTGTCCATGCTTTAAAAATGGCTAATGGCACATTCCAGATTCAAATGTCATTCACCAGATGTTTATTGAGCACCTATCTTGCATTAGGCATTGATCTAGGTGTAGAAATAAAAGGATGAATAAGATTGATATGACCTTTGGCCTCATAATGGCTGTAGTCTTTTGAGGGAAAGAGATTCAGTAAATCATTATGATTACAAGAGATGTTGCAACAGGCAAATGCTATCTACAAGTAGAAACAAAATTCTAAACTGAGAAAATAAGCTATAATCAAATGTGCTATGGGCTGTCCTGTGGTTTGAATGTGTCACTCAAAACTCATGCATTGGAAACTTAATCTACAATCCCACAATGTTAGGAGGTGGGACTTAATAAAAGGAGATTAAGTCATGAGGTTTCTGCCCTCATCAGTGGGTTAATGTCATTAACTAGGGAGTGGGTTCATTATCATGAGCTTGAACTTTTTTTAAATATGAGGTCATTCCCCTCTTGCTCTCTTGCTCCCATGGCCTCTCTTGCACTTCCTCCTTCCACCACGGAATTATGCAGCATGAAGATCCTCACCAGATGTTGGCACCATGCTTTTTGACTTTCCAGCTTACAGGACTGTAAGAAATAAATTTCTATTCTTTATGAATTACTCGATCTCATGTATAGTGACAAAAATTGGGACTATGAAAGGCTATAACTAGAATAGAATAAACTATTTACTTTTGATTCACATAAATTATTCAGTTAAAATAATTATAAATAATATTTATAGTATTAATAATATTTATAATTATATAATGTCAAGGACTACAGAATAAAATATCTTTTAAATATAATAGGGCTAAAAATCCCACAATATTTTGTGATACTAGTTATATAATAAAACAGTTTACCTTATTCTTCATTTAAATCTTAACATTCTTAAACTCAATCATAGTTTTACAAAACTTGAAAATAAAACCCAAACATCTAAGTTTCTTGTTGTTTTTTTGATGTTCACCTTTCAAAACTTTCATATAGAAGTGATAAATATTATCTTTATTTATTTATTTATTTTTTGAGACAGGGTCTTGTTCTATTGCCCCATGCTAGAGTGCAGTGGCACAATCTTGGCTCACTGCAACCTCTATCTCCTGGGTTAAGGTGATTCTCCAGTCTCAGCCTCCCAACTAGCTGGAACTACAGGTACTTGCCACCGTACCTGGCGAATTTTTGGTTTTTTTTTTTGTAGTAGAGACGAGGTTTTGCCATGTTGGCCAGGCTGGTCTTGAACCCACCTTCGCCTCCCAAACTTCTGGGATTGCAGGCATGAGCCACTGCGTCTGGCCTCATCTTCAATTTTTAAAACCATGTTCTTTGGTTCTCTGGAGAAAATAGTGCTGGAATAAATAATAACTTTGTAAATCCAGAGTAGAATCTAATCTTGACTTCATTCACAATAATTGACATTAAAAACAGCAAAGTATAACTCATAGTACCAAAATGCAAGAGGTGTGGGGAGAGACACAAACTGAAGGAAACACAATAAAAAAGAAAAGTACATATCATAACTCACTTACATTTTTGAACAGATTATTATCACATACAGAAAGTTTTCAACAATTTTATATATCTGATTCAATACCTTGTCTCAGTGTCATGAGAACGCTAAGGGGTAACACAGGGTTACCTTTTTAAAAGACTTTATTCTTTTAGCGGTATGATACATCTATCTTCTTTTGCATTTAATTCAGAAACTGGAAGAATTTTCTCTGAGTTAAATTTGAGGTGGATGCCACTGCGCAGTTTCACTAAAATACCCAGACAGTTTGATATCATGTGCACAATCTGTTAGCTCAGGAAGAACAAGAGAAAGATATGGTTCTTGTGTATGTACGGAAAGTCATCATAACTTCCTTCTTTCAGTTTCTGTCTTCTTCCAGTCAGGCATCTAGTAGCTTGAATATTCTTCATTGGTTCCCTTTCATTTACAGGTCACCCAACAAGACAAACCACACAGATAATCTCTTCTGATCCCTGCCATCACCGAGAGTCATTTTCCGCCCTCATCACTTTCTAAATTCTATCAAATTCCCATAATATCCATGCTCCTTCTCACTGTCCCTCATTCACGTAATGCCTGAAATGCTATTCTGCCTGCTCTTTGCCTGGTGAGCCCTTACTCACTTGTCAAGACTCAGATCAAATTGTCACCTCTTCTGGGAGGGCTTCCCCGACCTCTCTAAGTGGAGTTTATCATCTCTGCTTCTCTGCTCCAACAGTGTATTTTTTTGTTCTCCATTAGTGATTTTCTTATTTAACTGTCTAGCTCCATTTCTATATTGGTAGTCCTGGGATGGCAGATTCTAGTCGTCCTAGTATCACTACCTGGAGCCTGGTCTATACTTGATGTTTAAGAAATATAAGTCTGGGTGCAGTGGCTCATTCCTGTAATCCCAGAACTTTGGGAGGTAGAGGTGGGTGGACCACTTGGGGTCAGGAATTCAAGACCAGCCTGGCCAACATGGCGAAACCCTATCTCTACTAAAAATACAAAAAAATTAGCCAGGTGTGTTGGCATGCACCTGCAATCCCAGCTACCTGGGAGGCTGAGGCATGAGAATCAGTTGAACTTAAGACGTGGAAGCTGCAGTAAGCCTAGAACACACCACTGCACTCCAGTCTGGGTGACAGAGTGAGACTCCATCTCAAAACAATACAAAAAGGAAAGAAGGAAGGAAGGAAGGAAAGAAGGAAGGAAGGAAGGAAGGAAAGAAAGAAAGAGAAAGAAAGAAAGAGAGAGAGAGAAAGAAAGAAGGAAAGAAAGAAGGAAAGAAAGAAGGAAAGAAAGAAAGAAAGAAAGGAAGAAAGAAAGAAAGAAAGAAAGAGAGAAAGAAAGAAAGAAAGAAAGAAGAAAAGAAATATAAGCTGGGTATGGTGGTTCATGCCTGTAGTCCCAGGTACTCAGGAGGCAGAGGTGGAAGAACTCCTTATAGCCCAGGAGTTTGAGTCTAACCTGAGCCAAAACAGTGAGACCCTATCTAAAAAGAAAAAATGTGCTTAATAAGTCATTTTGGGTAAAGAATGGTGGAGATGAACATCAGAGAATGTTTAGTGGCCCTAAATTTGATCATGAAGACTTCTTGCTACTGGTGAGGGGGAAAGAGGCAGATCATGCACACGCACTGGGAAAACAAAGGGCAACCAGAATTGGACAAATTTTCAAAGAACTACATTTCATCTATTTCAAGCAATCCTTTCTAAAGGGCACTGCTTCAAGAGTGTTTCATTGGAGTGTGGTTTTAATAAAGTCTAGAGCCATTTGCTTGTCCTCAAGATGTTCCTTGTAACTCTAAGGCTATATCTAAATTAACGCTAATGACCAAACAGAGATATTTTTTTTTATCTGTTAATGTCTAGCAGGAAAGAGCCGTTAGCAAATTTATGAATTAGAGTCTGTTTATAAGTTGCTGAGAAGAATCATCGTGTATTCCCTTAAGCAATTCCCTCTATCTTAAGAAGTTTAACTGATATGCTCAATGAGCAAGACTCATGGGATGTAATCAAAGGCAACTGTATTTTTTCTCCCATACTCTAATGAAATTTATTCAGTGGGGAGAAGTTCCTCCTCTGACCCTGGGTAAAAACTCACACAGTCTAAAATTTTGTTTATTCTTGGGTAATAAAAAGGCCTATAGCCATTTTAAGTCAAAAACATAGCCTTCACTGAATAATTAGAAATGCATAGGGTCCTATGTAATAACCAAAACTTGTAATTTCATTCACAGTTGGAGGAATTCTTTGTCCTCACAGAGGGCTGGATGCACAGCAGCACTTTCTGTTGTCTTTCTTCCTTCCTTCTCTCTGGCAAGTTGTTCTATTTGATACTACCAGCGTTGAAATTCCAGAAGAGAGGGTGGGGAAGAGGCCGAGAAGGTTTTACTGGGCTTACACTGCTGTGCAGTGGCATTGGAGGTTTAAATCTGTTCTTTCCCTCATGAGCTTTCTGTCATTTCTTCAGAGACCCTCGATGGGAGCCTCTCTGACCCCACTTCCCTAGAAGTGGGTAATTTGGAACTCATATGATGCATTTTCCTCTGCTTGGCTGTTCCATTATCAGCCCCAGATGGATCTACCCCAGGTGGGCTTACCTTGCCTGCCAGATCATCCTCTTTATCCAGTTTTTCCACAGACATCAGGCTGGCTCTCGCTTCCCTGGGCCACACTTTTGAATCCCGGTAGCCACACTGGTGTAGCCCATGTCAATCTATTTCACTGCCTGCTACCTCAGATTGATAGCAGAGCCTTTTTCCTTTAGATTTCTCAGGCGTATGCCAGACACCAGTCCACTGTGCCCCTCAAAATCCAGTTAGCACGTGTCAGGGCATACATTTAGCCCTATTGTCTAAGCTTGAGCTGAGAGGAAGGTATCTCCTCCCCTGTCTACTCATAGCACACTGAAGGCTGTCTCTAAAGAATGGCTTTCCTTACAAATCTTCTTTCAGTTTTCAAAATCTTGGCCATTTTATATCCTTGGTGGGGGTGAAGGCTTTCAAGAGTCCAATAACCACTTTTCACCCATTCATTTTTAAATTCTGGGCATGGAATTCACCCTTTGTTGTATCTTAGTATCTGACTTGGTGAAACTTCCGATTTAAATTCTTGTTACCAAAGTAAATATTCACAAAATGGTTATATTAAGAGACTTGAATGTGTTATCTTTCACTGATAGACGTTATTGACTTTTACATATGAATTTAGTATTAATGATCTGTGTAGAGGGCCCTAAGTAACAAATAAATTTATTGTTCTTTATACTTATAATGTAGATCTTATCTTGAACCACTCACAGGCCTAGTGAGTGAAGAAGTGAACGTGTGGATTTTAATTATTCTTCAAAAATCCTCTAGATAGTAAGTGGATTGGATTGTAACATATACATGTATGTGTTTATTTGGAACCAGGAAGGTATTTACTTATGGAGTGCTATAAATAGTTGCTTTGTCCGTATTGTGCTACAATAACAGAATAAATGAGACTGGGTAGTTTACAAAGAGCAGAGATTTATTTCTCATTGTTCCAGAGTCTGGGAAGTCCAAGACCGACGGACTTGCTTCTGGTGAGGGCTTTCATAAAGCATCATCACGTGGTGGAAGGCAGAAAGGCAAGAGATAAGGTGAGAGCAAGAGGGGGGCAAACTAGCTTTTATAACAAGTTCCCTCTTGTGATAACTAACTCACTTCTGTATTAATCTGTTTATGAGAGGAGAGCCCTCATCGGCTAATCACTTCTTATTAGGCCCCACTTTCCACACTACTGTATTGGGAATCAGGTTTCCAATACATGAACTCTGGCAGACATAGTCAAACCATAGCAGTAGTTCACAATAGATTTATAGTTGAATTAAACCATGATTAGATATCTAGGCTAGCTCTAGAGGAACTCAATAATGTCCCTCAAAGCATTAGCCTATGATCTGAATCCCAAGAGCACAAACGGGACATATGGCCTTGGTGGCAAAAATGAGGATTTGTTTTTGTTTTTGGTTTTTGGTTTTTTTGAGATGAAGTTTCACGCTTGTTTCCCAGGCTGGAGTGTAGTGGCACGATCTTGGCTCAGTGCAACCTCTGTCTCTCAGGTTCAAGTGATCCTCCTGCCTCAGCCTCCCAAGTAGCTGGGATTACAGGCACCTGCCTCTACGCCTGGCTATTTTTTTGTATTTTTAGTAGATACAGGGTTTCATCATATTGGCCAAGGTGGCCTCGAACTCCTGACCTTAGGTGATCCACCCACCTCAGCCTCCCAAAGTGCTGGAATTACAGGCATGAGTCACCATGCTCGGCTTTGTTTTTTTAATGAGACAGAGTCTCACTCTGCTGCCAGGGTGGAGTGCGGTGGGGCAATCTCAGCTCACTTCAACCTCTGCCTCTGGAGTTCAAGTGATCCTTGTGCCTCATCTTCCCTAGTAGCTGAGATTACAGGGTATGTCATCACGCCTGGCTAATTTTTGTATTCTTAGTAAAAACAGGGTTTCACCATGTTGGCCAGGCTGGTCTTGAACTCTCGGCCTCAAGTGGTGTGCCAGCCTCCCCTTCCCAAAGTGCTGAAATTACAGCTGTGATCCTGGCAGAAGTGACGGATTTTTAAGTTTCTATCTTATACTGAATTGGACAAAATGTTTAAATAGCTATTATAGGTTAGAGGATACAAAGTAGCAGACATGTGGGCTGAAGAGTCTAGTGATCTAATGACAAACATGAGAACTATAGGGTAATACAATTGTATTATATTTGGGATTCATGCTAAATGTGTAGATTGGATTTTAGCCATTCTTGCAACAAAATTATAAAATAATGTATAACTATATGAGATGATGGATGTATTTGCTTCATATAGTAATCGTTTTACTGTTTTTACTTTACAACAGATATTTGTTGACCCTGTGTTCTAATTTTTCTCTCTGTCCAAAGCCAAGCTTTCTGTTCTGAGTTTCCTACATTCCCAATTCACCTTCCCTTTTCATAACCGCAATTCACATCAATACCACGGATCTAAGCTGTTGATAGTAGAAAGTGTACTGATTGAATTAATTCACACAAGTGTTTAAATGGCTGGAAAATAGTTCATGCCTGCCAGGGATCCAATATTTTCATCCTTAAAAAGAAGGTTTATTATTTCAAATTAATTTTTCATGTGTAAATGTATAAGAGCACCTCACATAGGGCTTGGCATATGTTAAGCTTTCAATATTATTTGTTGAATGAATGAATGAATGTTGGGCTTTCAGGCAGTATGAAGAATGAAGTAAACTTTTTTTTTGTGATTTAGAGAAGATATTTTTAAATAGAGGTGGCACTTCCTGAGGTAGATAGCTTTAGCTTTAGAGTTAGCTCCTTAGACTATTTTAACTTCAAAGTTGTAAAGATGAAACCCATAGAGTATTTACAAATTTTTAAATTTTCACAGCTCTATACCTAGAAGTAGAAAAGATAGGCAGTGGAAGCTTGGGAAGTTTGGGGATTAGGATAGGGAATATGATGGCAAAAGTCAAGATTTGTAAATTGAGGTGATCTGAAACTGAAATACAAAATGGATAGAGTATAAAAACTGGGTTTTGCCTCAGGTTTACTTAGCTTTCTGATCTAAATTATCTGGATCCTTCTATGAAGTCCATATAACTTGTGCTCCCTGATTTATTCCACAATTATTTTGCTTCTGTAAACAAACTGTACCAAAGGCTGGGCCCAACATGGAAAGAAAAAAAGAAAAGAAAAGAAAAGAAAACAGCATTGTGTCTACCAGCAGTGATGATCAATATCTAAAGAGTAGGTTGATGAACTTGCTGGAGCCGCATCCTAAATTGAGTCAGGGCTGGTGCTTTTGAACTGTTTTCTCCAGCCTAGGCAATGAGTAATTTGGTCTGCAAAACAATGAGAAAGGCAATATTGAATTATGCATGTTCATAAAGTTCCTGAAATTACCATATAATTAATGCTAGATATAACAACCCTTTACTATCATAAGGAGCAAGTGGGCATAGGTAAACTGGGGCATCTTCCAAATAAATACTGGTGTAAAGTATCAGGAGGAAAAGTGGTTTGACAAACTCAATATATGTTTCACACTAGTAGAATAAGGATGTAGGGTTAAAAATAAAAGGGGGGTAGGGAAAGAAATGATCAATATGCAAATAATCGGAGGCTAATTGAACCTCCTAAGGGAGTCAAGTTTGGGAACCTGCTGGTTGTTTAAGAGCAATGAATTCCGAACCTGTACAACTGCACATTGAAGAAGATTATTCATGTACTTAAAGAGGTCATGGTACCTTTTAATGCAGCTGCAGGAATACTGCTATAAACACTGCACAGATAGTAATCTTTGAGCCTCAAATAGGAGCCAGAGTTAGCTTTGCAATGCTGCCTGCAGAAAGAAAGATCTCATTTGTGAAAATAACCACTATGTTTTCATATTGCCAGACATCTGCTCTTGGCTAAGAACAACATGAAAGGGGATTTGTTTTCTGGTAGGGTTCTGTCTTTCTGCAAAGGAAGATCTTCTTTTGAATTAATTGACCATCTCAACAGAATGGTCTACATTCATATCTACAAATTAATCTAATTAGGGCCTCCTCCTTGGGTTAAAATTGCTATTTAACTCTTGTGGATGCCTAATAGCATTCTTGTTCCTTTGCTTTACGTCAAGGTCAGCAATTACAAATGCAGGGTGCAAGGTATCTTGGGATACAAAAATATATGATGTAAGAAAGTAGGAAGATTAACATTCTGTGGCACCTCTGGTTTGTGTATATCCAGCGTGGCACTCTCCTGTCTACACCTTTGAAGACGAAGTACCTGAGCACAGAGAGGTTAAATAAATTGCTTAAGATTCCTCAGCATATAAAGTGGAAATCAGGTTTCAAATTTAGAGCTGTTCAACCCTATAACAGAGGATCTTCCCCTCTGGGTTATACTGGTTCCCTTAAGGAATTTCTTGGCTGCAGGAAAACCAAGAATTATTAACAAAATGTACCTTGAAGTAGGAAGCACCTTTGCTGGGTGGGACATTTCTAGAAATTTCATCAAGTGGCTACTAACTTGACAACATCTTCTGAGTGCACTTAGTGTTTCGATGTTTTCTTCCCGGTGACACTGCAGTTTCTTTCAGGTCAAGACTTTTAACCTTAATCTTATTTCCCCCTCTTGTGCCTAGCAAAGTATTGGTAACAAAGGGAAGAGTTCTGTTAACAAGTGCTGTCTTACTCTGAAAGGAACAAAAGGGTCCAAATAGAACCCCCTGCTTTGTCATAAAGGTGAGCTACTTACATGTTTCACAGCCATGCATTCTGATGTTTAAAATTCAGAAGCCTATCATGTCTTTCTGACTACGAAATGTAGATATTTAGGCAAAGTACACATTTGTCTAAGAAGCCCTCTCCTGATTTAAGTAGCAAAGGGCCAGAAAACTGTTTTCTTCGGAAGGATTTTTTATGATGTGGTCAAAATGCCATGGTTGCCTAATAAATAGCAGGTCATGCTAATCGGTCCCTTATGTGTTCACTGTGATTTCACAGCAGACTCCACACACCAGCAACTCGAGTAATGTTGACATTCTAGCTCTGAACAAGGTAAATACAGTTAAGGCTGGGCTATGAAATAAGTGGAAGTACCCTTTTGGGGATGCTAATCAGATTTGGATACCGGTCCTTAAGTATTCTCATTATTGTGTTTTGTTTTAAGTTTTTTTAAAAAATCTATGGGATTTTAATGAAAGTGAGAAAAATGGAATCTCCCAAATAAGCATGGGAAGAATATTAAGTGGCCTGTGTACTGATAGAAACTGAAATTTACTGCAGAAAAAGAAAAAAAAAAAAAAGGGCTAATGCAAAAGCTGCATTGTGTCAGTTTCCTCGCTCTTTGATGAATACCAGACTTTGACATATCTGAAATGGCTTGGAATTAAGTCAGAATGTCAGTGGAGCTCCCAAACATATTTGTATATTCGCTAAAGAAGGAGCATTGGACTTCGAGTCAGGGATGAGCTCTAGTCCTGAGTCAGTCATAGTCTGTGTGATGGCACAGAAATCTCTTAGCTTTTGATCTGTTTCAATGACCTCATGTGGAAAATGGGGAAATAAGTCTTTCCTTGGCCAACCTGAGGATACTGTAACTATCAAAGATAATTGATGTATACTAGCAGTGAGAAGAATTTTGAAACGCTACAAAATGTGTATTATTATTATTACTATCTAGAGATAAAGGTGTTAAAATGAATATCAAATTTGATGTATCTAAAAGAGCTAAGCAATAAAATGCTGTCTCAGCCAGATCTAGGCGATGTCTTTTGTTGATGACAGCAAAATATATGAGCATAAATTGGCTTTACTACCAACTGTTCCCTACTGTTTCCCAAGGAACATTCCCTTTCACCCCCCAAACAACAATTAAGCTGTAGAAATCTGTTATTGTGACATTTAACCATCAGACACTTACTTTACCATTTCACTACTTTCTTTTTTATTGTCCCTGGTGGTAAATTCACTGGAGATGGAAGTACTGGTAGCATGCAGGTTGGGCCTTTGGATTTCCAGCAGCAATAATTGCCTAACTGCTTGAATGTCAGTGGTTGGTGTTCAAAAGGACTCCACTAACTGAGATTTACAAGTAGCCCCCTTTGATATTCCATTAAAAATATTGTAGAGGGAAAGTGTGCTCTGAAAAATTGTTAGGAAAACGTGTGAGTCAGGTTTCTAGAGCTCTGCCACATGCAGCTCTAGGTTCAACAAGGCAGTGAGTGCACGGAAATGAGCGTGAGCTCGGATAGTGAAAACCAGTCTCCACATCTTAGCTCCTCCATTTGCTAGTTGAACTGACTTTGATTTTAAGCAATTTCCTGAAATATTCAGGGCCTCACTTTCCTTATCTGTAAATGAAGCACAATGATGCGCTCATTTATTTAACTGTGTGTGTTGAGCACTTGCCACATGACAGATAAGTGCTAGATTTGGAGGAGCCAGTGAGGATCAAGACATACCTGTGCAGGGTTTACATATAGTGGGGAAAGCAAAGAATAAAAAAAATCAACCAGTTCAGAAATAAGATCATAAGCCCCTCATTACAAAATTTAGTGAGCAATCAATGAGGAAGGGGTATAGACTATGAGAAGTGTGATGTAATTATGAGATTAAAATAATAAAAAGGGGGACTAGAAAGAAATAGAGCTGAAGGAATATACATAGAGGACTATATCTGATAACAACTATAGCTATCAGTGCATTCAGTAATAAAATAG
The DNA here is from genome assembly GCF_000951035.1 of Colobus angolensis palliatus. Classification (NCBI taxonomy): domain Eukaryota; kingdom Metazoa; phylum Chordata; class Mammalia; order Primates; family Cercopithecidae; genus Colobus; species Colobus angolensis. The sequence continues at coordinate 1,427,002 of NW_012118388.1, forward strand.
CTATCATTATTGAGCAATTATTATGTGTTTCATGCCATAAAATTATTTATATATCTCATTTTGTTCACTTTATACACCAATGAGGTAATTAGTATTGTCTCCTTTTACAGAGCAGGAAATTTAAGCACAGTGAGGTGAAGTGATTTTCTTAGGTCACACAGATAGTGAGTAATGGAATTGGACCCTGATCCCAGGTGTTTTAATACTAAACGTTCATGCATTTAACCACTATGCTATGCCACCATAACAAAACCTATATCTAAATTTTATGGAAATATTAACTAAGTATCTGCTTCTCTCTCCACTCACCGCCAGCACCAATTGTAAAGAAGCCTCTACAATTCAGGAATGTGATCTGTGAAAAAATTTCATATTGTAATTTAAATGTCTGCTTCTCTTGTGGGGTTTCCAACTTCCACAGTAGAAAGTTCCCACTAATATATTTACTTGACAAATAAAATAAAGCAAGTGTATTGTTCTACCTGGAAATCTTTAAATTATCTCTTTAGACTTTCAGCACACAATTTACAAGTGACAGGCAACATATTTCATTATCTTTATGTTTGAAATAACTTTCAAAGAGAGTGGAGGGGGGCGTTTGACATTATTGTAATCAATTCTGTCAGAAATATTATTGGATTTACTTGATTTTGTGAACACAATCATTTTTTACTGTTATTCTGAATTTTCTCAGATGTTTTACAGAAGGCTAACATAAATAGTAAAATATGCTTCACCAAGATATCTGCTGAAATAATAGTGAGGAGGTGTTCTTCTGAGCAGAAGCACTGTGTAAGCTGTGATGGCCTCTTTTTACAGCAAAAAGGCATATCCTCAGTGTCCTTGGGTTAGTGCAGACTCCATTCTCCTCCATCAAGAAAGGCAATACAGTTTTCCACAGCCTGAATGTCAGCTGGACATTGTGAGGTTCAGGAGGAAGGAATAACATAGAGAGGCACTAAAAAGGTTTAACTTGCACAGCTGGGAGAAGGCCCAAGCCCTGACGAATTTATGAATTAGTCTATGTTGGCACCTATCCAAGAAGGCTTGCCCCAATTTGGTGCTTTATTGGTTGAAAATCTTTGTGCGAAGGTTCACTCTTCTGCCTGGTTACCGTTTAAATATTGGGGCCTTCTAACTGGAACTTAAGGTTGAGGAAGGCACAGGGCAGACATCCCTGTTGCTGGTAACTCTATGTGTCTCATGTCCAACAATCTTTTGGAATATTATGAGGAAAACTCTACCTGTGTCTCCTTTTATGTAGTTAAGGGGAATCTGATTGCATTCCTGGGCACAATTTAAGACTAGAGTAGAATTATGTATTTTAAGTGAAAAATCTAAAGGCTCAAAATTATTACTATATGTTCTAGTTTACTCTTAACTGCTTTATAACTCTTGTTATCTAAGTTTCCTAAATAAGAGATTCATTGGTTTTATATGTAGACTCAGAGAGAGAGTATTTGGCGGAGGCCTTTGACATAAATCAAGGAAGGCATTGTTATCCTCATTTTCTATATAAGGGATTTGAATAGCTGAGAACTTAATAAAATTATCTAATGACTCTTGGCTGTTAAATGGCAAAGCAGAGAGTGCTTAGAATCTAGATACTTTTCCTGTGATATCAAAATCTTGCATTTGGAAGTACTTTTGCCATGTATTTATAGTAGAGATGAGAACCTTGATTTTGCTTTTTCTAACTGTGCTATTCCCATGAACTACTTTTTAAATCCTTTGGCTTGTAGTACTATGTGTGACTTGTATGTATGTCTCATGTGAGTACGTATTTATATAAAATGAGAAATATTGTCAAAAGCCTATAGGCGATATCTTTAATGAAAATTTTCTTCAATCAACATTTACAAATGGTGAGTTATTTATTTTTATTCCTCAAATAACATTGGGTTATTTTTTTATTTAAATAATATTTTGACATTTTCCAGCATGTTTTTTTGAGGGGAGGGGAGTGGGACAGTGAAGAATAAGGCAGTATCTTTCCTGTTTTTGTATTCCAAGAGCCTTGCTAAGTAGCACATAGTTCAGACTCAATAAAGAATTACTGAATGTTTAAAATTTTCAATTAGAATTCTGAAGAAAAGCAGTATGATTCCTTTCAAACATATGTACCTACCCAAATTTAGCTAACGTAAGCTAAAATTACCTGGGAAAGTATCTGAAATGACCTATTTTGGTGAATAACTGAGTATACCTTCCAGTTAGCATATCAGATATCACTATGTAAATGAGTACTTATAAACCATTTGAAAATCATTTGATCTATAATTTGTGCCCTGAAGAGTCCTGAGTACAGTATTGTATGCAGCTCTTTGTTAGAAATTCTGTGAGCTTATTGGGGAAGGAAGGACTTAAGGTACTGAACTGCCTGGGGAACAATGCTAGTAATAAGGAATAGTATCAAGGGCCAAATAAGGCTTTAGGCAATACAGGTTTAAAACAAAAGTAACTTAAGAAGGCAGGACAAGAATAATGGGAAGGTGGAGCAGGGAAGTCTTCCTACAGAAAGTGGAATTTGAGCTAGAACTGTAAAGATTTTCATCAGCAAAGGCAGGGGAGGTTAGACCTAGACTGCCCAAAGAGCTAGAATGAGGAGACTGAATGGGCACAGGAATGACGCCTTCAATGTGGATAACAAGGCATAGTTGGGGGACCAATATGAATGAAAAATGGTTTGTCCATCAAAGGTAATTCTGCCTTTGTTTTGCTGCCTGATATTTCACAAATTTGTATCCAAATTGATGAAGTTACACTGTATGTCCTGTTGTAAATTTCCATCTCTGTTTATCAGGCATCTTTCTCTCAGAAGCTCACTTGGAAATCAAGGGAAATAATACACTGTGCAGAGGAAAGAGAATCTGGTCCCTTGTGCCTCCCTGCTGTGGTGCAGCGTGGTCTGATGACCAAGGGCACAGGATCCTATTTCTAGGATTAGTCAGAAAGAATTGAGCACATGTCTGTAGACTTTTGCCTCAGTATTATATTTTAGATGGTTTAGTCGGAGCTGTTACATTTGGCAGCATTCCTTGTTAGCATTTGATAAACAATTATTGCCAAATGTTAGCAAGGAAACCTGCCAAATGTTACAGCTCAGATTTAACTGCTGAAAAAAATGCAGTTTGAAAAAGCCTTTTGCTACAGAGCTGTTGCCTGGTGTGCCAGTTCTGAAGCTGCAGGGGACCCCGGTTGGGAAAAATTGTGACTCTAAAGGTATAGGGCCTTTTGCCAGCAGTTCTGGGTTCTTCTCTGAAGTTATGAATTAGTTGACACCTGTTGGTTTTCAAAGCAATAAGTTTGGGGCAAATTATTTATGGTGGACATTTTGTTGCACGGCTTCTAGCCACATTTTATATTTGACACATCCTCTTTCATAGCACTTTTCACCAATAGATAAATTGATAGATCATTAATCATACAGTATCATCTTGCTTATCTATTGGTGGATTACCTAATTTCTTTCTAATGTTCTTTAATAGCTACTCTGGGACTGTTCCTATTTTCCACTTCACCTAGGAGACATTTCTCCATCTTTTCATTTTTATTTTCCATCCTTGGTTTACCAATTAAAAAAAATACTAAGATAAAATGACCTCTTCCCCATTTTTTATAGTTTCACCATCCTGGTAATTCAAGAGAATACTGTGGACATAGTGCACTTAGATTATAGCTGGCCACAATGTCAGAAGAATTCTGGTTGCGTGATTAGAAACAACGTAAAAAATGGAAAGCACAGTTAAGCATCTTTATAGCCCATTGAACAGGTCTCTCAGTGGGAGTTGATTAACTTCAAATTTGAAGGTCTTTATCTTGGTATTTCACAGACCTTTGCTCTGGTCTCTGCCATACACAATTCTGCCAGAGGCTTGTGTTAGGATAGGCATTTTTGTTGAATCTGTGAGTGGTTTAAATCTTGGGGGATAACTAAAATGTTGGGACATATTTAAGGTGAAGAAGGATAAAGAGGTTAAAACAGGGTAAAATACTGAAATATCTGCTGAATAGGAATTGATTGAAAAAATTGCCTTTGTGTTCAAAAAGCCCTAGCATGAGTATAATTCGCATTTGTATTTTCTCCCTGAGATCTAATCCCTCTCCCAAAATGGTGAGCTCATTTTCCTCCAAACAGAAGCTCATAATACCAAATAACTTGCTTTCCTGGGGCAATGTTCCTGAGCAGCTCGAAAATAGATATATGACCTTGTCTTGACCAATCAGATGTGCTAGTATAAGACTTTAAATCTGAAGTTAGTAACTCAGGAATAAAAGACAGTGAAGGTTTAATCTTGCAGGGGGTATGGTGGTATCTGAGATAATTAGCATCAGTGGTTTTAGTAGGAGCCATTCACTTTCAGTGGCAGTAACAGCATGTACTTATAATATGTAATAATATTAATCACTATACTTACTTTATCTCCTAATTATTTATTGAACTTTTCTAACCTCCCTATCACTACTACTGTTTTCTTGTTCATATCTTTATGATTTCTTCCTGAAGCAATATAAATTTCCCTTACCTGTATTTTTATATCCCCAAGTCTATTCTCTTCATAATCGGTAACATATTATGTGATCTATATAAAAATGAAAAAAAATTGCTAGAATATTTCTCAGCTCAGAGGAGAGAGAAGATATAGTAGGGAGATGTTAGTTAATGATTCAAGATTCACAATGACATGGGACATGGGAGGGAATTAAGAGCGTAATTTAAGGGAATAGCCTAGTCAAAAGGCAAAGAGGAAGAATGAAGATGAATATAAATAATTTTAAAAGTTGTGGTAAGAAAATGAGGGGTACTAGATGCTTTCACACTTGCCTGTGAGGTAGAAGGCAAGATAATCTCGTGAGATTTGAAATAGTCTTGGGGAGATAGAAGTTTTGGAATATCCACTGAGGGAACTATGAGCTGGCTAAGGAAAATTAAGTAGTTACCATGATGTGGATTCAGCCAAGATTGACAACTACAGAAAGTGTTGCAGCATTAGCTGATATACCTGTGAAAAGAAACTCTTCTTGTCAGTTAGGATAGAGGAGTATAGAAAGTAAAATTTAGGCTTAATTTAGGTGTGGGCATTTACCATATGGGTTTGGTTGTAGGGTAATTTCATTCAAAATTTGATGATGAGAATGATTGAAAATGCCTATTCTGAAAATGCAGATGTGGAGTAGGTGTGGCAAGAAAGAAAGCAAGTCAAAATAAACTGGACAAAAATTGAAGGGGGGTAAAGGAACTTACTTTGTGGTGGAAAAAGTAATTATGGACAGACACCAATATATGGATTTTTATTCCTTCAAAGTTAGAATAATTATGGAAAATGAGAAGATAGAAAGGAGTTGATTATTAAAATACAATGAAAGTAAAAATCACTGGAGTAATAATTGATCTAAAACTGTGATTGCAAATCTGTATTCTTTTCTGAGACCTAAACATATTTTCCTTAAAAGAGAGAGGAGTGGTAGTTTCACTGGCTGCTGCTATTGACACAGAATCTTAAGAGACAGTATTGTATGAACAATAGAGCTTCCTACCTAAGGACACAAATATGTCAGCAACAAAACCAATAGAAAGAATAGTAGAAAGCTAAATAAATAGTATATATCTTAAAGTTCATGTTACCTAAATTCCAACCCAGTTAATTCTATTTATAAGTTTCTAGACCAGCTTGAATAATACTGCAAGTAACAGAGAACTAACTTCCTTTACAAGACATTCCATTCTGTTGTAGAGCTGATCCAATTATTAGTAATTTCTGTTTGAATTGTGTAAATACATAGGCAAAATGTTTGTATAACTTCACTTTTGAAAGACATATCTTCAATTGCCTGGCAACCTTTTGTGTTCTCTACATTGCATTTTACAATAGAACAACCCATTATCCTTATTTGACCCATAAAGATATGGTGTTTAGGCCTTTTAATATTTAGATTGTGAAGGCTAGTGCTTGACTTACAAACTGACCCTTCTTGATTAGACTCCACTTTTCTTTTCCATTCTTATCTTGGAGTGTCCTTATCTCTTCTACCCTACATTTTAGACCATCTGTCATTTCAGTCTTTTCTGAATGCCATTGATTTTGCCTAGAATGTCCACCTTTTCATTATTTTCTTGGTGAACTCTTATTTATCACTCAATATTCATCTCAAATATTACTATTCCTGTGCCTCAAAGCAGCTTTGGCTATACCCCCTCTGCACTACCAGTACTTCTTTTATATTAACACAACACTTAACTTTATCTTTCCCAGTAGAATAAATATCAAAAGGACAGGGATCTTACTAATCTTTTTATTTTCACTGCCTAGTATGATTTGTCATGTAGAATACAATAAACATTGTTTAATGCAGTTTGCTCGTCTGAATGTGATATCCCAAACTGGACAAAATACTTTACTGCAAAGTAAAGTAGGAGTATCACATTATTTCATCTGAATACTGTATGTCTACCAAGGTGCTCATTTTGTTACTTTGTTCTTTGCTTCTTTGTTTGCGGGGTGGCTCCAGTTTACTCATGTTGTCCTTATATATAACTACATTTCCTGTTGTTTTTCACCAGAATTGCAGTTCAGTAAAATCTCCTCCATTCTTAGTTCCTAGCAATAGAAATTGACTCTGGATAATTTAGTCCCAAAATAAAAGTGGTTGTTGAAATGTGTTGTATAGGTCACAAATGCAACTGGAACTCTGGAATGTAGAAAACAGGCAGAAGAAGGTGGAGGCTAAGCAGCTAGAAGCATCAACGAAACTCTGGGAAACATGGACATCTAAGTGGCAGATGGAAGAAAAGAGCACAGGAAGGAAAACTGAGAAGGAACCATCAAAGAGGCATTAAGGAGAACCACAATAATTTCAAAGCCACAGACACTAAGAGACTAGAGAAGAGATTTCCAAGTGGATGCTGAACAGTGTCAAATACAGCAGAGATTTAATAAGATAATGGCTGTAAAATGTCCATTCCATTTGGCCATTAGTCATTGGTGAGCTTGGCAAGAGCACTTTCAGTAAAGTGGGAGGAAGGAAAGTGGCTTCCAGTGAAGAGTTAAGAGAATAGGCAGGGTAAACTAAATATTTGAGTATTCTCAGTGAGAGTTTGTGAGGAAAGAGTATATGTCACTAAGGGAGAGCTTTTATTAGATGAGTCTTGTGCATTTCTATCAGCTGTAGGAAACTGCTGGGAAAGAGGCTGGAGTAAAGAAGAGATAATAGATAGTTGGTTTAAATGTGCTTCTGAGAAGACAGGAAGGGTAGGGATAGAATTCAGAAGTGTCGTCATGACACTGGAGGGGACACCTCATTCTCTGGGGTGGGAGGAAGGAGGAGAAGGCTGTGTGAACCTAACCATGAGTTTGATTGTGTGGGGATGAAAAGTTGATGGAAATGGCCTTTGATTGTCGGGATTTTCTCAATGATGTGGAAATAAAGGTAATCTATTGAGACTGGAGTAGGACTCTTGAGGAGTTCCTTTTTTCATTATTTTTATTTGTGGTGGTGTTGAATTTTCTTCCATTATCCACCCCTTAAATTGTGGTATTTGCCAGTGTTCATACTCACCCTACACAGATTAACCTAGTGGTATGTGGAGTTGCCTTCATCCCAGTGTGTAATATATCCTGTTGTGACTATATAGGCTTCACCTCTTTCAATAGACAGCAAACTTAAAGAAAGTAATTATGTCTTACTTCCATCCTTTGTCTATAAATGATCTTTAATCAGTGTTTGCTGAATGAAGAAAGGTTTTTTTTTTAATTTAATCTCTTTACTCTGGTTTACCTTAAAGGGTTATATAATTGACATATTTAGAGGGCAAGGCAACGTAGAGGTGGAGAAATGGAGTTCACTTTTATAATACCTCACTCTTGAATTTTTACATGAATTTAATGTATGTCCCTTTATTTCTCAGTATTTCATCAGTAGGCCTCTATGCTCTGGTGTAGACATCTTATATAGCATATGCTGATGTGTTCATGCAATATCATGCACACTTGGAAGTTGAACAAATCTGCTATGAAGAAGACCAAGGGCTTAGTTCTTCCCCTGAATCTGTAACTGGGCCTATATGAAGCTGCTTGGAGAGGGGGGCAAGAAACCCAACACCCCAACCCTTCCTAGACTGGCAGGGGCAGACATAATTCTCTAAATGGCCAGTCTATTATTGTGACTCACCAAAGCAGCAGAGGGCTGGATGCTGCTCTGGTTTTTGCTCAGCCATGGGTGCTGACCACACACTCCCTGCTTTACCATTTCTGCTTTTATTTATGAGAGAAATATTGTGGTTTGCAGGACTGTGTGGGCTGCCCAGTGTGACTTTTCAGTTCGGGGTTAGAAAAGGACATAATTCATGGGCACAGAGACCTGGAGAGGAAAGATGTTTGCTTGGCTCTGAGGCTGTGTCAGACAATTAGCACACCTTGTGGGGCTGGAAAGGGGCTACAGGACAGGATGTTTTCTGTATCTTCAGAATACATATTTTAGGTCCTCACCAAAAGGAACTTTACAACTACTTGAAAAGGAGTGGAAAAATACTGGGAGTAGCAATTGGCTCTCTTCATTGACCCTGGTGCATGAATTTTATATTTCTTTACATGGTTTATCTTCCACCTTAATTTGGAAGACTGTAGGACCACAACTATAAAGGCAGTGTTACTATTCAGCAGTTATGCTTGAAAAGACCTACACGAAAGCCGGCACCTGTTCTGATTTATTGGTGCCTGTACAGTCCCTGGATGTTCCGCATTAAAACTACCAGACTTGGACAAAAAGAATCTCTACGGAGAGGGGTGCTTCAGTTTACACTCTTAAAAAAATATCTAGTGGTTATCATTTAAAGGGTAGCTATTATGTGCCAGGCACTGTGTGACACATTTTATATACACTTGATTTTGGCAATAACTTTGAGAGGTAGGTGTTATTATCCACATTTAGCAGATACGTACTGAACCTTGGAATGATTCAGTGTTGTGATTAAAGTCACAATATTCGTAAATAAATAGAGAAGCAATTCAAGTCAGGTTTGTTTAATTCTAAAGTCCACTTCTTTTCCGCTTACTGAGCCCTGCAAACAGTGTTGGAGATGAAAAGCAGCATTGAATAGGCACTAGGAATCCTGAAGGTTGGGTGGGAGGATGAAAATGGGTCATTTTCTTTGCAAAACTCCTCCTTCTTCTTCTCAACCTTTGCGTTAAGGAATATTAGGGCAGGGCAGAGAAAAAAAGGGGATCATAGGCTGATACGCATTTGAATTTCTCGGGGCCTCATTGATCAAACCGGAAAGGGGGCTCTGTCTCATTTTCTCCCCACTTATTCTCCTGTTTAACTTGCTAGAACTTTAACATTTTGACCAAGAATATTTCTCAAATCTCTGTGTCTTTGGAACTGTCCTACAAAAAGTTTAAAGTCATGCAACACTGTTGTAGATATGAGAGGCAATGAAAAAGACTGAAGGGGGAAACAAAACAAAAGGCGTTTCACCTCAGCCAATTTTTTTTTCCTTTATGATGTTGTCCATTAGCTGCCAAGTATCTCCTGAATATAACAGCTGTGTTCTTCTTGAATATATGCAGAGATGTTAGGGAAGCTTAATTTTTTTAAGCTAAAAGAGTTGCTTATAAAAGTGCTGATATAAGCAGGGTGTGGTGGCTCATGCCTGTAATCCCAGCACTTTGGGAGACTGAGGTGGGCGGATCATCTGAGGTCAGGAGTGCGTGACCTGCCTGGCCAACATGGTGAAACCCTGTCTCCACTAAAAATAAAAATAAAAGTAAAAAATTAGTAGGGCATGGTGGCGGGCACCTATAGTCCCAGCTACTTGGGAGATTGAGTTTGAACCCAGGAGGTGGAAGTTGCAGTGAGCCAAGATCTCACCATTGCACTCCAGCCTGGGCGACAAGAGTAAAACTCTGTCAAAAAAAAAAAAAAAAAAGAAGGTGCTGATACAGTGAAGGGTCTGGGGCTTTATTTCGTTTAATATTAATACATGTACTAGGAGTTAGAGCCCCAGGCTGATGAAGATCAGGGCATCTGATTTTCATTCTGTAATCACACACACTGTTGCTGTCATTCCTGTCACTGCCATTAGTTCAAAGGGTAGACATGTGACTAAGGCACTGGGTTAATAGAACCATGGTTAGGAGCTGGACTGCCTGGGTTACTGGAACTCACTGTATCTTGGTTTCTTCATCTGCAAATACACTATTTTAAATAGACTAATATATACATTGCATGTGTAAAGTATCCCTATATAAGGATTATTATTTTTTATTACACAAAATGGGATGCCACTCTGTAGAATGAACATTAGTTAACCAAATGAAAACTCAGACTTTCTCCTCTCCTCAACAGGAGCATTCTAGAAGGAGAATCTCCTGATGAGGAGGAGTTGTGTGGGTCCATGGATCTAACTTTTTACTGTGACATTTACCTTCCCTTTGGAGTTCCCCCTGATTGACTGTCAGCTGCATCTCACTGGCATCAGGGGACACTGCTTTCTTGATAATATTCTAAAACTCACGCATGGGTACGAGTGAGGGTGTTGTTAACCCAAGCTGAAATGAGAGTGCTACTACAACTACAACTAGATTTTACCAGTAGCTCCTGGCCAGAAGAGATACATGGGTAATACGCAACCAATTTCTACAAGACACCTGTGGCTACTACTGAACACTTGAAATATGGCTAGTCTGAATAAAGACATGCTATAAAAGACATAAAATTGTGACATATCCCATTCACTGTTTGGTTGAATTTCAAAGACATAAAAATACAACAAATCCTATTAATTGTTATAATGATTACATTCAGAAAGGACAGTATTTCTGATTGATTTGGTTAAATAGAATATATTATTGAAATTAATTTTTATCTCTTTTAATGTGGATGCTAGCAAATTTAAAATTACACTTGTGGCTCACATTTATGACTCACATTACATTTATGTGGAACAGTGCTGATACAGATAACCTGGTTTAGAAAAATATAACTCGCTGTTCTCGTTTGCCGGCCTCATTCTTTTTCTATGATTTCTTTGCTGGTTTTCTTCCAAGCTTGTTGTCTCCCACCATGTGATGGCCAACAGAAAACCCACTACCCACATTACTATTTCTTGACTGCCTTGAGGTCAAGACTAGGAGACTGTAAGAGTTAACTCTTTGTCCTGCAGGAAATGTGCACCAAAATCAAACTTAGCACTTAGATTAAGATCTGTTCATTGTCCACAGAGTTGCATTCTTACTCATGCCATCCTCACTGAAACCACCACATTTTAATATAACAAAAGTAACTCTGATATTTGTAGAATCAAACATCATCATATAAGGTACTCCTGTATTAGTCATCTTTCCATTTATATAATTATAAATGAATTTCCTACTTTAAGCATGCCAGGCATACACAATTTACTTTATTTAGCTTGTACTATGTGATATTAATGAAAATATTCTGAAGTAGATAATATTTACATATGAAGAAACTGAGATTTGGAAATATTAAATAATATTCTGAAAGCCATATATCTAGTGTGTTTGTTAAAGTTGGTTTAAATTGAGGTTTATCTGTCTGCAAGTCCATCTTTGAACCCATTATGTATCTAGGTGAAGTGCTGTGTTTCTCCACTTAATCTCCCTCAACCAGAACTCTCAGCACAGTTCTTGGGCCCGACCACCTGGATTTTGCTTCTCTACCCTAAGTCTTCTGGATTTTCCATGTCAGAGTGTCCATCCTTTCCCTTCAGAACCTTGTAGAAAGATGTTATGAAAGATGTTTCCAGTTTTGTAAGGCAAAGGGATGGCTTCTTCAAAGAACCAAGAGTTGGGGGGAACAAGGTAAAACATAATGTAATGATGTGATTTTTAAAAATTCTATTTAGCTATGAGGGTGAAGCTTACCAAATAGGGATATGAAATTGTTCAGCAGCCTTCCCCTAGTATAACTCCTCTCTCTGGAAAAGTGGAGGAAACACTAATCTCTGTACTATTTATGTGGTTGTGTGCAGTGATTTCAAAGCCAGCTCAACTTAGAACACTCTGCTTACTTAGACTCACATGTTTACAGACATTCAGATCCTAGTCTAGGTCTCCGACCACTGCAAGCTGTAGATTTCCTCTTCTGGCAGATGACATTAATAATAGCGCCTACTCATAGGGTTGTGGGTGTAAATCAGATGATGTATATAAAACACTTAACTAGTGTGGGAACGTAGTATATATTCAATAAATGTTAGCTTTTCTTTCCATGATTTCCCATGCATTAACTTACGGGCTCTGAGCACTCTAGAAGAACAATTGATGTTCTCAATCCTTGCTAATGTGTCCTATGATTTATATTTCAACCCAGTAAGGTTGTCTTGGATTTTGATGGGAAAAGTGTTAAAGCATGCATGGTCCCCAGAAGAGAGTGAAAACGCCTTGTGCAATGCACCTCTGCATCAGCATTATAGCGAGCAGAGACATAGCACACTCTTGGGTGTGCTCTCCATGCAGCACAGAAAACTGTAAGCTCCAGTAGCTATTTAGATTGCTAACTTGGGGAAAGAATTCCTCTTCTTGCATGTGGGCAGGAAACATTTGTTTCCTTCTCTTTTTGCCATTCCTGATTCTTTGATGGACAGAAATGGAAAGAGATCTGAGGCTCCAAAGGGATTGTGCGGTAATTCGCTTTATAAGGCAATGATTGATTATTTCTTTGCACAATTTCACTTTAATTGTGTTCATTTACTACACCTGACTAACATAAATACATATCGTGGTATATAATGTATCCCCAATGTATATAAAATAAGAGCTATTATTCCTTTCTGTGTTCTGGTGCTAATAAACAAGTTATTCAAGCTTTGCTTAGGTAGTTTGCAGCATTACTAGAATGCCTTGATGGAATTACCGCATCATCCATATACAGTTGGGGGCATATGATTCCTTTTATGTAATATAATACCCTATAACATAATGAGTATCATTAATAAAGTGACTAAATAAAACTTGAATTACCACTTCAGGATGTGCTTTATTCAACCAGTAATACACTTTTTGGTCCTTTGTAATTTCTCTCTTTTGAATTCATAGCTTACTGCATTCAAACTGTGATATTAACACACCAACCAAGTGTACCCTGTTGTGTCATAAAGCCATGGTACTGAGATGTCAAAGGACAAAAAACAAACATTATTCTAAAACAGAAACGGGGGAATGTTACTGTGATGCTTTAAAAGAAGATACGGCTCTCATGAATAAGCAAATTTATTTACTACCCAAAAGCAACATTTCTATTTTTATTTTTGGAAAGGTAAGTGTTCTTTACTCAGAAAGAAATGTTACATGAATTCTGTATTTCAAAAATGGAACTAAAAGATAAAGTCATAAATTAGTTTTTGCCAAGTTTAGACATTAAGGGGCGGCACAGAATGCTGTGAGAATACTGAACAGTATGGTAGGCAGAAAAAAAAAAAACACCTTTGATTCTCTTTGTTTTGGGTTCCACTTGATACTACTAGTTGATTAGTTCAGAGTAATTCTTGTAAAGACAGTATCTGAGGTTTTCTCTGGGTAGCTCATTCATCCTCAAAGCATAGAGGATTTAAAATGACATTTGATGGTGGTGTCAAAGATATCAGTTAGAAAAGGTGGTTTTCCTTCAGATACAGTAAGCTCAGCACAGATTTCCACAAAATATAGTGACATATTCAGAAGATGCTCAAAATTTTAGAAATTGGTTTCTAATTCTAGAGAGCAGGAAGCCTATAAGTTCACGTGAGATAGGCGATGAGAAGATTTGAAGTTTCTTGATATTCAGCAGCAGGAAGAATTACACAAGTAAGAGTATAAGAATTATTAAATTAAGAAGAGGTTCCCTACAGAAGGATCAGAAATAGGTCATAAATATGCAAAGTTACAGGAGAAAACCTGTAATCCCTAGTCCAGAATCATATTTCCCTAAACTTTCTGGTTGGTACATTGAATGCAACTATGTGGCCTCAGTTTTCTTTATTACCTTTGGCATCCTTTCAGGACCAGTGCAGGACAGTTTGCAAGAGCTATGTAATTAAACATGGCTCAGTGCAAAAATATAAATAACATAATTGAAAGATGTGAAGAATTAAATGAGTTATCACAATTCAATCAAGAAACCAAGACCAACAGTAGGTCAATAATTAGTGATAGCTTCTTCTTCCCAGATTTTCTGGCGTTAATTTTGAATAATTAGGTTTTTATCTATGCTATTGTTAGACTTAAGCATGGATTATTGAGAAACATGCAACATGATGTTGGAAACAATTTATAAATCATGATTTATCTTTGGAATTCTGACATTCATTGAGAAAAAGACATTCATTGAAAAAATTTTGTGGTGTCAATATAAATCATAGAACTTGGATTCAAGAAACATAAATCTACAAGTGTTTAAATCCACACAATATTATTTCAACACCTGTAGGTCAAAGTAATGAGTCAACTTCTAGATAACACAAAAGAGAATTTTGTAAAGAACTGTTACTATGAAATTGGTAGTTAGAAGTTGATCTGTAAAGTAGCTGAGTTTTGCCCACTTCACTGAGTCAATAGTATTCTCTCACCTACGTTTCTTTGTGATTACATATCTTTAAATTGTGTAACTGTGATTGTCATGCAGCTCTGGAAAATGTCTTTTCCCTGAATTACATCAACTGGCCCAAATGAGAAATCAGACCTACATATTTGTTCTCACTAGCACCATATGCCTACTATCTGAAAATAAATCTTGTGTTTACTGCTATGTAATTCACATGCTAGCAGGTCTGGGAGGTCCCAGAAGTACATTATCTTTAAAAATTGTTACACTAGTGCACACTGAATATTTACTCAGTATTTCTGTTTTTAAAAATATGCATATAATCAATTGTAGATTCTATAGTTGACCACAGTCCCATTAATTTCATAATGCATATCAAATCATGTGTGAGTTATAATACAAATCTCTCTTACATTGAGTTAAAGTTTCAAGTCTGATACTTTACCAAGTTGATGGCCAATACATTGAGCCTCATTTGTGCTCAGTTTTCTCGTCTGCAAAATGGTATCAAAGCTCTCCCACTAGTATACTGGTTGGATATCATCATTGAGTAGAAAAATTAACAGTATTTATACAAGTCACAGAGTTCGACATAAGCTGTATCAATCAGTATAATTATCCCAATAAAATACAAAAGGAAGAAGATTATGTATTCCTTTTAGAAAACATGATTTTTTTTCCTTCAGCTCTAACCTACCACTCATCTCTGGTTTTAAAAATATTATAGGTTATACAGTGACTTATGCTTGCAATCCTAGCACTTTGGGAGGCTGAGGTGGGCTGATCACGAGGTCAGGAGTTCGAGACCAGCCTGACCAACATGGTGAAACCCCTTCTCTACTAAAAATACAAAATTTAGCCAAGCATGGTGGTGTGCACCTGTAGTCCCAGCTACAGGGGAGGCTGAGGCAGGAGAATTGTTTGAACCTGGGAGGTGGAGGTTGCAGTGAGCTGAGATTGTGCCACTGTACTCCAGCCTGGGTGATGAAGTGAGACTCCACCTAAAAAAAATTTATAGTTTATACAAAAATTAATCAATTGCCATGTGTGAAATAAGAAAGTGTAAAGGTGACACCAAGTTGCCGCAGTTTATTTCTGTGTCATTTGGCATAACTGAATGAAAAAGCTTACATTCACTCAAATCAAGCTATTCCTGACAACTACCAGGGAATTCAGGTTGAGACAAAACGTCCAGATATATTAGAAAATCTCTATGTTTACAAAAAAGAAAGTTCCTTTTGGATGAAGAACAATTGTCAGTTCAAGCCTTCCTTGTAGAGGAAAAGGTAAGCTGCAAAGTGAGTTATAATCAAAGCTGGTCCTCAAAACTGGTTCATCCTCTCATAGGGCTTCAGGAATTCTCAGACTGTTGTGGAAATGGAGAGTGCTCTTGGAGACATTGCCAGTCTGTAATGAACTATCCAGATTTATCCCGGGCCCAGCTTCTTCCAGTGTAGGATAGATTGTGTAAATCTGAAGATACTAGAGCTAGACTGGGACAAAGGATGAGGATAGGCTCCCTCATTTAATGGTAACACCAAAGCCTGCAGAGAGCCCTCAGTCTTTTTAAAAAATTGCAGTAGATTGGCTGCCAACTCTTCAAAAAGGTAATTAATAAAATGCAAATAAATTATAAATGAAGAGAATCACTTGATTAAATAAATTTTAGTAGTTGGAAGCAATGCACATCCACTATTGTTAGGCTAAAATAGTATATTAAGTCAACCAAAGGAAGCCTTGGTTGTAACAATATTCACACAGCATAGAGTTTTCAGACAGTAATTTTTTTTGTTTACAAAGCATATATGCAGTGATTTTATATTTTCCAGGCACAGCCAGACCTGCAGAAATAAGGGACATATTGAATGAAGTAACAATCCTATTGTGTTTGAAGTTGTGTGTTTTGAGGGCCATTCGTATCCTATATTTGTTACTTAAATATATAGGCATTCTTTTTAAAAAAGAAAAAAAGAATAGCTGCTGGCCTATCTTTAGTTGTTGGATTTTGCAAAAGATTTATGGATATTGCCTGAGATTGTTGAAATCTTGTATTTCTGACAAGGTTCAAGCTCTGTCATGAATGTAATCTGCACTGCCACCAAAACCAGCTGGCAAGTGAAGTGGTTTCTCACGTGCTCCTGAATACATGGTGCAGGTTTTTCTAAGTATGATCTGTGTCAGGCAGTTTAAATAAATGAATTTGATTATTTTTCACCTGGTATTTAAATTAAGTGTTCTATACTGTGTGTTCTGAAATGCTTCTTTGAAGACATTGCAGAGTGAATTTAAACATAAGAAACCATTTAATTATTTCAATTAAGAGTTCCCTTCATCTGTGAAGAGCAAAATGTCTCAAATAAAAATATTATTTTTGGGCGCTACTGGTACACTTTTTCAGAAATGCAGCTGATCTGTTTTTTTATTTTCCTCTAGGCTATCACAAAAAAGATTATGAAAATGGAAATAAGATATTATATAAATGTCCAGATGATTAAAAATCTTGCATCCAGAATGTCTTTAAAGTTAACATACATTTGACAGTTGGTTTTGTCTCTTCTGGGGCCGCTAACACACCATCTACAGCAATCCTAATAGACTACAAACTGCTAAATATTTGTTAAGTCAGGAGAATCACATTTTGGGGGGTCAAGGAAGTTCAGCAGCGGCAACAACAACTGGGCAACTGTCCAAGGTTCTGAACCATCTGCCAGCTTTAAGACTTTTTTTTTTCTCTCCTGAACATGAGAACCTGGTGACACCTGTTTAGCTACTCCCAGACTGTATCTTATTTTTATTATATTTATCAGTAATATATATTTTAATTTTTTAGTTTATGCAGAATAAACAGAGCTGGAATTTATGTTACCGAATTGAAGTGTTAATTTTATTTTCTTTAAAAAATTAACTCTGCTTGGCGTATTTGCATATATTTTCCATTACCGGAAGAGGGAAGGTAGAAAAAGTTACATACTCCTCTAGTACTATACTTATGACAATAAAGTCTTTGAAATATAAAGAAAAATCCAATGCCAATTCTGACAACTTTAACGGCTATGCAGTGTTTACAGCTATAGACTCCTAATGATCTGCTTCCTACACAATGTCTTTGAGATGTGCTTATGCAAATTCCCGAAATGATATTTTTTGCTGCCGTTTTCTACAACTGCAAACCTAAATTTAGCTGAGCAGCCCTTTGTATACATTAGTAGTGATGTCATTAATGATTTTTTGGTGTTTCTTGCTCCAAATACCACAATTTGAAAGATATATTAATACAGCCAAAAGAATAACTCTAATAATGCTGAGAATCCCAAAAGACGATCTCTCTTGGCTTACCCATCTACAAGGGAGACTAAAGAGCATACTATTAATCCTGTGTTAAAGGAATCTGGCAGAATTCAAATGCCTTTATAATCGATAATGAAATATTATCACCTTAGTCATGTTCTATGACCTTTATGGGCCTCAGCTTTTCTATCTTTAAGTGTGAAGTTTGGATTTGGTGATGTTAATGATAACTTCAGATTCTAAGCTTCCATACTCAGTAATTTTGGCAGGTGTGTTATCATATAAACCATTCAGGGTTCTAAGTAAGATACCATTCTTTGTACTATACTGGAGTTCCAGTGAGTATTATATATATAAATGTATAAGTAATAACTGCATTTTGCTTTTCTGTTTGGTGAGCCATACAGTAAATCAGCATTTCATTTGTTAATAAGACAAGATGTCAAAATCTCAGTAAACCTGTCCGTGTGTGTGAAATGTGTGTTTGCGTGTGTGTCTGTAACATAGAGACAAAAACAGAGACACATACAGAGACTGTTTAGTGACATTGGAGAGGAATCAATTGGTTTAGTGGAAAATAAGCAAGAAATGATTCAGGAGGAAGCATTCACTGAATATAAGGAACTATTTCTATGGGGTTTCATAATGTGCCAGATTCAGGCCTATTCTTTCCCAAATCCGAAGATTCCATACTAAACCTTCTCCCTAAGCATTATAAGAGTAAAAGACATTTCACTTTGTAGGAAGAATAAAGTCCCAGTGATATTTTAGAGCAGTAGTTTTGAGATATTTAGATATTTTAGATATTTAAAGCATACTTTTTATCTTTATGCTTGTACTTATAGCTTTATAGTTATATTAATATCAAGAATTGCAGGCATTTACAATCCTTTTAAAAGTTACAGAATTCTTTATGGAACTTGAAAGAAGTTGTCTGTGTTTTTGTTAGAAAATGTAATCTTAGATAAGAAACCAAGTCAATGTTTTGCTTTGTAAATCTGTTGTCATAGTAATATAAATGTACTTGCAGCATAAGGACAGACCCAGAAAATTAAAGAATAGGAAAAAAAAAAGCTACATTTGGTAATGAGAGGTTAGATTTCATGGAAAAAGCCAGTAAAATCCAAAGAACACTGTACATTTTTGACTGTAGAGTCAGTCACTGTTGGCCAGAGTCTACAGGATCAGCTTCACACTGGGCATTTGCAGACAGTTGACCTTGCGTTTTATGGACACTGAATACATGGAAGTAGGATAGGATTACTGTGAGCATTCTTGCAGTTTTGCCAATTCTTTCAAGGTCATATATGTCTATGCTTCACATATGCATAATGAATGAAATACCTCTAGGAGAGAGACAAAATAGGTGTTTGTGTTTCTCTTCTTTCCAACACTATCCATCATGTTTTCCAGTCTTTGTACTACTTACGCTTTATATGTCTTTTCATTCTCCATTCCTGTGAGAACTCATCTCCTTTGGAGTCCATGTCTCTGGCAGAAGAGACATAACAAATTTGGACCATGATTTAGAGCATTAGTAAGTCAAAAAGTGATTGAGTTTTCCTTAAGAGGTTAATTATGTTTAAAAAAATCAGCACAAATTGTTGCTTTGATATTTTGTGTCAATATTTCCTTAGAAATTTCTCCATAGACTTCCAATTATTTGGCAAAATAAGTAGGATTTCTTTTGTTATTGCTCTAATGTATGATATGATGGAAGGCCTAACAGCTGGAAAGTGAATATCCATTTATTAAAACTCTATTAAGTGCATAGGATTATGGTAAATCACAGCACATGGTGGAAAGCACTTTAGTAAGGATGTAGACAAAGACCTATGGGCTATAGAAGAAATATGAACTATCTCTGCTTAGGTTAGTTAGTGAGGTTTTCCAGAGGAAGTGGTGTTTGAACTGCACTTTAAAGAAGGGAAAAGATTGCACCATTTTCATAATGTTTGTGTCTTGTAATATAGATATGTATGTATAGAGCTTGGCACAAAGTAGGCAATAAATCATTGTTGACTAAATGAGTAGATAAGCAAACATGGGTGAGGATGTAGCATGCTAATTTTCTGTATCACTTATATTCGATAATTACTGAACTAAAATAGAAAAAAAAACTTTCCTTATCTTCCATTTCCCTGTCTATCTCTCCCTACCAAGATTTCAAAGCTGGAAATTATACGTAGGCCATGATCAAATTTGAAATTTTATTTGCAAGGGATCATTTTATAAGAACCAATAACATGTTGTGGGGGAAAGAATATACTTTCTCTTCTCTTGGACTATATAATGTACTATGAAGACCACTGTTAAAGTGATAGTACACAGTACATGAAGATTATATATGGGTAGAGCTCTGTTTCATTTGCAATCTCAGGTTTGGGATTTGTTTAGATTTGGGGATGTCCAAGGTATGAATCTCTATGTTGCTGTTTCACAATGAATGGTTGGAAATGTAAAATTAGGTCTTAAATATGCATATGTAACATATATAAATTATATTCTCATTCCTTTCCTAAAAGGAAAACTAAATTTCACTGATTTTTTAAAAGTGTTGTTCCTAAGCCTGTAATCCCAGCACTTTGGGAGGCCGAGACGGGCGAATCACGAGGTCAGGAGATCGAGACCATCCCGGCTAACCAGGTGAAACCCTGTCTCTACTAAAAAATACAAAAAACTAGCCGGGCGAGGTGACGGGTGCCTGTAGTCCCAGCTACTCGGGAGGCTGAGGCAGGAGAATGGCGTAAACCCGGGAGGCGGAGCTTGCAGTGAGCTGAGATCCGGCCACTGCACTCCAGCCTGGGCGACAGAGCGAGACTCCGTCTAAAAAAACAAAAAAAGAAAATGTTGTTCCTGCCTGCTTAATGCCTCCCAGCCCCAAATAAATCCCAAAGTTTTTCCAGCACATTACAGCCTAATTCTAGTCCTGTTCTTGGGATCCATTAACTGCTCCTATAAGTTCCTTAACTGTGTTGCTTTGTAAGGAGTCAAGATACAGATCTTTTGTTGAATTGATTTTTATGTAACTTTGGCAGGATTCAGTGCATACACAGGTGGGAGTATAATATCATTTAGATTTTGTTTGTTTGTTTTGTGATGATAAGAGAACCATATGCAGAGGTGTGAATCAAGCCATATTTGGCTTTCCCTTCTTGTAAGCCACTATCACACCTTATGGCCTCATTCACAGCTGGTATAATTTTTTAAAGAATTTCCTCTACCTGAAAATCTTTCATTTTAGTAAAGTACTCTTGAAAATAGGTAGCTTTCAAGATCCAAAAGGATTAATTTATAATGATAAATTTTAGCTAGTAGGAGCAATTGATGGCAAATGTGTAGAGTAAGTTGAAAATTAATCATAGAGAAAACTATAGGGAATGGAATCCACAGATTAGAGAAGTCAGCTGAAGAAGAGGTTGGAAGTGATTGTTGATAAACAGACCAAGTGAATGATAACAGGAAAAAAAGAGAGGAAAATATGGTGGTTTCCATGACTAGAAAACAATTTCAGTTAACTGAAGTCACCAGAGATTAGTACAGTGATACGGTTTGGCTGTGTCCCCACCCAAATCTCATCTTGAATTTCTATGTGTTGTGGGAGGGATCTGGTAGGAGGTAATTGAATCATGGGGGCAAGTCTTTCCCATGCTGTTCTCATGATAGTGAATATGTCTCATGAGGTCTGATGGTTTTACAAAGGGGAGTTTCCCCACACAAGCTCTCTTCTCTTGTCTGCCACCATGTGAGACGTGCCTTTCACCTTCCACCATGACTGTGAGGCCTCCCCAGCCACGTGGAACTGTGAGTCCCATAAACCTCTTTCTTTTGTAAATTTCCTAGTCTTGGGTATATCTTTATCAGCAGCATAAAAAAGGACTAATAAATACAACTACCCAAAGATTCCTGAAGTTGACAGCTATATATCAAAAATATTGAATAGAAGGTCAGTTTTGCATTCTGCAGTCGTATCTTTAAACTGTATGTGCATATGCTTACCTTTATGTGCGTCTCATATGCATCTCTCTCACTCTTTCTTTTTATCTCTCTCTAACTCAGTGATTAAACTAAATGGTTAAACTATAAAATATTTATGTATGTGCCCCAGGGTTAATGTTCCATGATGCTCCACAAATAATGGATCTAAGTAACATTAGAGAGTCTCTAATTTTTTTATTTATGTAAAAATTATTCTTAAAATTTAGACCCATTCAGAAACAGATCAGAGACAAGGCCTACTCAGGGTGGGAGAACTACCGGGTCAGAAAAATACAGTTTGAAGTCATTCAGGGTTAGTAAGTAGAAAATAATTGTAGAATGCATCTGAGGACACAGACTTCTAAATAAATGTAGTTGAAGAAAAAAATCCTTCTGTCTTGAAAAGAAGAAAATGGTAAACACCCAAGAGGGCAGGCATCAAATACTTAAAGGACCACAAAGTATAAAATAAATTACATTATCTTTTTCTGAGTTTTTGAAATAAGTATGGAGACTGGAGAAGAGGTTGGACTGTGGATTCTAGAATTTTCATTTCCAACACATAAATATGATCATTACCTAATAGAGTAGAATTAAAATTAATGGATAGAAATAATATGTTAAATATTTCTGTTAAATAAAGCAGGAACCTTCCAAAACTTTGTGCTGCTCAAGGGTGGCATGTGTCACCTGTAGAAGTTGAGGTTCTTCATCTGGAGAGGTTTAGCTCTTGATTGAATAATCGTAGTTGGAAGGTATTGTAAAGTGATGCAAGCCATCAGTTTTGATTAGATCATGTTTACTTAACTCTTTGATTCCTTCCTTCCTTCCTTCCTTCCTTCCTTCCTTCCTTCCTTCCTTCCTTCCTTCCTTCCTTCCTTTCTTCCTCCCTCGCTCCCTCCTTCCCTCCCTCCCTTCCTTTCATTCTTTTTCTTTTCTTTTCTTTTCTTTTTTTTGAGACAGAGTATTACTTTGTTGCCCAGGCTGGAGTGTAGTGGCATAATCTCAGCTCACGGCAAGCTTCAGCTGGGTTAAAGTGTTTCTCCTTCTTCAGCCTCCCAAATAACTGGGATTACAGATGTCCACAACTATGCCTGGCTAAGTTCCATATTTTTTGTAGAGACAGGGTTTTGCCATGTTGGCCAGGCTGGTCTTGAACTTCTGACCTCAAGTGATCCACCTGCCTTGACCTCCCAAAGTGCTGGGATTACAGGCATCAGCCGCTGCGCCCGACCAACTCTTTGATTTCTTATTTCCTCATCTGCAAAATGGGATAGTGCTAAAGTCACAGTTTTAGTGGGAGGTGGAGCTGATATTTGAAATCAGGATCATCCCACACTTGAGCAGAGTTCTTAACCACTATGTAATACTACATCTTCTATCAACTATTAGAAACAGTCTCAGAACAGGGAAAGACACATAGAAAGTGTTTAGTTTTAGTTATTATTACTACTATTGTATATTTAAAATATTTAGAATATAGTGAGTACAGTTGGGTTTACTGGCTAAGAGTGAAGGTCCTGGAGTAAAACTTTCCAATCTTGACTCCATCATTTACTAACTGTAAGACTATAACTTCAGTGTCTAACTATCTTCATCTGCTAATTGGGATAATCATAGTACCCACCTCAAAAGTTGGTTGTAAGTTTTCAGTGAGATAATAATATAAAGTCCTTAGACCTGTACCTAGCATATAATAAGTGCTCAATAAATGTCACTTTATTATGAGTACTAACTATGTACAAATGTCCATGTTAAATAGAGGCAGAGTAGAGGCAAAGTGTCAGAGATGAATATGATACAGGAACGCACCCAAAGGTGCTTCCAGTTTAATAAGGAAGATAAGTATGCACACAAGTACTGTAGAAAATTAATCTGTGTAGGTCTGTGTTGGAAGGTGATGCTCAGAGTAGATGTTGAGTAGTGCTAAATATGAGAGCAGTCATTAAGGTTCCCAATGGGAACTTTGGTGTTTAAATGAGGGCACACAGTATCACAGAGACCCACTGTGTTTTATGAGCATGAGGAAAGGAGAGTGGCCAGTTGGAAGAAGGAGTGTCTTTGAAATCTGCCCCAACAATATGACTGATGGTCAAGCATTCTGGATATAAGATGTTTTATTTTCAAGTCTTTTCTTGAGGTTCTCATTTATGGGCACACATATTGCTCCTTGCAAAAAAAAACTTTTTTGATAATGCCAACAGTTTTCTTTCATTATGGAAGACCCAAATAAGAAGTTTCACAAGATGCTAACCTTAAAGATTGAGAGGTGATCAATATATTAAACGATAAATATCCAATATTCAGCAAGCAATGCATGATTTCACCAGTGGAATATGTTAGATATAAATAGTCAGTATACTGTTGCCAGAAAAATGCTTATTGGCATGTGAAATAATCAAGCAAAATTCTTGAAAGATGAATTACATTCTTGATTTGCATAACTTGGATTCAATACATTTACACAATATTTGCATTGGAAACATATCTAAAGCCAACCAATGGAAAGAATACATGATTTTACTAACATGCTTATACATTAATAACATTACTTGGCAATCTGATGTTTCAAGACCCAGGGTGAATTACTTATTAAAAACCCATATACAGCTATCTGTCTTTATCTTTCTTTCTGTATGAGCCATAATGGCTCTGATTGTTTTCAAAATTATATTTGGACAGGATGTGACTGCTACATGAGACCTCTCAAACCAATATAATTTCCCTCACTCATAAAATACATTATACTGCTGTGTGCATTGAGCCAAATCATTAATGAAGGAAGCATACCCTAACCTTTGTGTCTCTGATTTGACCAGCAGTTACACTGAAGCAAGCTAACATCTTGGAAATTGTTTAAAAAGTGAAGCTAACACGATTATGAATATTTATGGTACATTCACTTATTTCTTGAAAATTCATCCTGCCATCTGAACCATTTCATTATTCTTAACTATTTTCTAAGAGGCTTAACTTTGAGATAGAAAAACTGTCTGAATCTCACATTATTTGTAAAACCAAATAACTGTATTCCTGGAGTACACCCCTTCTCTGTACTTATTTAAACATGAAATAGCTACAATAACTAGTTAAAATCTGTGAAATGTGCAAATTAAGAAGTACATTAATACAGTATTCACCTTTTTCAGCTTTTAAAATATCTGGAAGGCAACCATTGACTTGCTATTATTATCTTAAAGGATGGCTGAAGTTTCTATTTAGTAGCTGAAACCAACATTAGCAAATTGCTTTATCTTTAGTTTTATTTGCACTTGTGTAATGTAAATATAGGCATCTGAATTTATCAATGACTGGAATTTTTGCACATACAGAAAATGAAAAAGTCCATATTTGAGATTAAAAATAACTGATGACCTTGAGTTAAGGATTAGTTATATACAGTTCTACTTAATTACTATTTGTATCATTTTTCAAAATCAGTCTTACAAAAATAGGAATACAACATGAATTCTGCCTCATCGATGTGAGTATGTGTAACCTGTTATTTAGAAAGTGTCTGTGGTTTGAAAGAAGGAAATACGAATATGAATAAATTTAAGTTAGAAGGTGCAAACAGATGTGGTACGGGTTGGCACAGAGGCCTCAGATTGCAGAAGGCACCGAATAGGTTCCTAGCAGATGTAAGGTGTGGCCTGTGGATGTATTTATTTGGCTTTTTACAGTCATTTTTTTTAATGCACCCTGAAGGGTTAGGTGTGGATGGAACTCTGTCTCAGGTTCACTGTTGTGCCTTCATCTCCTTATTATGTTCACTCATTTATGACACCTGTTTAGTTGACATTTGCCTTAGCTATACTTGATTTAAATAGTGATCAGAGAACAAAGAAATCGCCTTGAAGAGAGCAAGTCTTAAAGCATTCTAGGATATATGATTGTTGATTCTCTGTTCTGAAAACAAGGGCATTAATGGCAGCAGATGGCTTGATGGTGAGAAAATTACCTTGCTTCACTAAGGCATATTTCATGGAAATCACTACAACACTATTCTAGAAAATTTACTATGTCAGATATCGAATGTAATCCTGAATGATTTAAGTCTTGGTGTTTGTCATTTTGCCAGTTATCACTTTATTCTACATATGTTATTCTTTGTAATTGAGATTGGTTTAAAGTATACAAATGTGTGCTTAGTAACACAACAATCATTTGCAGGGTCCTTACCCATGTTTCCAAATTGGATCCTGATTTTCAGGGCCCACTCACAAAACACTCAAGCATCCATCATACAAAATTATGGAATTTAGACTCTATCGAAGGTGATTCACTCATGGGCAAATAACACATGAGTGCAGTCCTCTTTTCTGCTGGATGAATTCCTGCAATTCTAAAGCCAAGATTCATTAGGAGTAAAGAAACAGGCCTGCACTAAACAGTGATTTGGTCATAAGAGATGTCTGTGTAACAGTTCCAGCTGTGACCCTTATCTCTGGAGCAGACGCAAGCATCACTATTCCTTAACTGTTCTTGGAAGGAAGCTGCTTCCCTCCCGGCTGGGAATTTAAAAAACAAAGAATAGGTAGACTGATTTCCCTTTTGTCATCTTCTCCACTGTTTCATTTTGCTAAAAAATATTCTCCATTTACTTAAGCAGGATGTTCTGACAGAAGATAAAATGAGATAGTGTCTAATGATGCTTTGGGCTGCTACAACCCCCCTCAGGTACACTGATATCCATAAGAGCAATAATAATGCTTAAAGAGTTGTTTTGCACAGAAGTTTTTGGGAACTCAGAGACTAGAGAGATGCACAGGTCAGGGTGATTTTCTGCTCCTCTGGACCCAGGATCTGGAGCTGACCCCATAGCTGTCAGTAAATTATGAGGCATCTGTTGGTACTATAAGAATGAGGGATGAAAGTAACTTAGTATTATTTAGCACTACGAGACTTTTGCAGGGTTGTTTTTGAAACATTGGGAATCTTTTGGTAATACACACACACACGCATTGCAGAGGGGCAGTTTTGCACAGAGGATGCTAGAGACTCTGTCATTGGCAAAGTGACTCCTTGGGGCAAGATTGGCCATAGTGAAGAGACATCAAGAGGATTGATGTCATTAGCATTCATGAGCTCTCGCTAGATTCACAGAAATAACTGTGATGGTGGCTAAATTTGGGATTATGAACCAACCCATTTGGCATTATTAATGTCATCTCCTGTGGATCCACCCATAGACAGGTGAAGTCCCAGGACATTTGAGTTATGCTTGTGGCTAATAATAATGCAAAACTTCCATTTTTCACTTTGACTGTGACATGAAATCACATGGCACTGAATAATGATAAAGTAAACTGCAAAAAGTACATCCAAGTGATGCTGAGAGTCTGCCTTAAATTGCGAAAATGTTGAGTGGAAAGCTGAAAACCTGCCAATGCCCATCTATGGTTTATAGTAGATAAGCCATTAGTCTTGGCTAGGTATATCACTTCCTACATTATCGTGAATGCAAAATGTGAACTCCCAAGACCTGTGGGGTGTTTATCATCCAGCAGAGATAAGCCCTTAAGAAAGAGCCTGGGTAAGGTCACTGTCTCAGAAACAGATATGGTTTTTGGAGGTTGCTAATAATTGAAAAACAATGGTTTGGAGGCATAGAACATATTGGCTTAGTTAATTAAAAGATAATTAGTGCCCTCCCCCATGTAGACCAGCAAATAACCTACAACTAACTTGCTACATTCTTTTGCAAATGACTACAATTCTAAAAACTTGGATTTGAGAATTCTAATAGCTAAGATTGTATCAGTAGGAATTTAATTGGGTCGTATCACACAAAGATATCCACTGACATGGAAACTGACATGGAAAAGCAGCTTCTATACAAAATTGGAAAATGGGCTAACTATATTGATTAGTTCAAGGAAAATAGAGAAAGAAAAGCTTTAAATCAAATCAAGGAAAGCCTGTAGTATGTCAAGATTAAACCAGAAACTGAAAACTCTGATATAAATTAAAGTAATGTTTTGTGAGCCCTTATGTAAAACAAGAACACTAAGACTCAGTTTGGTGTTTTAAAGAACAATTCAGCTAAATCATATCCTTTCATTTTGTAGAAGATCATTAAAATAAAATATTTGTACATCACCTACATTGACTTATCCAAGCATCTGGCACATTTTCTTATGGTATTGCAGATAATATGCAGAATTATAGATGTGGACATTTTATGGATTTATAATTATTTGAACAATGATATCTCCAAAGACTGAGTCAAACAACAAGGTTAATGTAGAAGGAGAGCACAGTGATGTGTCATCAAGCTTTCTCCCCATGGTACCAAGATAGTGCAGCATCTAAGGAGTATACCAGTTACCATGGTGATAAGAGAATTTACTGATCACACTTCATCAGGGCTCATTGACCACTGCAACTCTCTGATTGTCTGTTCCACAGGGGCATGGGGAAGCAACTGTCTGTTAATCCACAAGCAATGGAAACAGTATTGCCTGAAGAAAATGACTAAAATGATAGCCAATGAATACCAATGTAAGTATTCTTAAAACAAAAATTAAAAAAGGCAAATCATTAGAAGAACGTTATTAATCTATTTCAGATAGCCAAGAAGATTATTGAGATGCTAACACAGAGAAATACACTCATAACTTTAGTTATTTCAGAAAGAGGGACACCTAATTGTTAAAACTAAGGTCAAAAAATCTATTCTGTAATTGGAATTAGGTTGAGCGAGCCCATCAGGACAAATTTTTTCACTCTGAATCTTTCTGGAAATTAGAAATGCCATAACTGAAAACAGCTGATCTGGGGAAGATAAAGGTAACTCCAATAATTTTGTCTATTTGGGAACTAACTAGGGGAATGCAACTTTGGAAAAAAGAACTTCAAAGGTGGACACTAAAGGGAAGATGTGAGCCTCTGTAAGGACTTGAAAATTAGAAGTGCACAGACACAGTTCCCCCACCTCCCCAATTTCTCAGGCAGGCAAGATTATTTTAGTTACCAATAATTGAAAACAGATATACTACAGTGATGGAAGTTTTCAAAGGTGAGAACTTTTTCCAATTAGGGTCCATTTTAAGTTAATCAGGTTGAAAAAAACTAGCTGAGGTTTCCTTGTGATTGCATAAAGCAGGAGTTTATTTGGTATTTTCCAGGTAGGTTGATGCTTTTAGGGAAGAGCTGCTGCAGAAGCACAGACAAATCATTGGAGAGTACCTTGTGAAAATGGCTGAGGATCACTGAGGGCATTGCTCAGAGTCTTGTTCTGGAAGCACCCCAGAGAAGCAGGTTAGGACCACAAAAGCTTTACCTTAGAAAGTAGGTTGACATCTGGAGAAAAATTGGACCTATCTACTTCTTTTATGAGGGCAGGAACTGAGTGACTGTCTTGTTTTTCAGGAATCTCCATCACCTAACACAATGCGTGGCAAATAAGTAGGCACTCAATAAATCTAATTGTTCAATAAATTCTATGAATGTCAAATGTCGTTAAGAGAGAGAGATTAATGAATTGAGTGATTGATTTTGAGCTAGTTGAAAAAAATGCAGGGGAAGATAGCTAGCAATACTTTGTATCTGTGTGCCAGCCACTACACTATGCTACTTGTTTTACATATATTATCTCTTTAAAAAATAATCTTGACAAACCTCAGTTTTTTATTCCTACTTTACACTGGAAGATAAGGCTCACAGAAATTACAAATCACCCCAAGATCACACTGTTGGTAAATATCAGTGTGATGGTTTTAAAACAGTTGTGTTGGGCTCCAAAGACAGAGACTTTCCACTACACCAAGTTTCAGAAGAGCTCAGTGATTTCAAAAAGGAGCAGATTTACTCTCACAAAACAGTTAGCGCTCTCCCTCTAGAAATTATAGTATCTTTAGAGTTGGAAGGGACCTTAGAGATATGCTTCAACTCCCTCATGCAATGGATGAGGGATTGAAGTCAAGAGAAGTAGAGGCATGCACACATGCATGGCAGGAATGGGGCAGCATAAAGTTGCATGCCTTCTTTCATACTGCCAGCACACTTTCAATTTTTTACCAAATATCTGTCTTTCACACCAAATAATAAGTTCTATCTATGAAGTCAGGTGCATTAATTATTTATTTAATATCTCAGGACAAACGTACATAATAATGTATCAATAAGTATTTAATAATTGCATAGATGAATGACTGGAAACAGGACTGGAATCAAGGTTTCCAAACCCGAAGTGTTTGAATAGAAGGTTTGTGATCCTTTATCAGTGGTGTTCTGTGTTAGGTGTGACTTGTACCAGATAGTCACCACGGTCCCTTCCAGAAGTAACAACTATAAAATTAAATTAGCTCTGGAGTCTCTGATCTTTATGCCTACTGCACCCTATCTATACTTCCATTTTAGCATTTATTGAGTTGCACTGAAATAACTGTTTACATTCGTATTTTTCTCACCAGAGTGAGAGTCGAGTATACGAGAGTTGAGACTGTGTTTTTATAATGGTTTCCAGCACTTACCACGGGGCCTTATACCTTACAAGTACTCAACAAATGTTCATTGACCTAACTTGCAACAAATTCAACTAAGATTCTTTGAAAGTATTTAGATATCTATCACATTGCTTCTCATGTGAGGTACTCCTGGTTGAAGATTTCTTTGTTTGAAAGTGTTTACTGAATTGATTGGTTTTCCAACTTGTTTTTTATTTAAACAGAATTAGAGAGAAAGTGAGATAGGGCATTAAAAAGAAATCTGCGATCCTCTTGGCTTGCCTGACACAAGGCTCTTCGCAGACCCAGGTCTCGCTTTGAATTCAGTGTGAATTCTACATTTATGGAAAGATCTAGTGCTCAGGATTAGCTTCATTAGGCAGTTGGGCTTGAACAGAGGTGGCAGGAGATCAGGAAGGACCCTTTTACAAATGGGCACAAAAAGACATAGTGTACATAGATGAATTCTTCTTTAAATAAAAACTGAGTCAGATTTTAGAATGAAATTCTGTAGTGCTGTCAAACTGTTTGAAACTGGAGTTGGCAGTTGTCCTTTCAAACTGTTATTTCAGAGCACGTGTCCCAGAAGGGACAGCTAAGAATGTTTGTCATATTTGAACTCTTTCCAGAGCCATTCAGCAGGATACTGGCAGTCCACTTTCTCGTGTTAATTATTTCTGCCCTGATTGCCTGGCAACACATAACATGGGAAGTATTATATTTTGTTATTTGTGAATGCTTCCAGCTGAATGCAGGAAGAAAATGGAATACAAAGTCAGCCGGAGATGCAACTTAATAAGTTAGGTGTGTTTTTTGATTGAAAATTTGTGATGGATGAAGAAGTTCATAATCCTATGATTGTGCATGTTCACCACAATTTCAGAGAATTTGAGAGTATCACAATGTGTCTTGGTGGAAATGAAATACTGATGGATCTTAATGGCCACCAGACTAGAATCTATGAACATGAATTGTCTCCTCCACAGACAAAACAGATTTGTTGTAAGCTGACATTGTTTCATCCTTGAAGAGTCTCCTTCCTTCCTTCCTTCCTTCCTTCCTTCCTTCCTTCCTTCCTTCCTTCCTTCCTTCCTTCCTTCCACCTAAAACTTTATCTACTAATTGCCTACTGTTGAGGGGAAGCCTTATTGATAAATATATAGTTGATTAACACATATTTGTATATTACATCTATTATGTACTATATTCTTACAGTAAAGCAAGCTAGAGAAAAGAAAATATTATTAATAAAATCATAAGAGAAAATACATTTAAAGTACTCTACTGTATTTATTGATACTGTAAGTGTATGTCTTCTGTTTACAAGATGCATTATCTATCTAAAATGGTGGGCAACCATAG
Source organism: Colobus angolensis palliatus (assembly GCF_000951035.1). Taxonomy (NCBI): domain Eukaryota; kingdom Metazoa; phylum Chordata; class Mammalia; order Primates; family Cercopithecidae; genus Colobus; species Colobus angolensis. The sequence goes on from NW_012118388.1 coordinate 1,458,621, forward strand.
CTGCAGACCTCAGTCAATGGTATAAATAAAGCAGTATTGAAAAAAAAAAACAATGAAAATTACGTGAGAACCATGAAAGAACACTTAACTGTGTGATGCAACTTACTGGTGAGAAGAACTGCTCACCTGGAGATGATTAGCATCACATGGTGATTTAAGGGGATACATGCAACACTTGCACTCACCGCAGTAGCAACAGGAGGTGGCTACAAAATTATTACAGAAATACACTATATACTGCAGTTAATTTTATGCAGTTATGACTTAATTCTGGATCTTCAAGTTTGTTTATACTTCTCTCTGCTGCCAATAGTGCCATGTATGGTCTGTAAGTGTTTGAGTTTTGACAAATTTTAACGGTTTAAAATAGATTTGTGTATATTTTATGGCAGTTAATGATAAAATAGACTAGTATCTAAATATATGTATTTTTGCATTCATGACATACTTAACTTTATCTTAATTTTTTTCCCCACATTTTTAGGGCAAGTTCTTTGCCTCGAGTTTTTTCAAGCTGTCACAAATCTCCACAAGATTTTTCATTATATTAAAAAAATCCACCTATAACCTGTAAAGTTAAAACCTGTGTTGTTCAAGAGTCAGCTTTATTCACTCACAGCATTGGAAAACAAAGGTACATTTCCAATTGTTTCCACAATTTCAATAATTTTTTAAAAAAGTGATTCTCTGACAGTTTTCTTATGGCTGTGTTCATCGAAGCCACCCCTGAGTGACAACTTCAAAGATGGTAGTTTTGTGTTCTGGGCTGGTGGTGATGTGAGATGATGATCCAATGGAAATTAATTCCAAAAATAAATTGTAAGATACAATTATTAATGTGTTCAGAAATACGTTTTTATAATGGATGAGAGCAACTTTTCAGAACTGTAAATGCTCAATTATCAATCAATATTTAAAAGTATTTATATTAAGATCAATCTTGAAAAATATTTTTCTACAACAATCAACATTTCAAACATTTATTTAGACTTTTAGATTGTCATTTTCTCAACAATGCTAGGTAAAAGCAAAACTGGAACTAAAACTAAAACTAAACCCCCAAATCAAAAACATATTCTTGGATGAGATATACTCAGTTCCACACATGAACATTTCTGCAAAAATAATACCAAGGCGAGGTGTGGACAAAAAAGACAGCAGCAGAATGCATTCCTTTCAGATCTGCTGTCATTCCCATTAGGCCTACTTTCTCTCAGAATTAGCTTAGGGATAAGAAGAAGAATGAAACACTGTCCTCATGTAATTATTGTAAAGATTAAGTGTGGAACCCCAAGTTCCCTAAGGTAAGCCTGGGTTAAAAATGGGATTACCCTTTCTTGTTCTGCACCCTACCCACTGTGCCCCATCATCTTTACTGGGTCATATCTGTGCCAAAGCTATTCTAGAGTCCCCAGATTGCCAAAGCTTACAGATTATTTGGTGGCAAGTGGAGAGACATGCTGATTTTACCTTTTTGTGTAATACTCTTAGATAATGGAACAGTGCTGTTTCTATTCCGATGTGGTATAAAATTCGTAGAGGAACAAAAAGCTCTTAAAACATTTCAACTTAAGCCCTTCGTGAGAATTTAGGTGCAAGTTCATAGAGGTTACCCTATGAGGCAAAACAATGTGAAAAAATATATTGAAATAAAAATTCTCCCTCTACCTTTAGACCAATCTTTTCTCTCCAATTTATTTTTCCCTTGGAAGAAAGTCTCTCTGATAAGATTTCTCAATACCTCATGCAAATAAACTTCTGGAAGGCTAGCCCCAGGGCATCTCACAGGACAGTTTAGAAATATCTCAATCTCAGTGTTAAATAGAACATCATAAAGATGTAGCGATTGTGGTCTGCATACGAAATCTGGCCCAATGCTTGATTTGTATGACCAGCCAGCTAAGATTGGTTTTTACATTATTACATGGTTAAAAAAAATTGAAAGAAGAATATTTTGTGGTGTGAGAAATTCAAATTTCTGTATCCATTTAAAAAGTATTGTTGTGATACAGTCGCGCCTGTCTTAATACGCTTAAGAGAAAGTTAACTATGTCATTAATGCAAAAAACAGTGTTTACAGATGTTTTATGGTTGTTTATGGCTGTTTTTGCACTCTAGTGGCAAAGTTGAGTGGTTGGACTACTATGTGGCCCATATCTATATAAAATATTTATCATCTGGCCTTTTACAGGAAAAGTTGTCTACTTGTGACATCAAGATGGAACCACTTTATATCATCACCAAGACATAAAGCCTTCACTGGTTTAGGTGAAGGTCTATAGTGCAGAGTTTGGCTTTAGAAAGTGCTCAATAAACATTAGATTTAGGTGTTCCTTCTTAATACACTAATTGCAGTTTAGTCTTTAGCTCATTATTTTCTTTTCCTTTCCTTCTTTCTTCCCTTTCTCCCTTTCTCTTTCTTTACTCCTTTCTTTTACCTGAAAGAGCTTTAACCATCCCTTATGAATACTTAGTCATCCTTTAATTTTTTTCAATGAAAATAAATAAGTGATTTTAAAATATTTAAAGTCAGGTTAGTATCTTTTAAATATTATATTATTAAATGCATTTTAATACACTCTAATAACATTCAAAACATATAAGGTCATTTTGATTTTTCTTTCAATTAAATGTCAAGCATGGTTGTTTCATTTACTTTAGGTAAATTGTGCTAGAAAAAGCATGACTTATCGACAAGTACATTTTAAAATATTGATTTTTAAATCAAGAGTTATTAAAATGTATATTGAAATTTAACAGCATTTTTATAATATTAAACGTAGACAACAATTGCTTTTATGAACTGATGTTTGGTGTTTTTGTACTTTGTGTTTTTTCTTTCTTTATAAAGGAAAAGGCAAACAACATTCACCACTATATATTCACCTTTTAATTTTGATTTTTAAAGTAATAGTCGTATCTTGATATTATAAAATAAATTGGTTTAGATGAATTAGCTTCATTGACCATAAATATCTTGAAGATAGGGATGTATCATTTTCATTTTCACATTCCAGGGCCTAGCAAAATGCATAGTTTTGGGGTGATTAAGGAATGGATGGATGAAATAATTATCTCTACATTTAGATGACACTGGGATAATCTAGCACAAACATCCTTATCCTCTTATCCATGAAATGTCTTACTTTTCTCAACCCCCTCTCAGAACAGTTTCCAGGCCCTTTGATTGCTCTTAATTTTCCTGGAGGAAGTTACTGCTTTCTCAGCATTAAAATCTTATCTTTTGACAGGGGATTCTGCCACCATCCTGAGGTGGAGAAAATGTGCTCTATCAATTTGTTTGAAAAGATAACATGAGGTTACAAGATGCAATGAGCTTGTGCTGTTTGTTTTCCATATCGATGGTGTTCAGACATTTTTGAATGCATACCAAATTCACACAGTTTTTTTAGAATACCCCTTTATAGATAGATGAATGGATGAATGAATAAATGGATAGATATAGATTGATGAGGACATATGGATATGGACAAATATATTTAGATAGGAATAAAAATAAATAACATATTTTGGACAATTCTTAAATATATTGTCTTGAGATAACTAGTATTCATAGATATAGTAAAAAAGATTTTTACATACACTTCTTATCTTATTTCAAATAATTATGAACATTCATTATGAAAGACAATATCACCCATCAATCACTTTAAAATACAGTAAATCACAGTGTTCTGAGAGTTAACAAATGTTGTGCTATTGTATATGCTATGAAACTGGGTGACATGACATATGTCCTAGTATGGGTGTTGGTATCCAGATGTGTAATAAATACTATTAAAATAATCTTTTTTACATTTTGGAAAACTATAAATATAATTTCTTTCTTGGTTTGTTAATGTTTATGGATTCAGGGGGTACACAGGCAGGTTTGTTACATGGATATATTGTGTAGTGGTGAGGATTGGGCTCCTAGTGTACCCATCACCTGAATAGTGAACGTGGTACTGAATAGGTAAATTTTCAATCCTCACTGCCCTCCCACATTTTTGGAGTCCCCAGTGTCTATTTTTTCCTTATATATGTTCATGTGTACCCACCATTTAGCGCCTGCTTATAAGTGAGAACATGTGGTATATTATTTTATGATTTCTTATTCCAGTAGATTATCCTGTACATCTCCTGGGTAGAAGCAGCTCATTACTGGAAATTATTATTTTCTAGTACATCTGGAGATATGGCTTTTTCAGCTCGTTATATTTCTTCCTTCCCTTGAGTTGGGAATTCGATAAAAGTGTCTGATGATTTAGGCCAGAGGACCAATGGGAATGAACTCTAGTATGCTACCTTTAAAGTTCTCTATTTGCTTTGTCACCTAGCACCAATCCTGGATACTTTTGACTCTCCCTTCAGAACAACTTCCTTTCTTGTTTAGAACATGGCCTGGAAGGCTAATGAGTGGCAGTCATTCCTCAGCAACCCAGAAGCCTAGATGTAAGTTTAAATGGTCATATTATCTATTTCTCCTAGAAGATATCAGGCCCTCCTGCAAATAAAGCACACTTTAATTATACTCACTCTACCCACTCAAGCATTGCCTATGTTCTTCTTGGTTTTGAGAGTTGGAGGTTCTGGGACCCCAAATATGCTAGTAATATTGCTGAAGTCCCATTCTTTTTTTATAATTTCAACACTTATTATAGATTAAAGAGTACATTTGCAGGTTTATTATATGGGTATATTGCATGACACTGAGGTGTGGGCTACAAATGATCTCATCACCCAGGTAGTGACCATGGTACCAATAGGAGTTTTTTCAACCCATGTTCTCCTTCGTCTCTCCCCTGTCTTTAGTATATCCCCAGTATCTATTCTCTATGGATATTCAGTGTTTAGCTTCTACCAATAAGTGAGAACATGTAGTATTTGGTTTTCTGTTCTTGTGTTAATTCACTTAGGATAAAGAAGTCTCATTCTTGGTAGGTTGAGAGCAGTTAGCAGATAGGAGATGGGGGCAAAACTGGGTAAGATTTGTCCTATATGCTAGTTTCAACTCTTTTGTCAATATTTAGTCATAGATGGGTAATATTGAAAGGGTTGGGAAATGGTGGCTCCAATTTTTTTCGTGATACTTTGGTGCCAAAATTGATACTAAGTTTTACATTCAAACATCACCCTTTATTAAAGTGGAAATAGCAACTACCAAGAGTCTTACTAACTTGCCCCAAAACCTTACACCGACACTATCAGAATCATTCTCTGGAGCTAAGATAGTCATTACATGGGAGTTAGGAAGATTAACCTTGGAAGCATGTTCATTTATTCAAAAATATTTCTTTGGCCTTAGTTATGGTGTCTAAAAAATTATCTATTTGGTACCTACTTATCTATTGTTTATTCACTACTTGGCCCTGGATATAAAAATAACTTAAATGCCAAAGAAGTAAATCTCAGAACTTTTTAATTCATAAGTTAAATATTGAGCACACACTGCGTATTTATTTATTTTTGTGCAAAAGCAGAAGATGTAGAAGGTTATAAGACCTATTCTATTTGGTTGAGTAGGTCCTGACAGAATACTCACTTTCCTATGAAAATATTGCTATCCTTTTTATGCTTTGGGACATCCATATGAAAATTTAGAATAATAGCTGTATTACAGGTGTAAAGATTTAGTTTATTTATGCTGATAAAATCTCTAGATAAGAGGCCTTCTTAGGTAAGGGGATCATTTAACTGTCAAGTAGAGAGCATAATTGCATTCATGTTCGTATATTGAATAAATTCTACTCAGTAAACACGGACTGGGTCTCATTAAGACAAAGTAATAAGATTCTGTGCTAACAAATATCGTTTTCTCAAGTATGTATTTGCTTCTACAAGATCAAAATCCTGCTTCTGAGAAAAGTTGCCAGTGACATGTTTAAAAGACCTATCTTAACAGGAAAAGTTACAAAGCCAAGTAAGTTTAATTGCATGTCACCTCTTGGTTTTGACAAAATATAATGGCACAAGTTGCTAGTAAACTTAATTATGTAGATTTATTTTAGCTTAACAAAATATATGCTATATGTAGTAAGTAGTCAGCTATGAGCCAAGTTTTAACTTGATTTTTTTTGCAGTCAAAATGCTTATGAAAGAATGATTTAAATTAATGAAATTTATCAGTGTAATTGTTGCCAAAAGCAATTTTATACTGGAAAAATACCTTTTCCCGTGGTTCAAGAAAAAAAATATATGCACCTCTTTAAAATCTGTAAGCAGAAATTTGCTAAAGATACTACAAATTTTTGCTTGGCCTTGCACCTCGACCAAGACTCCTCGGAATTTCCATGATTACTTCCTAATTAATATAGATTGACTTTTTCCAAGCCACTTCTTAAAATTGCATAGAGACAGAGATTGTTAGTTGAATGAAGATTCATGATTTTTTGATGACCATTCCCTGCCTCCCCATACTCCTTTCCCCTGTTTCCTCTGTGCAATCACCCACAATAAAAACTTAGAGGCATTCCTGACTCTCCCTTCTCTTTCAGCACCTTCCCATCAGTCACCAGACACTCTGTCTTCTTTCTTAAATATCTTCCAATGTCAGTGCTTCATGTACATCCTTATTTCTATCACCTTACTCTAGTTCTTTATGTTCACACAAAGACAATTATTCCTTCATTTATCTCTTGGTCTTTCCTCTCCAATCAACCCATTACATATGATTAATAGTCTTAAATGAGAGATTTTATCACTGCTCTGCTAAAAAATCTCCAATGTTTCTGTATATCTTACAGAAAAAGTTCAAATCCTCAGCTTGGCCTTTAACTTCTTTATCTTAGCCTTTCTCTATCAATCTACCTTCATTTTCATTCTAAGTTTGTCACTATCTTCTGACCATGGCATTTTCTGCTTTTATTTCCAGATTTTCTTCATAGTAATCCCATTTCCTGTTATTCCTTCTCACTAATCGAATCTTTTTCAACTTTCTTGATGCAGTTGAAATTCTAACTCCTTTGTTCAGCTTCTCTGAGTCTTCCAGATCCAATGGATCTACCTTTTTTTAGGGACCTTGGAAACTATGAACATATACCTGTGCATGGTACAACAAGAAGAAATTGAGTTTCAGAAAGGTTAACTAGTTACAAGCAACAATGATTTGAGGCCCTTCACTTTCCTTCCTGTTATACTTTGGTAGCTTTCTAGGCTGCTTAAAGAAATGACAGTATTTGACTTACTTATCTTTCTTTATGGTGATTATGGACATACTGCCTTGCATTATCGCTGAACTATTTCATCCATATGTGTTTGTTGTTGCTCTCTATTTTATAATCTCTGAGAAATAAGAGATGGGGCATCACATGGATTTCAGTGCTAAATACTTTTAAGTATTAGTATACACTTGTTGATTGAAAGGTTTGAATGTGTCCTTTAAAATTATATAATATTGTAATAAGGTCCTATTTTTTTGCTATCTTATTCAAGTTGAATATAAAATCACATCTTATTCTTGAAGAATGGCAACCTATTCAGCATTTAACTAATAATGTAGCAAAGGGAAGACAGATTGGAATAGGGTTAGAAAGTAGAATTGAGACATTTAGATCAAGAAATAAATCCCTAATAACTTACTTCAATTTGCATATTAGAAGATAATATTTGAAATAATATGAAAATAAAATGTTTTGCCAAATCATTGGATTTTCTCTAAAATCATTTTTTGTTATATTTGATCATATATTGTTGGATTAAGGAGAAATATTGACATAGGCATATCTGTGTAATTATTCCCTTGGTAAATAGGTGATATTTTGTTTTGTTTTTCTTTCTTACTAGGAGTCTAGTCTGTGGTCTGCAACACCTGGAGAATAGCCAACAGCTAGCTATCTAGGCAAGCTTTTGAAACATAAAAGGATACGTGAGAGCTAGCTTCTTCTAAAATCAAAGAAATTCTTCTTGACCTGTTAGACACCAACTCCTTATATGGTTGCCCCATTAGGGATAAGCTAAAATTTGTCTATAAAATCAGCAAAATCTAAATTAATAATAAGGCAAACAGTTTTAATTTAAGATGGAAAAATATATTTTATCTCATTAAGTCCCACCTTCCTAATGAGTAGCAGTGATGGCCTAGAAGAGTTAATGCAAAGTCAGTGGAACAAGAGTTAAGTTTTTTGAAATGTCATTTTCCATCCTGAAAAAGTCTGTGCGCAACATTACATTTCTCACTTTTTGTAAGTCTTGGAAAGACATGATATTTTTCTGGTTTCGTCAGCAGTGAAAATGCCTTCACACAGGCCTGTAGCTGATGACATTGTAGTGAAAGCTCTCCAAACACTAATTGGAAATTTAAAAAAAAATCTTGACAACACCTCACTGAATCATAGTTATGTTTCATCACCTTAGACATTCATTATCACTCACCACATACACATATGTTAATGGGGAAATGATTTAGAATTGTCTTATATTGCAGAGTCAAGCCATTTCTCTCTCTTTTTAAAGTCATACTTAATTGTTTATGGATGGCTAACAACTTGTGATATCAAGTTGTAATTTTATACATAGATTATTATGCAAAATGATAAGGAAGCCCCAATTTTTTTTGAGGGAATTCTTCGGGGAATGTTTTTCCAACGAAAAAGATTAAATGTATTGATTTCCTCACAATAGTAAGAGAAAAAAAGTCGACTCTTTTCAGATCTGTGTAATTTATTAGAAGATTAACACTAGACATATGGCTGTAATTTTTCTTACTCTCTGAAAAGTGGAAATATTAATGTACATTTCAGTGGTAAGAGGATGATTAGTGAGAAACTATTGAAAAAGATTTATAGAGTACATTTCAATATATGAGTACATTTCAGTATTTGAGTACAAAAGAAGAAGAAGAAGAAAAAATAATGCTAACTTACGCAAGGGTCATAAGGACTTTGGGATATGATGCAGATGTAGTAAGCTCTGCTATACGTCGTTCACCCCATTTGTATCCCACAAGGTTTCATTAACTGTTTTTGAAAAAATGTAAACAAAGAAGTAAAAGATTCAATTTGTACCTTACTCATAGAATGAAGTTTACATACACAAATAAGACAATATACAAAGAAAGACAATACATTTGGCCCTGCTATCTGCTCTGCAGCTTTAGTATAGGTTCTGGCTTTGCAGAGCCCTTTCCTTCAGACATGTTTAGAATGGCCTCAGTGTGCATGGGGATTCCCCAAAGGAAACTACATCTCTGCTCTCCACACAAAGTGCAGGTAGAGGATATCTCATAAATGTAGCATATCACATGTTCTAATTCATGATACTACTTACTTATGACAATTTTCCACCTTTCTTCCTGCCCATTCATTTGTACAGTCCTGAATTTCTGAATGAAAATAGTAGCTGTTTCAATGTATAGGGCTACTGCACTTCTTAGAATGATGGAGGAGGCTGTAAGTCAGACTCTTAAATTCTTCACACTCTACCCTTTGCAATTAGAAATTTGTGACCTAGAAATAAGAATATGCTAAAGATGTATTATCCCAAGCTATTCATTATTAACCAAATCAACTCCCTACACAATAGTAGCTAACATTAACTGAGTACTTATTACTTGTATGGCATCTAAGTTAAAAAACGAGTAATTCCTCAAGCATGTAGTAAAGAATACACAGTTTAACCATGATAATAAGTATATATCAGAACTGGTTTGAAACTTAGTTAATGAATAAACGACAATTTGTTTCATTTAACATGTCTCTGAAAGCCAGCCAACAAATGACAGTCTTCAAAACTGGCCAATCAGTAGTGGACTTACGCCAGTGACTATACTTTTAAAGCTGAGACTGATATTAGCCCGCTACTACAACACAAACCACACTTCCAAGAGAGATTTAGAGAACTCCTGCCTTTGTAACTAAGACATCTGCAAATCATGCATTTCTCAAGTACCCTAATAAATGTTCAACAGTTTGCTTTGCTCAATGAGCCTGTGCCTGACCAGCATAGATCTTACTTCAGGATAGAATACATTCAGCTTTTCTACTTCAGATTTTAAGTACTATTCTCTTTCTATAACAAAGTGTTAACTAATTTAATTCTCCTGTCAGCTCTGGGAAGTAGATATCATTATTCTCTTTATTTTAGAGATAAAAGAACTGGGATATGAGGAAGTTAAGGAATTTTCTGCAGGCTGCTATGACTTCAGTGCTATGGAGCTGGTGAGAGCCCAAGCAGTCTGGCTCAAAGCCTGGACTTCTAACCACTTTGCTACACTGTCTCTTATGCCTTGTAAAAGATGTCCAGAAAAGTTTCCCCAGTCTCTCACAGGCCAGAAAATAAGCAAAAATTTAGAAAAACAACTGATGTGTTTTTCCCCTTCCGCTTTTGCAGTTTGAGGCAAGAGTGACTTATGAGGATGTGGATAAAAAGTGAAGCACTTTAAGGTATTGGGATTTGGGGGACTGTAAAATATGAAATCATCAAAATATGGATTATTTGTGGTTGAAGAGCTACTTGGTGAATAACCGTCTCCATTTGTGAACCTCTGTCTTTCTTGATTTTGTGTGTGTATGTGTGTATAAGAAAAAAGTCTCCTGTGATTGTTACTGCCAGACACAAACCATAATTCTACTCTGCTTTTCTTTCAAGGCTGTTTGGCTGGAAGTATACAATACCCAAGTATTGGAACAGCCGAAATTTTATAGGCTGAACAGTATTTCCTTAGTGAAGAAAAGATAAACTATTAAGAGGGCAGGGAGTTTGGTATGTCATGGTTGGGTGATTAGGAATGAAATAATCATTTGTATGTTCAAAAATATTACTGAAAGGTTCTTGGTGGTAGGCACATCATATTAAACAGTTATTAAATTAAAAAAATCTCCAAATGTAGAGTTAGATAATAGACAATCATGATTCCTGTGAGTTTCTCCAGTAGGCATCAAAATATCATTAAAATTAAAACTGATTACCACAAAGAACTTCTAAAACTCAATCATAAGAAAACTAATAGCCCAATTACAAAGTGGGCAAAGATCTAAATAGACACATTACCACAGAAGATGCACAAATTGCAAAAACATCATATGAAAAGATGCTGAACATCCCATCCTTAGGGGATTGCAAATTAACCCCAGAATTCACCTATTAAATGACTAAAATTAAATGCAGAAAACAAAAACCTGATGATACTAAGTGCTGGTGAGTATGTAGGGAAAAGGAAACTATCATCCATTGCTAATTGGAATACAAAATAGTATATCCACTTTGGAAGACAGCTTGGTGATTTCTTACAAAGCCACACATAATGTTAACATATTCTCCAGTAATTGTAGTTGTAGGTATTTACTTAACTGATTGGAAAATTTTTGTCCACATAAAGCCTATAGGCAAATGTTTATAGAAATTTTCTCATAATTGCTAACAACTGGAAGCAACCAAGATATCCTTCAGTAGGCGAATGGATAAATGATGGTATGTCCATACAATAGAATATTGATCAGCCATAAAAGGAAATAAGCTGTTAAGCATAGGTGAAGCTTAAATCCACATCGTTAAATAGAGAAGCCAGTCTTCTTTTAGAATACATACTGTATGATTTCAATCACATAATATTCTGGAAAAGGCAAAACTAAGTAACTGTAAAAGCTCAGTGGTTCCTGCAGATTTGGGAGAAAGAAGAGAAGATTAAATAAAGAATACAGAAATTTTTAGGGTGATGAAACCGTACAGTTTGATAATTGTAATGGTGTATACATGGCCTTATGTATTTTTCAAAACCCATTAAATTTTGTATCACAAGAAGTGAATCTTAAAGGGTGCAAATTTTAAAAAGTCATTTAAGATTTAGTGTACCCCAGGATGAATGTGATGGTAATGGAAAAAAGGGTCTAACTGTGTTACTAATGTATGTAACAATCTCAGTGAATAAGATAGGAAGAAAAGTAACTTTGGAAATATGTAGACTCCGTAAGACTAAAATAAAAAGTACTTGCATGTAATCACTATATTCTAGTTGATGAAACTGTTTCTCATCAGGAAAGGGTTGATAATTCTGATACTGGTGTGTGTGTGTATATATGTGTATGCGTGTGTGTGTGTATATATATATATATCTGTAGATGTGTATATATATGTGTGTTTGTGCATATATATATATAATATGAATGGAACAATTATGTTAATGGTGGATGGTGAGAGCCAGGTATCTCACTGTTGGAGTGGAAGCAAGAGGATGAAGCTACAATGATTCATGTGATAATAAATTAGAGTTGGTGACATCAGTATGAACTTATGTTTACCTTAATATAGGCACAGATGGTTATGTATAGAAATATTATAGATATGAGTTTTTACATGGTTTAGTATACAGGCATGTATTTCCTTGCTCCCTCCACTGAGAAAGCCTAAAAGTAGTGAAACACCAGTAGCAATGATCACTTCTGGCACCGGGATCTTGGTTTCTAATACCATTCTTCAATAATATAAACTAGGGCTCTTTAGAGAAATGGCTGATTATAGGTCTGGGAAGAATGTATACAAGATGAGCCTGGAGCATCTTGTGCTAAACAGTAAGGAAGTGCTAAAAAATGTAAAATAAATGGTAGAAGTATGTCAAAGGGCCACAGGGGCAAATCAAGACTTTCCCATGGCCAAAGCTAAAACAATTTGAGCAACAAAATAAATTAATGAGTGTTGTATTATAACTCCAAATATAAATAGATATTCGGGTGTCCGTGTTGATATAAATAAATAAGTCAATAAATGAAAAGGGGAGAAGAGACAAAGCCCTCAGAAGAATAGTTCCAAATACTTTATGTGGATACAGCACACTCAAGGAGGTTGTGATGGTTAAATTTTATGTGTCAACTTGACTAGGATATGTTGCCCAGTAGTTTGGTCAAATGACAGTCCCCATGTGACTGTGAAGGTGTTTTGTAGGTATGATTAACAATTGGCTTCATGTAAATGATATCACCCCCAGTAATGTGGGTGGGCTCCCTCCAGTCAGTTGGAGGCCTTAACAGCAAAAACTGAGGTTTCGCAAAGATGAAGGAATTCTGCCTCAAGACTGTAATGTAGAAATCCTCTGTGAGTTTCCAGCCTGCTGGCCTGCATTGTGGTTTTAGACTTGTGAGCCACCACAACTTTGTGAGACAATTCCCTAAAATGAATCAATCAACCCTCCCCCCTCTCTTGTGATCTCTCTCTCTCACTCCTGTTCCAGTTGTCCCTTGGGGTATTTGTTCCAATACTTGGGGTATTGGTTCCAGGACCCCTCACATATGGCAAAATCTGCACATACTCAAGTACTGCAGTCAACCCTGTAGAAACAAATATGCGAAAACTCGGCCCCCCCATCTACCTGGGTTTCACATCCCTGGAAAACTGTATTTTCAGTCTGCATTTGGTTGAAAAAAATCTGTGTGTAAGTATATTTGATCAGTTCAAACCCATATTGTTCTAAAGTCAACTGTGTATATTATAATTTGTATTTTCATGCATATTTATTTTAAGGAGTTGTGTATATATGTATGTATGTATGTGTATATACATGTATTCTTTAAATATATGTGAAAACATATACATTATAAATATTCATGTGTAAATATAAGTGCATACACATACATGTTGGTTCTGTTTCTCTGGAGAATCCTAACTGATACAAAGGGGAACCACAACTTCATACTCTTAAGTGTGGGCTGTGCACTGTGACTGCCTTCCAAACAGTAGAGTATGGGAGTAACTTAGCCTTGGAGAAACATGATAGACACTACCTCAGCCAGGTGATCAAAGTTAACATCAACAGTGATAAAGCACATTGATAATATGTATTCTTGATGTAAGATGATGAAAATGGTAACTTTACTTTTGTGATCTTCCTACTTCAAACTCGTAACCCAAGTCTAATTTTGAGAAAATGTCAGATAAATTTTCATTTGAGGAGCATTTTATGAAATACCTGACCAATATTCCTCAAAACTTTTCAAGGTCATTAAAAGCAAGGGAAACTTGAGAAACTGTCACGCCAAGAGGAGCTTATAGATATGACAAGTAAATGTAAAATCGTATGCTGGATGAGATCCTAGAACAGAAAAAAGGAGATTCGGGGAAATCTAGGGAAATATGAATAAACTATGGACTTTTTTTTTTTTTTATTATACTTTAAGTTCTAGGGTACATGTGCATAACGTGCAGGTTTGTTACATATGTATACTTGTGCAATGTTGGTGTGCTGCACCCATCAACTCGTCAGCACCCATCAATTCATCATTTATATCAGGTATAACTCCCCAATGCAATCCCTCCCCCCTCCCCCCTCCCCATGATAAGCCCAGTGTGTGATGTTCCCCTTCCCGAGTCCAAGTGATCTCATTGTTCAGTTCCCACCTATGAGTGAGAACATGCGGTGTTTGGTTTTCTCTTCTTGTGATAGTTTGCTAAGAATGATGGTTTCCAGCTGCATCCATGTCCCTACAAAGGACGCAAACTCATCCCTTTTTATGGCTGCATAGTATTCCATGGTGTATATGTGCCACATTTTCTTAATCCAGTCTGTCACTGATGGACATTTGGGTTGATTCCAAGTCTTTGCTATTGTGAATAGTGCCGCAATAAACATACGTGTGCATGTGTCTTTATAGCAGAATAATTTATAATCCTTTGGGTATATACCCAGTAGTGGGATGGCTGGGTCATATGGTACATCTAGTTCAATAATAATATATCAATATTGGTTCATTAACTGTAACAAATGAACAAAACTCTTATAAGAAGTTGATAATAGGCAAAAGTTAGTGCAGGCACCTATGTTTATAGCAGCACAATTCACAGTTGCAAAGATGTGGAACTAACCTAAGAGTCCATCAACTAATGAGTGAATGAAGCAAATGTGGTATACATACATGTGGGACACTACTCAGCCATTAAAAGGAATGAAATAATGCATTTTTCAGCAACTTGGATATGGTGGGAAGACCATTAGTCTAAGTGAAGCAACACAGGAATTGAAAATCAGAAACCGTATGTTCTCACTTATAAGTGGGAGCTGAGTTATGAGTACACAAAGGCATGCAGAGTCATATAATGGACCTTAGAGACTCAGAAGGGGAAAGGTGGGAGGGGTCCAGTGATAAAAAACTACACATTAGGTACAATGTGCAATACTTGGGTATCAAGTGCACTAAAATCTCACAATTGAGCTATGTAATTCAAGCATGTAATGAAAAATTACTTGTACCACCAAAGCTATTAACATTTTTAAAAAGCATATGAGAACTCTCTGCACTATCTCATTAACTTTTTGGTAAATGTTAAACTTCTAAAAAATAAAGAACATTTAAAAAATTGTTAGTGTTCAACTCTGAGTTAATGCAATTTAAGTACAAATAAGAAAGGCACTGGAACATATCCTCTATATTATATATTGTTATAGAATTATAATGACAGAAGAGCAGATTATGCCTAAAAAACATCTAACTGGCACCTTGTAAATATAATAGAAAGTTTAAAATAGGAAGTTAATAAGAAAGTTAAATGAAGGTAATTTTAACTAAAATGAAATAGTCTAAGAAGACAAAGCAAAAATATAGGAAGATCAGTAAATTTTACTACAAATGGATCAATACAAATAGGATGCTATTTCCACTATCAGAGAAAAAAAAAGAATTAGTATAAACAGCAAAACCTGCTCAGTGTCTTGCATTCAAGAAAAATCTGATTAGTTTAACTGCTTTATGTGTTTCTATACAGTATTTTCCCCTTATCCAACTCCTAACTGGATTTAAACTTCTTCAAGTGATAAGATTATTACACCGTTTTTGAGATATAAATGCATTACAGAGTACTATACATGCAGGAGTATGTGAGAAATATTGATTTAGAGAATATCTCTTGTAGAAAACATGTACTTGCTTTTTAAAATCCGGTCTGAAAAAATCTCTGATTTTAGTTGAAGTGTTTAGTTCATTTACATTTAATGTAATTATTGATATGATGGGGTTGAGTCTGTCATCTTTATTTGCTCTTTGCCCCCGTATTTTTTCCCCTTTTGTATTCAAATGTTTTGCATTCTATTTTATTTCCTTTTGACCTTTCAGTCAATGGTTGCTCTAAGAATTGCAATACACATCTCTAACTACAGTGTGGTTAGAATTAATATTATATGAATTACTGTAAAATATAAATTAGTTATGTGTTAAGCCACTCTTGTGTTGCTGTAAAGAAATATCTGTGGTGGGGAAATGTATAATAAAAGAGGTCTAGTTGGTTCACGGTTCTACATGCTATACAGGAAGCATGGTGCCAGAATCTGCTTCTGGATGAGGGCCTCAGGAAGCTTCCAATCATAGCAGAAGGTGAAGGAGGAGTAGGCTTGTCAGATGGCAGAAACAGGAGCAAAAGCAAGAGAGAGAAGGAGTGGGAGGTGCCACACACTTTTAAACAACCAGATCTCATGAGAACTCATTCAGTATTGCAGGACAACATCAAATCATGAGGGATCCACCCCCATAACCAAAACACCTCCCACCACACCCCACCTCCAACATTGGAGATTACATTTCAACATGAGATTTGCGTGGGGACAAACATCCAAACTACATCACCTTACAATAATATATTCCTTTTACCCTCATCCACTGTATTACAGTCATTATTTCACATATATATGTGTACATTATAAACTCCACAATAAAATTTTGTCGCTTTTGCTTTGGGAAGTAGTTTGTCTTTTTCAAAAAGTAATAGAATAAATAGAAAAGGTTTTAATATTTACCTACATGTTTATCATTTGTCATTCGTTTTTTATTATAGATACAGATTTCCATATTGTATCTTTTCTGTCCAGTGCTGAAGAACTTTCTTTAGCATTACTTGTAGCACAGAAGAGACAAATTATTTCAGCTTTTGTTTACCTGCAAATGTCTTTATTCCACCTACATACTTGAAAAATATTAATATTTTCACTGCACATAGAAATTTAGTTTGCTTGCACCAGTGTAAAATTATCACCTTATTATCTTTTGGGCTTCATTAGTTCAGATGAGAAGTTACCTGTTAGACTTATTCTTTTTGTATGTAATATTTGTCTTCTCTGGCTGCTTTTATAATTTTCTCTTCATCTTTGGTTTTCATCAGTTGACCACAATGGATTGAGATGTGGTTTTCTTTGAATGTCTGTATCTTTGGGTCTACTGAGTTTCTTGGATTTGT
This sequence comes from Colobus angolensis palliatus, assembly GCF_000951035.1. Lineage (NCBI taxonomy): Eukaryota > Metazoa > Chordata > Mammalia > Primates > Cercopithecidae > Colobus > Colobus angolensis. Next base: position 1,475,769 of record NW_012118388.1, read on the forward strand.
AGGTTGGTATTTTTCATCATATTTGGGAAATTTGGGGCAATTGTTTTTTCAAAAATCTTCTTGTGCCCCAGTATCTCTTTTGTTTTCTCTTATTTTTGAACTTCAGTTATACATATTTATACTGTTAGTATTTTCTCACAGGTTACTGAAGCTCTGTTTATTTTGCTTTTCATCTTTCCCCACCATGATTTTCAGATTGGGTTGCAATCAGCTGCCAAGTGATTTCTTTTTTCAGTTCAGGTATTGTACTTGCCATTTATAATTGATTCCTTTTATTTCTCTGCTTATATTCCAGAGTATTTTTACAGACTGTGGACATATTTGTAAAACTAGTTTAAAGTCCCTTGTTTAATAACTTCAACATCTGGGTCATCTTTTGTGTTTGTCTGTTTTGACTCTGTTTTCCTCTTTGATATTGGGAATATTTTCTTGCTCTTTCACATGTCTACTAAGTTTTAAATGTATACTGGTCGTTGTGAACATACAATGGAAGAAGGCTGAATTATGTTATTGTTTTAAATTGTGTTTTATTTTGTCCTGGCATGCTGTTAAATTAGTGTTGGGTACTCCTAATCTTGTCAGGCTTAGTTTTATGCTTTGTTAGGATGGTTCTATTTTTATCTCAGTTTTTGGGCATAGGCCTCACTCTGTTTGTAGTTTTGATCCTAGAGCCTCTTCTTATTATGTCTCAACTTATTGCCTCAGGTGCTCAGTGAGACTTCTTCACTCTGGTTGGGACTAAGTTGTATTTTTTGGTAGCCTTCATTTAGGTCTTGGTTTTATAGTGGCCACTCTGTTCTGTCTTGTATTTTTTTTAACTTTTGTGTTCAGGGGTACATGTGCAGGTTTGCTATATAGGTAAACTTGTGTCATGGGAGTTTGTTGTCCAGATTATTTCATCAGCCAGGTATTAAACTTAGTACCCATGAGTTATTTTTCCTGATCCTGTCCCTCCTCATACCCTCCACCTTCTGATAAGCCCTACTGTGTGTTGTTCTTCTCTATGAATCCATGTGTTTTCATCAGTTAGCTCCCACTAATAAGTGAGAACATGTGGTATTTGGTTTCTGTTCCTGCATTGGTTTGCTAAGAATAATGGCCTCTAGATCTATCTATATTCCTGCAAAGGACATGATCTCATTCTTTTTATGGCTGCATAATATTCCATGATGTATATGTACCCCCCAAATTTTTTTATCCAGTCTACCACTGATGAGAACTTAGGTTGATTCCATGTCTTTGTTGTTGTGAATGGCATGCTCAAGAATAGAGCTGCAGTGAACACACATGTGCATGTGTCTTTATGATAGAACAATTTATATTCCTTTGGGTATATAATGATAGAACAATTTATATTCCTTTGGGTATATTGGTATTTCTGTTTTTAGGTCTTTGAGGAATCACTGCACTGTCTTCCAGTGATTGAGCTAATTTACATTGCCACCAACATTGTATAAGTGTTCCTTTTTCTCTGCAATCTCACCAGCATCTGTTATTTTTTGACTTTTTAACAATAGCCTTTCTGACTGGTGTAAGACAGTATTCTATTGTTGTTTTGATTTGCATTTCTCTAATGATCGGCGATGTTCAGCTTCTATTCATATACTTGTTGGACACATGAATGTCTTTTTTGTAAAGTGTTTGTTCATGTCTTTTACCCACTTTTTAATAGTATTGTTTGTTTTCTTCTTGTAAAAATAAGTTCTTTATAGATATTGGATATTAGACTTTTGTCAGATGTATAGTTTGCAAAAATTTTCTCCCATTCTATAGGTTGTCTGTTCACTCTGTTGATAGTTTCTTTTGCTGCACAGAAGCTCTTTAGTTTAATCAGATTCCATTTGTAATTGCTTTTGGCATCGTCTTCATGAAATATTTGCCTGTTCCTATGTCCAGAATGGTATTGCCTAAGTTGTCTTCCAGGGTTTTTATAATATTGGGTTTTATGAATAAAAAATAAAAGAGAGATAATCCAAATAAATGCAATTAGAAATGACAAGGGGGATATTACCACGAACACCACAGAAATGCAAATAACCATCAGAGAATGTTATGAACACCTGTATGCACATAAACTAGAAAATTTAGAAGAAATGGATAAATTCTTGCACACATACACCCTCCCAAGACTGAAGGAAGAAACTGAATCCCTTAGCAGACCAATAATGAGTTCTGAAATTGAGTGAGTAATAAATAGCCTACCAACCAAAAAAAAAAAAAAAAAAAAAAAAAATCCCAGGACCAGACGGATTCACAGCTGAATTCCACCAGATGTACAAAGAAGAACTGGTACCATTCCTGCTGAAACTATTTCAAAAAATTGAGGAGGAGGGACTCCTCTCTAACTCATTCTGTGAGGCCGGCATCTTCCTGATACCAAAACCTGACAGAGACACAACAAAAAAAGGAAACTTCAGGCCAGTATCCTTGATGAACATCAGTGCAGAAATCTTCCACAAAATACTAGCAAACCAAACCCAGAAGCACATTAAAAAGCTTATCCATCATGATCAAGTAGGCTTTATCCCTGGGATGCAAGATTGCTTCAACATACAGAAATCAATAGATGTGATTTATCACATAAATAGAACTAAAGACAAAAACCACATGATTATCTCAATAAATGCAGAAAATACTTTCTATAAAATTCAACATCACTCCATTTTAAAGAACTGTCAATAAACTAGGTAATGAAGGAACATACCTCAAAATAATAAGAGTCATCTATAACAAACCCACAGCCAACATCATACTGAATGGGCAAAAGCTGGAAGCATTCCCTTTGAAAACCGGCACAAGACAAAGATACCCTCTCTCACCATTCGCATTCAACATAGCGTTGGAAGTTCTGGCCAGAACAATCAGTCAAGAGAAAGAAATAAAGGGCATCCAAATATGAAGCAAGGAAGTCAAATTATCCCCGTTAGTAGGTGACATGATCCTATGTCTAGAAAACCCCATAGTTTTGTCCCAGAAGCTCCTTAAGCTGATAAACAACTTTAGCAAAGTCTTAGGATACAAAATCAATTTGCAAAAATCACTAGCATTCCTATACACCAACAACAGTCAAGCCTAGAGCCAAATAAGGAATGCAGTCCTATTCACAATGCACACACACACACACTCACACACTCACACAACATAGGAATACAGCTAACCAGAGAGGTAAAAGGTCTCTACAAGGAAAACTACAAAACACTGCTCAAAGAAATCAGAGATGACACAAATGGAAAAACATTCCATGGTCATGGATAGAAAGAGTTAATTAATATGGCCATAGTGCCTAAAGCAATTTATGGATTCAATGCTATTACTATGAAATTACCAATGACAATGACATTTTTCATAAAATTAGAAAAAAAACTATTTTAAAATTCTTATGGAAGCAAGAAAGAGCCTGAATGGCAAGACAATCCTAAGCAAAAAGAACAAAGCTATAGGCGTTACCCAACTTTGAATTATACTACAGGGCTACAGTAACCAAAACAGCATGACACTGGTACAGAAACAGACACATAGACCAATGGAACAGAATAGAGAAGCTAGAAATAAGGCTGCAACCTACAACTATGTGAACTTTGACAAAGCTGACAAAAACAAGCAATGAGGAAAGGACTCCCTATTCAATAAATGGTGCTGGGATAACTGGATAACCATATACAGACGATTGAAACTAGACCCTCTTCCTTACACCATATACAAAAATTAATTCAGGATGGATTAAAGACTTTAATGTAAAACCCAAAGTGATAGAAACCCGGGAAGTTCTTATATTTTCTTGTCTTAGTTCTTAGGTAAAGGACCCACTCAGTCCTCACTTAGTGTCTCATTGAAAACCTTCAGTGAGACTTGTCAACCTCTCCTTTTACACAGCTTTTGCCTCTCTAATACCCCCCATCCTGAAAATTCCAGTCACTTCAGTAGTTCTGTAGTATATTCTGCCTGTTCATCTCAGCAAGCCCATTTTCTACACAGGGGCTCCACCTGTGTGGTTTGAAAAGTGATCTCAGGTGGAAAGCCTGACCACTCACATGGGTGGAAAAATATCAAAAGTGCATTTTAAATGCGTATACTTTAATGGCTAAAGGCTAATAAAATGCAGACCTCCAATAAAATATATAATAGTCTCACCATTGTGAAACAGGCTAACTTTTAGGCTTGATAAACTACTTTCGCTCTCTTGGTGTTGTGATAGCATCATAAGTCACAGATAGAGGAAATGTAATGCAGGTACTATAACAATGAGAAAATAACTTAATACAGATTTTTTGTAAAAAGAATGTTAGACTGGAAACAGAAAACAGAAACACAAGGAAATATAAGAAAAAATATTAGTGATATTAGAAGGTGAATGATCTTTGTGCATAGTTTTCTGTCAAATTACCCAACTCAGCTTCTGATTAGCTGTCTCCCTAGTACCTCAGTGAAAAGTTAATTGAAAACTAGAATATACTAATACTTAATTTTAAAAAATCTTTTTTATCACCTTTGAGTGATCAGAAATACTATGAGAACTTCTGTAAGTTTTACACTGCTTGCATTGTAACTATTGTCACAAAAAAGTGCTTTTTATTTTATTTTTCTTTTAAATGATAGAAAACATTACAACAACAGGGCGTACATTCATTAAAGTTTAAAAACACAGGAAACTGTAGACACTAATGCCTTTATTTCTTTATTTCTTCTTCCTTTGGATATTCTTTTCAGTTGTTGGTTTCTGCAAAGTACATCAAATAAAAAAAACATAGTAAGAACATGTAAGTATTCATTAGCTATCTGGAGGAGTAAATACAAAGGAATGTTTTCAATGAATACAAATTAGGAAATGTTACTTTTGTTTTCATTCCTTCACTGTGAGGAACCCACACCACTGAACACATTTTAAATGCTATTTATCTTCATGTATCAGCCCCAAACTAAAAATTAAAAAAAATCCAATCTGACTGACAGATATTAGTAATAATAGGTTTACTTTGATTTTAACTTCATGTTAAAAAATATATCCTTTACTTGATGCCTTCTTTAGTTAGTACTCCATTTAAAACAGGAATTGTGCAAACACTTTCAGTGGATACAGAGTTACATTGTGCTTTTATTATACTCGGTATGGTTTCTGCATTTATAACCAAAACCGTTGTTAGTATTTCCATGCATTATATCATCTAATGTGCTCAGTCTTCTTCCTCTTCCATTACTCATATTTGGCTGCTGTTTCTAGTTATTTCAGAAGAAATCCACCATCAACTATGCCTTGCCTGGGAAGCTTAAGAGCACAACCTTTATCACCAAATCCCTAATCTACTAGTTGGCCTTCGGCTATTCACGTTATGTCGTTGAACCTCAGTTTCATATCTATAAAATGGTGGATAATAACTATCATCTCTGGGGATTATGCAAAGATTCAATAGATAATGGATACTTTTATAAAACATTCAAAACGAGGTATAGCACATGATGAGATTACAAGTAATGGTAGCTACTTTCTCTGTCATAAACACCTGAAAGATTGTTGAAGCTTTTCACCATACCATATGGTCTACATCCATAATAATTTGAGAAATAGGTAGTTTTCACGTCTAATAGTCTTAATCATTCATTTTTCACATAATATAATCTGATGCGGTCATCAGTATATAAGAAGGTATTCTTTCATATTTTTGGTGTCAACAGAAGCAAGACTTAAATTTCCAACTTGTGATTCAACAATTTAACGTTTTACTTTTCAAAGATGCATTGACAGATAAAATTGTAATCCATTATATAGTATTTAATAACATTATTTTGAATAAGACAGCCAGGATATTCAGATCTTTACTAGTCCAAAGCAGATAAACTATAATTTTTAAATGGAATTGTTTTTTGCTACTATTGATTTACATTGTTATAAAGCCAGCAGGTAAAATTCATGCTTGCCTTACTAAAGTAAACCAAAATTGTGACTGCAAGTATCTTCAGGAATAACTGTATTGGACATTTTACTTGGATTTCTTCTTTTATATCATAAATTTAGATAGTGCCAATAATAATTGATCAACTGTATTCATTATATCGTAAAGTTGGGTCTCATTTTCTTTCATATTAAATAAATTTAAAATATTTTTTATTTAACAAACAATATGTTGTAAAGTTTTGAACAAACTGCTCTTGTAAGTGTTATTGTGTTTATACAATGGGTATGATGTCTTTACGTGCAAAGAAGCATGCAAATCATTAGGGGAAATGGACACCCTTGATAATGCATAGAAATTAATGAATGGGTCAGGGAAGCAACTTGATTTCCATCTCCAAGATAGGCTACTTTTCACCATACCCAATAAATAACTCCTTGGATTACTGAGGTTATCTTAATAAAGATGGTATATACTATCATTCTGTTTTGGTCTGTACTTTATCCCCTGTCCCATTCTTAATGAGCAATCAATGTTATTTCAAGATAAGTGATCTGTTAAAAACTGTGAGTATTAGAATCCATATACTTATCAAACTAAGTGGATGGATGTGATTTCTCTCAGGTACAACACATTTTGACTTTTCCTGCTGCCTTTGCTTTCTTTTCTGGCACATAAGATGCATATTTTAGATCAAATAAATTCATTTTTCTCTAGAAAGAGCTCATAACTAAAACTAAGTTTAAACAAAGCATAATGACCTAGCTCTAAAATTCTATATTTCTTTGCCAGTAGAAACTTCTCTCCCAATGATCAAATCCAAAACAGCCTGTGATAATACCGTGAAATCCAGTAAAAGGGACCCAGAAGAACTTAAGCTTTAAAATAAGAATATTGTGTGTCTTATCATATACATTACATTTGAAAAAAACACATGTATGCTTAATGGAGGAGATAAGATTCTCTCCTCTCAAAGACCAAGAAATTATGCAGTCATATTCTGTCTCTGTGCAGTTAGCTTTCCATTTATTTAAGAACAATGTGACCCATAAATTCTACAGCTTTATTCCGTAGCTTGAAGAGCCTACACTGATAAATTTAAGTTGGGCACTCCATTTTTCTCCAAAAGAATTCTTGCATTTAGGGTGACTCCTTCAAACTTGCTTTATTGGATGGGGTTCTCCAACTTCTTTTGTACCAAGAAAGGGAGAACTTTCTATGTGTGTATGTATACAAATATTTAACATAATTTTTCTCATACTTTGAACCAGATACCAGATAACCAGATACCAAGTTAGTGCAGTTTGCTAATATTATATATATTTTTAAGTAATAAAGCAATCATAATCTGTGTTGCATTTGTTTGATCTTTCTTCTCCAAGTTGCTCACTCAGGTAGGAGCAGCCATTAGGTAGTGGCAAGTCAAGAATATAGGGATTCTGGGTTCTGGCTGAATGTGATCAACAGATTGAAGAAGCTCTTTAAAATCAGGGATTGTTTGTCATGATCTCTTTAATATTAAGCAAAGTACTCTATCTAGCAAGACATTTATAAATGCTTTAAAACCTGGCTGATTAAGAACTCCATACTTCCTGGTAATAAACATATCTCATTTTCCCAGAATTCCCATATTGTGATATTAGAGACTCATAAGCATAGATCTAATTCTCTTTAGAGACCCTGCGGTGAAAACTCAAAAGTTCAGGACTGGATAACCCCACAGGGAAGGCTGAATCCTAAGAATACCAGGGTCAGCAAAGCAGCTGACTCAAGACAGGCTGACTTGATGATGCATAAAAAGATTTTGTTCTCCAAATTGTGACTCTTAATTCCCAATAAATGTAATTTTGATTTGGGATTCAGAAGGTGCTGTACCAAGATATGCCCAAGAGTTTTAGAAGTAACTAGTGGGAAAATGAAACCCTGTATATCCAACCCCTTTCTGCAAGAATTTTAAGTTTCTGTGGAATTTTCAAGCCGCATGGACTTCACTGAGGATAATAGCAGTGCTCATATTTAAGCACAGCTGTGAAAAATGCTTGAGGAGCATGTTGCAGTGTACAGTTTTAGAGGTTAGGTCAATTGAGGGTCTGTCCTTGTTCTGTCTCTTTCTGCTTGTTACTGTTTTTGCACCTGTAAAAGGTGTGAGGATGCCTGTCTCATGAAACTATTGTGAGGATATAAGGGGATACATTTCACAATGGTCTCCATGTGCAGAAGGAGTAAGGATAATGTCATTGTTGCCTTCTGACCATGGGGCATATTTTAAAATAATATACACTGAGTAGGAAGTTCTCATTCAATTTTGTTCTCTGTAGATAAAAAAAGAAAAAAAAAAACTTCTTTGTCTGGAAATTATCTTAAAAGCCATATTCTGTTTTTTTTTTTTCTTGCACTGTCAATGGAAATAGAAACTAGGTGGCCTAATGTGACATTCTGTCACTGAAATCATATAGAAAGCATAAAGCTTGCTCTACTGCAGAAATTTAGAGAGATTAAGATGCCACCTCCTCTTTGTGATACTTGCTTATGAGAGTGCTGTGCTAGAGCAGTTGATTTCCAAATATGATCCCTTGAAACCTGCCTCAGGATCATCTGAGGTGTTTGTTAAAAATGCAGACTTGGGGTCTAACCCCAAACTGACTAAATTGAAACATCCAGTATGGGGCCCCAGAGCCTGCATTTTAAATACACCCCCAGATGATACATATGTAATCTGAAGCTGAAGAATCTCAACCTCATGCAGCAATCTCCAAATATTTGACCAGCCACCAATTTGTAAAGCTTTTGATATCCCGCATGTATGTGGTGTATGTTCAATTACCAATCGTAAACATTGTCATAAATAAAATTTTGGAAATCTAGTAAAGGTTAGAGATATAAATATAATTACGAATTAAACATTTTCTTTCTTCCTTTATAATGGTCTTATAAACTGTCTGGGATGTATCTCTGACCCAGATGTTACCTTTCCCTCAAATGTGGAGAATAGCATGCTTTAGAGACGGGACATACAAATCCATCTCTGTGTATTATATTTTTTTTGAAAAATTTTTACTGTAAAATATAATGTAACTCTTGGCTTCCATTCAACTTTTACAAATCTTAGCATTTTGCCAAATTTACTTGAAAATTTTTTAAAAATAAAAAACTATACAGAAACATTTAAAATCCTCTGTGTATTCCTCCCTGTCCCTTGTCCCATCCTTTTAACTCCGGAGTAACAATTATTCTGTAATGTCAGTGTTATGGCTGTCATTCATGGCTTTATACTATATGTGCATAGGCATTTATCCACAAACAGTTCTTTTTCTCCTTCCCTTTCTCTCCAAGAGAATTGTTACCTGTGATATGATCTTTATGTAAGTGCTTGCTTATTTTGCTGAGTATAATGATCTTTAAATTTATCTGTATTTGTACATACAGATACATATACATGTAAATAAATGCTAGTTTGTTTTAGCTACTATAATATTTCATTGTATGAATACATGTGTATTTGTACGTATGTGAGAAAGCTTTTCTTGTGTTATATGTAAAACTGGAATTCTTGGCTTGCACATTTAGTAGATCTACAATTTTTATTTTCGGATGTCTTATGTCAGATATAAAGGTGTACAAAATATATCTTGCCTTAAATTTTATTGGTCACGATCAGCAGGATAGCACATATTTTCATGTTTTTCACCCTTATTTTTACATTTTACATTAACTGTTACTCATTTTCTTTGTTCATTTATTTTTTTCTGTTGGGTTCTTTGACATTTTCTTATCCATTTGTAGACGTTTTTGTATATTTTGGATACGAACCTTTTACTTGTTTATAGGTATTGAAAATACGTTCTCCTAATGTGTAGCTTGCCTTTCACTTTTTCCTTTTTGCACGAAAGTTTTAAATTTTGATAGAATTAAATTTATAATTATTTTCTCTAAGATCTGTTGAGTTATCAAAACCACAATGTCATATTTTCTCTTATGCTTCCTTTTTCTAAGTTTAGCTTTGATTTTCAGATGTAGTTCTTTGGTTTGTCTGCATTTTTTGAAAAGTGTATTTTTTTAATTTACATGAAGTAAAATTCTTTTTTGTTTTTATTTTTGACTAAACTTTTGTGTGAGCTTTGACAGATGAATGGACTTGTGTAACCACTGCCACAATCAGAATGCAGAATAGTTCCATCACTCCAAGAATCCCTTTGTGCTGTCCCTATACAAACTCTCCCTTTACTCCCAAACACTAGCATCCACTGATCTGTTCTATACTCCTGTAGGTTTTGTCTTTTTCAGAAAGTCATAGAAATTGAATATACAATATGTAATCTTTGAGTCCAGTTTCTTCCACGATTAAGATTTAATCATGTTGGTTCATGTGTCAATAATTTATTCTTTTTCTTGCTGAATACTATTCCATTGTATGTATGTACCACAGTTTGTTTATCTAGTAAGCTACTGTAAGATATTTAGGTTGTTTTCAGTTCTGGTGATTGTGAATTTGCTGCTATAAATAATTTTGAACAGGTTTTCGTGTGGGCATACATTTTCATTTCTCCAAAGCAAATAACAAAGGTAAGTGGTCATTTTACCTTATAAGAATCTGTCAAACTGTTTTCCAGAGTGACTGTTAGCATTTTACAATGTGCAAGGATTCCAATTACTCCGCATCCTTGTCAGCATTCAATATTATCTTTTATTTATTAATTTTTAGCCATTCTAACTATTGTCTCATCTGCACCTCATTCTGGTCTTAATTTGCATTTTCTTTATGGCAAGTGATTTCAAACTTCTTTTCATGTGCTTGTTTGCCATCACATGTTCTTTGAGGAACTACGTATTCAAATCTTTTGCTCATTCTAGGGGGGTTATTTTCTTATTGTTGAATTTCAAGGGATAGGGTTATTCCTGATATTTAGTCTAGCTCTCCTTGTAGGAACTGGAAGAGGAATAGTTGTCATTAGCCATCACATTCTGTCTTGGGCACATACCTGCATCAAGACATCCTAATAATTCCTACAAATGCTTAATAGTGTTAACTGTTATGTTAGGGTTAATTGTGGTTATATGGGGCGAGTTCTCTACTCTCGGTAATAAAATTATCTTTTCACTTCCTATTGTCACCAAAGCATAAAAAAAGTTCTTTATATATTCCATATATAATCTGCTCATTGGATATATGGTTTGTAAATATTATCTCCCTGTATACAGTTTGTTGCTTTTATTTATTTTATTTTATTTTATTTTATTTTATTATTATTATACTTTAAGTTCTAGGGTACTTTTAAAGAATCCTGGCCAGTTATTTCGCAGACTGATCTTCGTTTCAGGTTTGTCTGATGTTTCTATGATTAAGTTCAGGTTATGCATTTTGGGCCAGAATACCACAGAAATGACCTTGATCTTTGGTTGTCTCTGTGCTTCATGTTAGGTGATATTTGATGTAGATATGTCTTATTGTTGTGATGCTTTCATTTTTTACATAGGGGTTTGAGTTATCAGATTATGATATTAGTACATTAAAGTCTATCATTATGAGTGATCTTGTCAGTTTCTTCTTGAAATTCTACCAGTTATTGAGGTAGGAATTTTTAGGCTTTAAAAAATAACATGATAATTAATGTCTTTTATGTTTATTCCTTAGTCTTGTGTGTTACTTCCTTCTTTGTTGCTATGATGGTTTTTGACTTTAAATTCTCTTTGGTCTGATAGTAATATTGGTAATTTTCCCCATTTACCCCTTCCTTTTTAGTCTTTTAAATGTCTTTTAGCTCAATTTTGGTGTGTTGCCAGTATTTCAGACTTTTATTTTTAAAAGATGCACTTATATTTTATCATAAATATTAACATATTTAGACTCATTGCTACCACTTTATTTTTCAATTTTTTCTAAGTATTCATCTTCCTTTCTTTTCTTTCTTCTTTAGAAAAAAATTCTTTTTTATTTCCTGTGTAGGTTTACAGGATCTGTGTTCAATTTCTATTTGGGGCAAGGTCTCCCTTAATTGTTTTATGTGAGTAATTAAATATTTTTCTAACAAGGCCTACATTAATTTAGTGTTTTTCTCTTCATCACAAACACACTACGAAGATCTTAGTTAAGTTTAACTTTCCTTTGAACGTCTCACCCAATTCCACGTGCACACATGCATACATTCACATTGCTATTGCTGTTTAGAACAATAGTTTTATTATTAAAAATACTTAATAAACTATTTCATTTAAAAATCAATAAATACAATTTGAAGCAAACATTTATTAACCTGTCTGTTCACTGTTGCTTTTACTTATCTTTTCTTCAGGGCACAATTTTCTTTTATTATATATAACCTTCAATAGTTCCAAATTGTTGTTTCTCAGCACACTGAATGGTTAAATATTGATCTCCTCAGGCCTAACGGTGAACCAGTGATTTTTAGGTGACCAAGCGCTTCCAGCTAGGCATAGCTTTGCTTATTCACTCCCATTATGATTTTCTAAGTATGCCATGATTTTAAAATGTTTGGTAAATGTCACTCCAACAGCCTTTCACTGTGAGTCTGGAGCTTAAACTCTCATCTTTGAATATCCGAACAGCTCTTTATTACCTGGATTTAAAATTTGAGGATGACAGTTGTTTTTCTTCAGCATTTCAATATTACTTTATTCTATATATTGCTTCTAATGGGACATATCCTGTCAGATTAATCCTCATTCTTTTGTTCATAATCCTCTTGCCCTGGGATAGCTTTTGTGATTATCGCTTTATCCTTAATGCTTTTACATTTCACAATGATGCAATTAGGTGTAAGTTTGTTTTCATTTATCTTACTAAAACACTTTGAAGTTCAGAAGTAGTGTCTCCTTTCTACTTCGAAAAATTCTCACTCATTTCATCTTTAAATTTTGTGTCTCCATCACTTTAAAAAATCTGAACTCTGATGTTGGAACTCCTCTATTCTCTATGTCTCTTAACTGTTTTGGTTCCCGTTTAAATCACTTTGTGACTCTATGCTGCATTATGGATGAAGACTTCAGCACTATTATCCACTTAATCTCTTCTCATCTGTCTGCTACTGTGTCCAGGCTAGATTTTATTCTATCTTTTAAGACTTTTTTCTCCCACAATGGCTACATTTTTTATAGCCAAAATTTCTATTTGCCTATTTATTTTTATATTGTGATGATAAGAATTCTAAGGTCATTTCTGTGATCCATGTCCATGTTGGTATATACGCTTTTCCCTTTCAATGTAGGTGGGACCTATAACTTGCTTCTAACCAATTCAGTTCAACAAAAGTGATGGAATATTATTCCCATGATTATGTTTTGCTATACAGCAAAACTGAAGAGAATTTGCAGATGTAGTCAAAATTACTCTATTGACTTTAGAGTAATCTAAAGGGAGATTATCCTGGGTGGGCCTGTCCTAACCAATCAAACCGTTTTAAAGAGGTTCCAGAGGTCATAGATGGGGGCAGTGGGGTTGCTTTTCTCTGGGTCTTGAAGAAACAAGTTGCCGTGATTTCCACAGCTACAAGGAAATACATTTTGCCAACAACCATATGTGCTGTGAAGAGGCCCCCAAACCTCCGATGAGACCACACCCCTGGCTGACACTTTGATTACAATGTGGGAGACCCTTAGTAGAGGAGACAGATATACTGCAACTGGCCTCCTGGACCACAGCAACTTTGAGATAATAAATGTATGGTGTGTTTAGTCACTAAGTTTGTGGTAATCTGTTACCCATAAAACTAATATATATTTGTATCAATTTTTGTTTTATGGTTTGCTGGTTTAATTTCAGTATTTCTTGTTCTTTTCTTGACTATTATTTTTATCTCTTTAGTTATTTTATAATTAATTAAACTTTATGCCTCTTTTCTATTGTTTCTATTTCATATTATCTGCATTGGATTTTGAATTAATTTTGTCAGCTGTCTAAGAAATACATTTTTTTCATGTAGTTTTGGGGTTCAGGCTTATTTAAATAGGAAATGTTCTTCCCTTTATCCCTTCCCACCGCCTTCTTTATCTAAATCTCTGTTCCCACATTACCTGTTGCTTTGAATTGCCTCCCAGAGGACTGCTGTTTCAGAAAGAGACTTTGTATCAGCTGCACCATGGTGATTAGTCCTGAAGCCAGCTGGTATATTTCTTTAGGTCCTGTCATGGAGATATTTCTGTCTTGTCCTCCCACCTCCTTAGGTAACATTCATAGAATAACTAACCCAGGAAGCAGACATTTTTTCAGATTTCTTTTAAAATAGGGAGCTTCATCATACCAGCCACTGGTTTCAATCAGTTAGCCTGGTCTCCCTGGTAACATAAGACATTTTGCTATTTGTTGTTCCTCAGACTCTTCCAGCCCCAAGTCTATTTCTGAATCAGAAGCTCATCTGGTTTGCAGCTTCAGCTCTGCTCACTCCTCTAGTCCATTTTGGGATCTCAGGTGTATTTACCTTAATTTGAAGCCTAGTTGTGTTTTTTTCTCTTTTAATTGAAAATGTTTATTATCATTATCCATTTATGTAGGGAATGACAGAATGTAAACTTATAATTCTTATTTACTTTACTGAAAACTAGAAAAAGGCTCATAACCATATTATTTTACTAGATATGGAACTATATTTAATACTGAATGCAATATTCACACCAGTATTCATGTATTAACATGTACTTATCTCATCTTTTTGGATACTTATAACATTTTTGCTCATTTTCTGAGTATTATCTCTTAGTCGTGGGTCCCTGACATCAATTTTATACCCTGATTTCTCTCAATGGCCAGAGTTGGCTGGATTAACGGTTGGTATCTAGGTAACCTGGGTAAATCAAAGGTTTTTCCTGAGAATTTGAAATTGAGAGAAAAAGAGGAAAATAGAGAGTACTCAGTTGCTTTTCCTGTGGCTTACCTATGTTAAGCTAATCAGGCCAAGTTTACCTTCAATGAAAGAAAAAGAAGAAGGTAGTTTTTTTTTTCCCCCAGAAAAACAGGAGAGAGAACCTGAGTAGAAACAAAGGTTAGAGATGGATAGAGGGCTTTATAATTCCATAATAATCTTTCCTATATGTGAGTTTTAAGAGATACGTACAGATCCTTTACAATAAAGTTATCTAGTTGGTGTTACTTTATTGAATTTCTATTTCTTGCAAGTAAAATGAGTCCCAACTAACTGCGAGGGGTCTGCCTGTCATTCACTTGGCTAAGCTGGACCTACGCTTTCCAGAACACCCTTCCCTTAATACTCTGGGCTAGAGTTGGCTGAAAGTGGTACGTGCATGAGATTTGTATAGAAGAAGGAAACCAGCATCCATTGCTCTCCAAAGGTTGTGATGACAGTCTTGTGATGAGATCTGAGGCTGTGGTGGCAGACTGAGTGAGGATAAACTGATGGGTTACAGCTTGTTCTTTAAAAATCTCCTCTTCTCCACATCCAGCAATCTTGCCAGCTGCTGATCTTGCTGACCAATAAAGGCCTCATGTCCATCACCAGGTACTTGGAGGTAGACTCCTAGACTTCTTCCAGAGGCTTCTCCACCACCTCCCATTACTCAGTTCCATGTATGTGTCTGAACATGAAATCAGTGGTTTCTCAGACTGACTGATTTCTGACTCCTCTGAGTTTCCAGTTTTTCCTTTCAGACATTCATTAAGGAAGATCTAATTCCTACAGCAAATCTCTCATCCCATAGTTCATAATCATTTTGCTTCCCTGACTGAACCCACATTAGTGATACACTGATGTAACTTGTCTTGTTAAAGCATTCCTCAGGAGTATGATTTCCAATCGATTTCCTCAATATGCTTCTCTACTGAAAGACTAGCTCCCATGTCTTCTAAATTGCTCCATTGCAAAGTTTTCTGTACCAATAAAGATTATTTTCTTCACAAATATTATTAAATTATTATATACAACATAACCTTTGAAATTTAAATCTATGGATTTTTTTGCATACTGTTTATTGAGCAACTACTACATACTAAGCAAAACTCTCAAACTGGGGATGTAATAGTAAATAAGCTTAAAATGCCTCTGATTTTATAGATTTTTGCATTCCAGTTGGAGGGGGCAATACAAACAAGCAAAAAGAAAACAAATACATAAGATAATTTCAAATAGTGCATATATTATGAAGGAAATGGGCAGGGAGATCTGAGAGAGAATAACTAGCAGTGATAGCTTCTTTAGACCAAGAGGTCAAAGAAGCACTCTTAGAAGTTGTCATTCTAACAGAAGCAAGTGGCATGGAGGACCACCTCCATGTCATAGAGATCTTGGGAGAAAACATTCCATTAAGTGCAAAGGCCTAAGAGGAGAAAGAACTTAGCAAGTTCTAAAGAAGGGAGAAGAGTGGCAGAAGATGAGGTCTGAGAGGTAGTAGGTATGAGTTAAATAATATGGGCCTTGTAGGCTACAGAAAAGAGTTTGAACTTTTTTCTAAGTACAATGAAATAACAGTGCTGAATTTAGCTTTGTTATATGTTTTCTGTTTTAAACTTCCCTCTGATGACTGGGTGAGGATGGATGGTAAGGAAGTAAGAGTGGAAACGAAGACTAGCATAACGAGCATGGAGAAGAGGCAGGACTCAGAGCTGGAATTACGTAGCACCTTTTTTCTCTCATGTCCCTTCATTATTTATTTATTTCAGGAAGGGAAGTTTTTCCCTCACATTCATTGAAAATGTGAACCATTCTGTCTTTTCTGATTAATTTAGATAAATTTTATTCACTTAGAATTATTTCCAAAGTTAGAATGTGCATTCACATAGAATAATCGACACTTAGTTTTCATTCAAAGCTCAAGCCTGTTGCAGGTGCAAAGCCTACATCTGGGCAGGGATTGTGGTTGGCTTCTTTCCACCTCCTACTGTGTGGTTTCTGTTTCCTGGTAAGGGAGATGGAGGGACAAATGAAAGCTAAGGGGAACTGGGGCAGGAAGGCTCTGACTTGCCTGGTACCTCAATTCCCTCTATGCCTATCTGATATTTAGAACTCATGCTTTCCTTTCTGGAGTACTTTTTTGATTAATCAGCAACCTTACCTACACCCACAGTCACCTGCAATCTTACTGATGAGGGATGCTCTCTCTGCTTTTTCATTAACTACTTCTAGAGTCCTTTTGGATGGTCCTATGGGGCATGATATATGTGAACCTTACATCAACTCTTAGAGTATGTGGACAAAATCTGATAAATGAGGAACATTTAGGCATCATTACACTGAAAAATTCTAGGAGAACATTCATAGGGATTTAGTCACCTCTTTTTTTACTACTTCTTTCAGAGCTGATAGCTCCTCAAATATTCACTTTTGAATTTTCCAGGAAGGAGTCAGATACCAGTTTATTGTATTTCCCATGCTGCAGGGGCTCCTTGCTCCTCACTGACACAAACCAGTCTTCCCAGATGTATGTCTCATGCCGTCAAATAACCCACCTACTATAGCCCCTTCTGCAGTCTAACACAACACATGAGTCATTCCTCACTTGTTCCATGAAACATAGCAGAGTGGTTTAAAAATATAATTAGGGACACAGACAGCTTGGGATCAAATACAAGTTCAACCTGTTAGCTGTGTGACTTTCAGTAAAGTATTGAAGTTGCTTGCACCCCAATTTCTTTGACTGAAAAATAGTGATAATAATAAGAATACCATATAGAGTTGTGTGAGGTTTAAAAGAGTCATTATTTGCATAGATTAGTGTCTGGCTCATTGTAAGCACTCAATAGCTGTTGCCTGTTACTCCCTGAAGCTTTTTATTCCTAGAACACTGCCTCTCTTTCAGCCTGTCCAACACTGCTGTGCCCTTAGTTCCTGATGATTTGAATACCTTGGCATCTCTCTTCTTTAGTAACCTCTTCTTCAAGGGAATTGTGTACCACGTTACCTCAGAAATTCTCTCACTTTTTCCCTTGTCTCATCATTATAACAGTTGTAAACCTTCCATCATCTCACTTTTAAATGATCTAATTCTCTGTCTGCAACCTTCTGTTTTCCCTCTGGTATCTCAACTTCAATAATCCCTCAACCCGGCCAGAACTCATAATCCATTGATCTTACCATATTTGTACTATCTCTCAGCCCCATCATGTTCTCAAGTTACCTTTTACATATTCTAAATTTCATAATGGAACAGTAGACTCAATACTTTACCCATAATCCTTACCTTTCACGATTTTCTTGCTTTATTTGTACACACTTGGCAATAGCCCAGTCATGGCCTAATCCACTCCTTCCTTGGTCAGCTCCTGCAGGTGTGGAGCTTGTTGCACATAGACGAAGATATCCTACCATGTTAACTTGTCTCACATCAAATTCATGAAAACTAGGGGGTCCAATTGGTTTCCATCAAATTCTATAACCTTCCCCCAATTATTTGCTTTTCTATCCACTGGAGGAAATTTTCATACCTTCTCAACCACCCTCAAACTTCTTCCTCTGCCTGTGTCCCAACTGATGATTTAATAGGAAAAGGGAAGTAATTAGAAGAGATTGGACACAAGCTTTCTTGACTGTGTTTACCCAATTAGCAGCATGTGTACATACATATCCTTTCTTTTCTCCTCTTGCTGAAGATGTACTAAACATGATGCTACATAGGAAAAAGCCCCACTGCCCCCACTCCTTCCTGCCCATGTGCACCTGTCCCATTTCCTTTCATTGACTCAGTTATCTTCTCTCACTCATCAGGTTTTCCTATCTACTGAATCATGCTCATTAGCATCAGATACACTCATATATCTCAATCAATTAAAAAAATTTCTCGGCTGGGCGCAGTGGCTCATGCCTGTAATTTCAGCAGTTTGGGAGGCCGAGGCAGATGGATCACTTGAGGTCAGGAGTTCATGACCAGCCTGGTCAACATGGTGAAACCGCATCTCTACTAAAAATACAAAAATTAGCCAGGCTTGGTGGCACGTGCCTGTAGTCCCAGGTACTTGGGAGGCTGAGGCAGGAGAATTGCTTGAACATGGGAGACGGAGGTTGCAGTGAGCTGAGATTGCACCACTGCACTCCAGCCTGGGTGACAGAGCAAGACTCCGTCTAAAAACAAAGAAACAAACAGACAAAAACCAAAACCAACCAAACAAAAAAGAATCCTCCGACTTCTCCTGACCTTCAGATTTCCTCCTTTTAATGCCCTCTTTTTAGCAGAACTCAGAGTTTTATAACTGCTGATTCCAGTTATTGCTGGTCAGTCTCTCGATTCACTGAAGCTGATTACTGCTTCACCCTTAATGTCACTTAGACTCATGATTTAAAATTCCACCTACCTATTGGCAACTCCCAAGATTAAAGTTTTAGCATGTCTACTAGATATTGAACAGAGATATAATACAATTAGCATATTCCCAGTCACTGTACTTCACCTTCCCAACTCCCACTACAATTCTCTTCCGTCTTTCCCAATTCACTAATACCATCCTTTCCCTTACTCAGGCCAAAAATCCTTAGGCTCATGCTTGACTTCTTTCTTTCTCACATACTGTGTATCCAATTAGTGAAACCTATTAGGCCTACCCAGTAGATATATCCTGAATCCAAATGCATTTAGCCACCTCCATTGTTTTTATCCTGGCCCATGCCACCACTATCTCTGACATGGAATTTTGCAATAGCTTCCTATTGCAACCCTGACTGCTTCTCCCCAGAAATATTGCTGTCAATTTGGAACACAGCAATTGAAGTCATCCTCATAAACCCCTATGGCATGAAGACTAATTTGAGGGGAATTCTTTTTAACAAAATAGAACTAAAATCTTTAACATAGAAGGTGGAAGTAAGTGGCAGGAATTAAAGCATTCTGTTTATTCTATTAGATAACAACTAATTAAATCCATGCATTGCATTTGGAGAATTATGGGAGGAGGGGTTTTCTATGCCATGAAGCAATGTTCCATGAAGCTAATTCTCTGGTGTAAATTTTCAATAAACCTGATGAAAGTGCTATATGCTAATTAGCCTTAAAATAGAAAGAACATTTTTAAACTTAATTAACACTATGTTATTTTTTGTGGCCTGTTGAGAGAGACCAAGTTGTGTGGGAAACTTCCTTAAGAAAGGTATGCTTACTATATATGTTAACTGTGGACTCTCACATTGTGAATCTATATTTTCCACTAGAGAGGTCTATTGGAAATAGAATTTTCCTCTAATAAGAACATATTGTTAGTGAAGAAATAAGTTAAATTTAGATTGGCTAGGCTCAGAGGAAACAAAGTAGGCATTCTTTTCCTATAAGTACGTGAAGAATCCTTTCATAAAGTTGTAATTGCTAGTCTTCTTAGTCATATGGTAAATACTTAATGATATCCATTTTGGCAGTGTTGGACATATAAATGTTGCATTATATATATGAAAGCAAGCTGGAAAATATTTAATTAGCGATGGTATTATTACCTATAGAGAGGAATGTTTCCATCCTTTCACTGATGGGACACTTGGAATCACCTGTTTCCTGAACCTCATTTTCATGTTCAATAGCTCAAATATTCTGGTAATCCCATGCCCACTTTGTGAACTTGAGCTTCAGAAAGGAGGCAGATAGGATATGAAACAAATGTAGGCACCAGCCACACTACTCAAGAGAAAAGACTCCAGTGAATCCTCCCTCTTCTGAGTCTCCCTAGTTTTTCTGTCCCTTCTCTGATGCCCAGATTTCTTGGTAGCTTAGGTGAAAATTTACATATGAAACATCCTTAAACAGAAAGGTTAAGAGTCTTGACTTTCCTCCAACTGTAATATAGAGCATCCTCATATTTACAGTAAAATTCTTCAGTTCATTTAATTACTTGCATCATTCATGTGGGGCTTTTGTTTGGTAGATTATTCCTTAGATATTTCAGTATGCAATGCTTATACAGAACTTTCATTTCAAAATGTAAATATAAGGTAATTTGACTGTGCCCATAAGTCATATGCCTACAAGAAACTTATTCTTCAATAGTGTACCTTAAGTGGCAGTCCCCATTAGTGAAATGCTCCTAATCCATAATCGCCTATTCAGAAAGAGGCTTGTTTTACTTTGTTTTCAATTTTCAGTTATTAAAAATACTATAATAATAAAAAATTTCCCCTCAAAACTTACAGTTTTGTTTAAATGCTTGATCTTGCTAAGTTTTGCCAGGTTGCAAATTGTTTAATGCAGGTGCTTCAATTCCTTATTAGTTGGATTGACATAAGAGCAGAAGCCAGATTGTCTTCTCTTTGCTGACATGGTCACATAGATGATAGGGCTTAGTTGTGCACTCATCTGTTAAACTCCATTAATAATATAATAGTTGACAGTTTTACAAGCTGACCAACTCAGTGTTTTATTTCATTGCTACTATACTAACTATACAAAGGAATGCATCGAATAAAAGTAATGACACTTTGAAAGGCAACCACTATTTCAAAAATAGTCGTTGGAATATATACAGACTCTGTGGAAGAGTTGAGAGATTATGCCCCTATGCTAATATTTATTCACATCATTTTTTTACTGCATATGTCGTAATTGTCAGCTTGAATCACTAAGAAATGCAGAGGTTAGGAAATGGTATTCTTGAAAATTTCCTCTGGACAATTTTTAATGAACAGGCATATAAATATTTTGTTATCTTGAGGAAGAAGAGAAAATATCCAATTTACATAATCTCAATTTCTTTGTTATCTACTCCACTGAAATATCTTAATATTTTTGCATGATTTGCTACATAGATTAAAGTAAAATCACTAGGAGAAGCAAAGTATATATTGTAATAGAATGAACAAATATAGCCGTGAACACTGGGCAAGGACTCTTGGCAGCTCTTCCCTGAAAGCTGTGGAGGACCTGCTGTGCGGAGCCTTAAGGCATTCTGACAGTGAAAAAGCACACTGATAAATAATGTTTTAAAACATTTAATTAATAACTAAGGCCACAGTATGTATCCCTTCTAACTCAGACAAGAGAGGTTTTTTTTTTTTTTTTTCTTCTTTACTCTGCAGTATCAGCTACTTTCCCAAGAGGTAATATGCAATAGATATGAGGAAATACCAGTGTGTTTTTAATTAGTGTTTTTGACTATAAAAACTTTATAAGCATTCCAAAATGAATGATGGGGAGATAAAATGGCAACTCAATAACAACAACAGCAACATGATACCATTGCCTGGAAATACAATAGAGTGTTTAAAAGCGCAGGCTCTAGAGTTATACAGATTTGGAGTGGAAGCCTAACTTTGCCAGTGTAACCTCCCTGCATTTTCTCTGTAAAATAGGGATAATAATAGGACCTATGCCCAGTGCTCTTAGGGCTAACATAGATAATATATGTAAAATACTTAGTGCTTGGCACATAACACTCAGTATATCTCAGCTATTCATAATGTTGAGCATTAATGCAAATATTATTTCAGGCTATAAGTCATTCGATGGTCTTTGGTGCAGAAAACCCACAGACCCCTTTGGGTCTGATATCCATAGAAGGTCACACACAGGACTCTCAATCTCCATATTCCTTCATGGTTTCCTCATGGATCCCTTTGAACTTGTTTTTTTGTTTTTCTTTTCAAAAAAAAAATGAATGTGAGATGCCTTATGAATTCCTCCCCAAGCCACAAAACCAAATGTTCTCAAGTCCTGCTCATACTACAAACATGCCTGCGAATTCCACACTGGGGTTGTCCTTCTTATTTATCTTTCAGATGATGATTTATTTTTACCTATTCCCTTGTTCTTTCCAAGATAGGTTAATGTGGACTTGTAAATCCACATTAAATGTAAAACCTTCCTCAAAGAAGCCTTTTCTGACCACCACAGTCTAAGCTTGATGTCCCTCCCATGTACTCCCAAAGCATCCTGTTTCTTCTGTCTCAGCTCTATGCACTGTAACAATTACTCTGTTTTCTTGTTTTGCTTTCCCTTCCAGTTTATAAGCTCTACCAGGACAGGCAGCATGTGTGCCCACTGCCCAGCACAATGCGTGGTATATTGTAAGTGCTTAATCATTTGTATGTGGTTGTTGTTCATGACTGAGAGGGTGCGCTTCCTATGCAAGTAGCTATATTCCAGTGCCTGTGTCCTTAAGGATATACATGCTCCTCTGATAGAAATGCAAGTGTAGGGGATACGAAGTGAAAATTTACATGTAATAGTAATAGTAAAATAAATAAATTGATGGGATACGGACCCTATCCACTATTATCCCCTTTTAACTTTCACAAAGACTAAATTTTGCCATTTGTTTAGGAGACCAAAGAATGTATGAAAATATGAGCCTTGTTCACACACCCTCTTTGACTTATTCATTTATTTAATTATGTTGTGCACTTGGAAAATGACTAAGTGATCTATTTCACATAAGGTAATATGCTTACAAAAGGATTAGAATGTTCAAATAGTAAAATAACCAGAAGTAAATCTGTACATGGGTTTATATTTTACAGAGCACTTTCATACTATTGTTTCATAATAATTAGTCTTAATATGCACTCAATCTCATTTTCCCTTCAGACTGCCTATTGTCAGCCCAATGAATTTGGAAAATGACTTCCAGATCCAGAAATTTACCTAACCTTCCCTTACAACCTTGACTCTAATTCTTTTGTTTCCAACCAAAAAACAGCTCAAAGCTCTGTATTATTTTGTACCCATTTGACTCTAGCTACTTTCCATCCAGTGGCAACAAGTTTTTTTGTTTGTTTGTTTTGTTTTGTTTTTTTCTAAATGTAAGTTTCAGTCACATAGCTGAACATACCCTCACATCTTTTCTATCTTACTAATTATCAGTCTTCAAATGATTTTCCCCTTCTTTAATCCTCTACTAATTTGGCAAGAATGGCCTGGTACCATCTAGGTTTTTCACCCTATTTCAATATACTTGCATTGTGATTGGAAGGCTAATTTGTTCAGGACTTGTACAATGATGAGCTTTTCTCAAAACAGAAGCAGCAAGCTGCTTCACACCAACGTATACTTGGCCCCTCTCCTGTCAATCCATATGTAGCAGATGCAGATAGAATCTGTTGGTTGGCACAAGAAGCTCTGTTGCACATGGCTCCTATTTTTAAGCCTCTGTTGGTATCCATGTGCGGAGAACACGGCTTGTTACTGATGGACTCTGAATCACTCCACAAGGAACCAAATTCAGAAATTCATGCAAGCAACCTAAAAATGAAGAACTGCTTAGTGTGTACATGTGTGTGCCTGTGTGTGTGAATATATATTGACCAGGAAAACATGAATAATTCAGCCCCCTTGTACCTAGCCACTAAGATCACGGCACTCTAAATAGAATTGCAATGATTTTATATAAATCATATCAGTCTTGAAAGGTCCCATGATTTTATTGACAGATTTTCTCTCACTCCCCACCTTTTTAAACAGTACTATTACAGATACACAGATATATGAATTAATGGCTCTTTGATTTTAAATAATTGATGCAAAAGGCCATAAGGGTGGCTTGCTGTAATATGTCATTTTATGGAGAATAAAGGCCCAAAAGATAATTTCAAAAACATGTTATGTCCTGTCATTAATGATAAAAGTGCATTAACTGATTTGGCTGTCATCAAGACAAGAGATAAGTTTGATATGAGATTTTCAAATTGGTTCCTAGACAGTGAGAAGCAAGTGATTACTTGATTTTGTGTTCGGGGTTCTAGTAAGTCCTCACTACAAATTATTTTTTATCACATGAAGTGTCTTTCAACATACACTAAAATTCTAACAAGAATTTCTGGTAGAGAAAAGGACTGTTATTCAAAAAATATTTCTTTTGCTTAATGTTTCTCTTCCTATACCTGAGCTGACACTTTGTTCTTTTATCTGTATCTCATTCTTATCTGTTATGATATACACACACCTTGTATTTCCACCTCCTACTATCCTATAATAGCTGAATGTATTAAGGAAGACCTAAGGTAATTCAGGCCAGTGAGGGATATGATGAAACAGAATGATTCTTTTGGAATAAGGGGCTCAAGAAAGGTTAGAGAGAGGCTAATACAATACAATAAAGAGAAGCTGTTTTTTTTTTTTTTAAATCATATAGATACACCACATCCACAAAAGGTGTATTTTAGTGTCCCCAAAACCTGCTGTAAGTATAATCTCAGACACTATCTTGTCTCAGACTTTGATTTACAGTTTATAACTTAGTTTTGGAAAATACTGCCCTGTACCCTATATTGTGGGTATCTGTCAACAACCAATCCCATCCCAGACCAATGACACCCAGATAGAATTATCCTCTGGGTAAAATTTGTTTATTATATATACAAAATGGAATAAAATATAAAATATCAGCATGTATATACAAAATAATGGACAGTATTAGTTTTGTGAAACATTTGTTTTGGTTATAGTTTGTGTGTGTGTGTGTGTGTGTGTGTGAGAGACTGGATTATGATTCAGTTGCTCAGCCTTTTATCCTTTCGAAATAGTTTGAAAGGAACTGCATTGGCTTATTATATCTGTAAAGTCAACATGGCTAGTTGACCCATCTAATTACTTAAGGACTGGCTAGTAACAATCAGCTTAACCTCCTCACCCACTATGTGTACCCACAACCTTGCTACTTCTCTGACATTCTAGTACCCCAAACACCCTAAGCTTCACCAACTGTAGACAAATGACTAGTTAAGTAGGGTCTTTTGAGATCACCTCCACTACACAAGGAATTGGTAAGAAGACTATTCCTGCTTTAGCATATCTGAGGGAGAGACAGATGTTGATGGCATGCTCTTTTCTCAGGCCATGCATAGTTCACCTGTTGAAGGTAATCTATGATCAGCCCTATCTTCCCCTAAATCTACCCTCTGCCCCTTTCACAGGCAGTTAAGGATAAAAGTTGAGGTACAACCACTTACATTCTACCTCATGAATACAACAGAGTTTGCCAGAGTGTTTGGCTTGTGAGCATGGTGAAAACCTTGCTCTGTGCCACTCTGAGAAGGGGATATTTTAGATCGACCTCAAGTACTCGTACCAACCAAATTAATTATTATTACTTCCTTTCATGATCCTTGGCTGTGTGACTCACCTTTGCTCTGATCTTTCGCTTCTAGTTATCTCAGGTCCTGTCATTAAACACCTTGTTTGGTTCTGTTTATCTGAACTGACCCTCAGTCCTGTCTTCAGGACAGAACTTTATATTTAATTTCAGTCTCTGTGTGCTTTTCACCTTAACACTGCATTCCCCAGGTCAGTTGAATCAGCCCTATACAGCGTTCTGGAAGGGAAAAGGGGATTAGAAAGATGTATCTTTCTTGCTGTTAGCTTGCATCCTAACTCACTTAGCCTCTGCCCCTCACTACCTGTCCACTGGTGGAACAAGTTTTAGAAGGAAAGAGAAACTGACTGTGAAACAAGAATGGAAGACAGAATCAAACTAACTTATGACTGTGCAATCTTCACTTACCTAAGTTGCAATATATATTCTCTTCTCTGTTCTATTACCTCCGTTCACTTTTTCTCTCAGGACAATTTCAAATTAAGGCCATCCTAGATCAGGTTTTTCTAGAAGCAGATCTTGAACCAAGGATTGGAGTGCAGATGATTTTATTAAGGACATGTTCTCCAGAAGCACCATGAAGGGAATAGGCAGCAGAATAGAGAGGGGAAAAAGCCCAGCCTGGCTTTGGTGGTTTTTTTAAAATCCAACTTAGAGTATAAGCCATACTTCAGAATTTGAGAATTTGTTCCCTACTCAGCAAAGGGGCAGGTAGTTTACGCTCTTATGCCAACTGGTCCTTTAGGAAGTCCTTGGGGAGAGAAGGGCCCGGAAGCAGTAGTGCTGACCTCTGGGTACGTCTGGTTTTCCTCAATACCAAAGGCCAGTCTTCAGAGGCAAAGCAGGCAGGTGTTGGGGGAGGCCCACACAGAACTTGTAAAAGGGACCTTAAAAGATCTGGAAAGCCACCATGGGTGTCCAGTGCCTGTTTCTCTAGTCTGAAAAGTGGAAGCCATTTTCTAAAATCATGAAAGAGTAATTTCTACTGGGACTCTGTTTCCAATCCAAAAGAATCATATTTTCCAATTGCTGGTGTCAGGATTAGACCAAATGTTGTTTCCTAGACCCTGATCAATTCAGCCACAGTGGCAGAAAGTGACCTAAACTTGCTTAATACTACTGAGTCCTTACTATGGTTTAGGTACAATTTTAAGGCTAGAATATATATTATCTCTTTTAATCCCGCTTAATTTACTCATCAATCCAGTATGATACGCATTAGTATGTGGTTGAGCTGGGAAGTCTGACTTCAGAGCCTGCGCATCTCTGCCAAAAGAGAAAAAAAGATAGCATGAATTCTGCAAAATTAGAAAGAAGAAACTCATGGCTCTCAGGCCTAAACTCAGTGGAATAAGAACCCCAAGCCTGCCACTAAGCTGGATTCTAAGATGTGTCATACATGGCTGCATGCACAGGGTTTATGAATTGGAGCTATCATAATCAGAGTGTCATCTCCAGTGTTCTGGGACGCTTTTCCCTCCTAAGGGAAGATCTTGTTTTCTGACTAGTCTTCAGTACTGAGATAGCGATCTTCAGAGGTCCCAAGCCTTGTAAAGGTTATGGTGCATCTTCAATGTCAGATTTGAAATAAAAACAATACCAAACTACAAATCAATATAATGAAGCCTAACAATTGTTAGAATTTACTCAAAATGATTACTTCTTTCCTTATTTAAAATATATCAAAATCTTTCAGAAATTTATTTTTTCTCCCGTTTTGGTGGGGCAGGGAGAGGTCTTCTGGATTTCTGGTGTCTTGTGTACTAGCAGAGTCTTGACTGTTGAATAATCATCTCAACCACCTTCCTTTCTCTTGTCCTCACCCTCACCCTTCAGTATACTGTAGTCCTTCCTAATCTGCCATTCCACAGTCTCAGTTGATTGCAGTCAACTGCATCCTGAAAATAGTGAGTGCAGTATATTAAGATATTGAGAGAGAGAGGGGCTACATGCACACAACTTTCATTACAGTATATTGTTATTAGTATAATTATTCTATTTTATTATGTTTTTGTTTTTAATCTCTTCTGTGCCTAATTTATAAATTAAACTTTATCATATGTATGTACATATGTATATATAGGAAAATATATAGTATGTATAGGGTTCGGTACCATCTGAGGTTTCAAGCATCCACTGAGGAACTTGGAAAGTATCCCCTATGGCTAAGTGGGAACCGCCATAAACACACTCTCTCTCTCTTGCACGTGTGTGTGTGCGCGCACACACACAATGTCACCCCAGAAGTTAGTCACCTTTTTCACCATGTGGTTCATAGCATTTATTAATCTCACATATCACCCATAAAAATAATGTTTTCTCTTAGGAATAAGGGAATCTATTTTCTAGAAATGAGATTTAAAAGCACATAGGGTTTTTTTTCACCCAGTTGCCTTTCTTTACAAATAGGAAGAGGCATGCTTTTTTCCTCCTTACTGTGTGATGGTTCTGTCCGTTGTATGATACTCTTTGGTATTGCTACAATTTCTACTACAAACTGAATTTTCCTCCTGTTACTGCTGGTTTATATTGTTCTCCCCTGCAGAGTTTCTTACCTGGTTTACTTCCATCAGCAGCAGTTTGTGAGTCTTGGATTTTGCTGTTTGTATTAAACTGTGAGTTTGTATCAAAGAAGCTGTGAATTCATTACCAGAAGGCTGTGATTGTTTCCTGAAATTTGGTCGTAGTTACCTGACTTGTTCTTCATTATTAGTTACTTTTCATTTATAATTGTATCATATTAACTGTTTTCTTAAGCTGCTGTCTTAAATGTTGCTTTAGAACATAATGGAATATAATACTTTAACAAAAAATGTGTGCATGTAATCATCTTTCCATTAAATTTGTTTCCGAAATATCTTTCAAATGTGTAGTATACATTCTCTCCAGCTTTTCATTTTACGTATGCTTGTTTTGAAGTTAATGAATTCCTCGAGTTTTAGATAACTATTGACAAAATTTTTATATCAGTTGTCTTTATTAACATATCAAATTAATTCTGAATCAATGCTGTCTAGTAATACTAGAATGGAAAATGAGGTTGCATTATATTTACTCTGAGAATTCTCTTCTAGAACTGCCTTTCCAACATCAGGAGCAAATCTATTAAAGTCACACCATCTTTGTCTTTCTAAGCCTTAGTTTCCCCCAAGTGCTCAGTGAGCAATAATATAAAAGGCTCCCTTGTGCTGTGTAGACTAATGACAAAAAATTATTGGATTAATGTTTGGAAAGTGTTTCAGAATTCTCTCAAGAAAGCTATTATGTAAGTAGCAAGTACTATTATTATTTTGCTATTTCAGCTTCCTTATTTTTCATCTCTCAAAGTCATTTGGGTCATTTACTATGGAATTTTCTGATTCCCTGACAATTTCTAATGGCTCTTTGGAGAGTCTTTTGAGGGCTTTTTAATCCCCCTGTTGATGATCTATCTGCTTATGGAGTTCATACTTTTTTCACAACACATTAATATTCAGGTTTAAAAAACATAGTTGCAGCTATTTTGTACCTAGATGAAATTGCTTATCTTTTGGAGGAGAAATTTATGATCTTGCTTTTCAAATGGGATTTTTTATTTTTTGTAGACTTCCTTTGTGGGATGGTGAAAATGGAGCTAGGAATGCCAGTTATGAATGATACGCTTTGGAGAAAATGTAATTTAGCATGGCCCTTAAGTCATCCTATGAAAGCACCCAAATGCTTTATACCTGTAGTAAGGCCATCTTTTTGCTCTCCAGATTAGAGTGAAAAGTTAGCAATGCTACTTTTTGATTATAGAGCATTTGCTATATTCCCATACATCTATTGTCAAAATTTGTATTTCTCACAATCCCCAAAATTGAGGAATAGAAAGTGACAACATATTTTCTGACTTTTTGCTTATTTCTTCTAAGTTCCTGTGAATAGGAGATGGGATGACAGGCTAGTTTTTTTTTTTCCATAATATTATATTATTATGAAAATTCTAGAGTGGGAGAGAAGGATAAAACTGGTCATTAGGAGTATATTGCTAGTTAGTGGCAAAATTACATCTGTAAACGATTTAGGGTTTTATTCAGGATTTATTTTCATATGGAACTCTGCTAAATATGGTCCCAAGTAAGTCTGACAGTTTAACATTTTACCTTTAGAAATCTGGAATATAGAAAGGGAAAATACTCAAGCTCAAGCTTTCTCATCTTGGTAGTTTCCCTAAATTTTTTTTTTTTTATCTGACTGGACAGTATTAAGTGCTTTGGTTTTTAAAAAAGTGAGAAGCACTAAGTGTTTATTCTCATAATTACCAATTGCAAAGAAATAATTACACATTATTCTGCATTTACTCTTCTGTATTTTACTAAGTATATTTTAAGGTAAACAAATAGCTCCAGTTGATGAGCACTAATGGAGTGTTCTTGCCACAAAGTAAGTTGATTCTGTATTTAATCAAGACATCAGAGCTAACTTCTGTTTACAGGAAAAATAGAAAATAAAAATATAAACTTAACTAGCATTACAAAAAGTATAGGTAAATCAAAAAATGAGCCATTCTCCAGAATAAATAAACCAATTTTTGCTGTAAAGCAATGATGTGGGGAAAACACGTATCAGGAATAAGGGCTTGCTTTATTTTAAACAACGAAATATAATAGGTAGATCTTGTTTGAATTTTGATTCAAGTAAACCAACAGTGAAAAGGACATTTTTACAATACATCCAGGGAAATGTGATTATGGAGTGTTCCTTGGGCGATGACAGTGAGTTATCATTAATGTTTTAGGTGTAACAATGGCATCATAATTGCCTAGGAAAATGACATATTCTTAAAATAATACACTGAAATATATAAGAGTTAAATGAAAGGAGGTGTGGGATTTAAAATAGATCAGCAAAAGTAAAAAAATAGCCAAATCAAATGGAAGAAAATCTTGATGGTTGTATGGAGAATCATTACATTTTCATCTTTTGTATATTCAGGATAAAATAATTTTTAAGTGGGGAAAAGGGCATGTGCTTGAGAAGGCATTTCAGATTTCTTTTTTTCTTTTCTTTTCTTTTTTCTTTCTTTTTTTCTTTTTTTTTTTGAGACGGAGTCTTGCTCTGTCGCCCAGGCTGGAGTGCATGGCGCAATCTCGGCTCACTGCAAGCTCCGCCTCCCGGGTTCACGCCATTCTCCTGGCTCAGCCTCCGGAGTAGCTGCAACTACAGTCACCCGCCACCACGCCCGGCTAATTTTTGTATTTTTAGTAGAGACGGTTTCACCGTGTTAGCCAGGATGGTCTCGATTTCCTGACCTCGTGATCCACCCGTCTCAGCCTCCTAAAAGTGCTGGGATTACAGGCGTGAGCCACTGTGCCCGGCCAGATTTCCTGTTTTTTTTTTTTTAACTTGTGTAACAACAATGTTGTTGAATTCTTATCCACTGCCACTACTAATTATCTTCATGAAAAACTGATGAGTTGGATTATCTTCTTTTCCATTTGGGAACATCTGAAATGCATGATAGGTCTCTAATTATTCTATCTATCTATCTATCTATCTATCTATCTATCTATCTATCTATCTATCTCTATCTATCTCTTATCTATCTATCATCTATCTTAGCAGTTACATTAAAACTTTTAATAAATTTAAAGCAGCGTGCACTCAGTAGATGAAATAAGAAACTGACAAACACTCCTTTTCTTGACACTCTCACAGGTTTGTTCTTCTGTCTCTTCTCTCATAGCTTTGAGTCTTCATCATGTATTCTGGGAGAGGCCAGACATTCTCATCCTTGTGTACTTTGGTACATATTAGTCCCTTTGACAAAAATGCAGTCTCATTTCTCAATAATGAAAGACTTTTGTAATCATATTTAAAGCTTCAGTGCAAAAACTCGATCATCTATGAAACTTGATTCCTTCCGTCTATTTTCTCAGTCTCCAGTGCTCCTTAGAACAGTTACTTTTTCTATTTTTCTGTATGTTCATCTTTCTGCTGAATGATGAGATGCCCGAGGACAGGGCAGGTGCCCCATCTCTTCATAGCTGTATCTTCACTTAGCACAGAGCCTCATATATATTAGAAACTCTGTAGATATTTATTGAATGAGTGGGTTAAGGGGAGTCTGTTAGTCTAATTGCATGTGGGAAGTCTGAACACTGAGATGTGCTTATTGAAAGAAATACTTCCTAGTTTATCTCCTCCCAGTCCCCTGGGATTGTGCTTTTGGCATCCTAGGCAGGAGCACTAGAATTTGACCAACTCAGATGTCTGGGGACTGGTTTTGCAGGCTCTAAAATTCATGCCTCTTTTTCTCTTAAAACTCAACAACTTTGCCTTGAAGTAGAACATATTTCCATTGTTTCCATTCTATTGCAGCCACCTTTTTTTCTTTCTTCCAGTTTTGCCACTTCCCCAGAGCTTTACTTCCTGACAGACTTCCTTCCCTGTGGTCTTCCCACAATTCATTTTCTGTTTACTGCTTATTGTAGGACTATATTAGTATGGAACGGATTGTGAACTTCATGTTATGTCTCTTGTCTTCCCATGTTATGTACATATCAAAGACAACCTTCCCTGAAGCTGTGTTTGGCATCTTGGGACTCTCTCTTTGCAGAGTCAAAGATCTGAGACCAATACCTATTCACAGACTATTTCCATTGCTGCTGAACTCCTACAGGGAAAACAGTGGAGAAGTCTTGAAACCTATGGGCAAGTTCTTAAAGCTATCAGTTTCTTGACCTTTCTGGCTTATTCTTATTTCCCCCAAATGTGCTGTATCTTTCTGAAATGCAAGCAGAAGGCTTGATCTCCCTTGGGCAGAAGCAGTGCCTTTTGTGACTTTTCTCTCTACTTAGATTAGTATAAGTCCTCTGTTAACTTGAGAAGTTCAATTCCAATCGTATAGGCTAACTGAAAACTCAGAAAGTCTACAAACTTTGAGAACTCTGATATAGACTCCTTGCCTCAATTGATATTTCAGTGAATTCCACAACTTTGAGGTGTTTCTTTCTTTCATAGGGCAAGAAGAGTAGCATAAAGGTTTACTCAAGGGAAGAGTCAGAACCAGAGCATTTGAGTAAAAAGCCATAAAAATTATTTAGGAAACTACCAGAAAGTGGCTCTTGCCTTCTAAAGTTCCTCTCAAATCAACCTATGGTTATGTTCTATTACAAACTAAGAGAGATGTTTTCAGGATTAGGTAGAAAAGATGAAAAGATGTACAAAGAAAATAAAAGCAGGCTCTAGACAACATGAGGATGATTGAAGGTTGTTAGACAGTAAAATAATTATATTCAATGTCCTCTAGAGTAGGGAAGCCTAATGGGGCAGATTAGGTACTTATAACTCAGTGTTTGAAATCATTGCCTACTCCCTTTCAAAGTAAAATATGGATCTATGCAGATGACCATGGCAACACTTATAACAACAAATGTTATTTTCTTAAAGCAACTTAGTCTTATAACTCACAAGGAGAGAGAAGTAATGTCAAGAACAAAAAGTAACAGGCATGGCATAAAGACAAAAAAAGGATAGATATGGAAAATGTACTCCCAGAACTCTTCTGGTGATTAACAAGGGGCCTTTGTTGCATCATCTAACCATTTCTGAAGCTACTCTGACATATTTTCTACTTTGAAAACAGAGAAAGTAAAATTATAATTAGTTTGACATCTCATCATGCGTGAATTATCAAGCTCATTTTTGCTTGAGAGAAAGAAAAAATATCTTGAGCAACTCACACTAAGTTGCCCTTGAGACAGCATAGTCAGGAAAGACAGTATAGATGCTGCCCAAGATATTGCCCACTGGGTTTCTTATTACACATGCCAAGACCAATCCACCAAGGAATGTCTCCATGTTTATCATTACGGTGATATATATGAGGATTTTCTACAATTGCTTTTTCCCTGCAGTAAATTTGACTGTTGGAGATCTCATCAGTTTCTTTGTCAATGATGTGGGAGATATTTACTTCTAATGAGACAAGGGGCAACAGAGTGGAACAGCGTGTGAAACAAGGTAAAATAAAGAAAGGAAACTTAAATTATGGAGAGGTGTGTGAGAAAGACCATGGAGGCACCTGGGAATTGTGGATTGGTTTCATGACAGAGGAGTGACTGTGACTCTTGAAGTAGGTGATTCCCAAGAGGAAGCATAGGGTAGTAGTTACAATAGTACCAGCATTAAAATTTTTGTGGTTTCACTTACTAGTTTTGTGATGTTGGGCACACTATTTAACCTTTGATGCATCCGTTTCCTTATGTATGAAACAGAAATAATAACAGCGCCTTTCTCATCGAGTAATTATGAGAATTAAGTGAGTTACTGTCTGAACAACATTCAGAATAGTGCTTGACAGATCTCAAGTATAATATATGGGTTTGTTATTCAAGTAAATTTCCAAAATATTCTGGAAAGGTGGTCTCATCATGGATATGTAGGGAAATTAATAAACATGCATTTATATCAAAATTTTATTTCATCCTTTAAATTCATATTTTCTATTTGTGTTATAATGTGTTCTTAGAATAACTTATTAATCTTTGTATATGCTGTGTAAGTTGTAGGAAGTGTCTGCAATTACTTTTTGTGTTGAATCACAAAAATTTGAAAGCTACTCTTTCAGATTAAGAATCTACTTATAAAACTTAAGCAGATATTTTATAGGAACATTTTATGAGAGTATTGCCATTGTTTCAATAAGATCAGTATTCTGGAGATATTCATTTAACTTGTTGTGTCTCTTTCTAGAAGTGTCTATAGAATCTGAACTTCACAGAGTCTGTGTAAAGGGGAAACCTGGTGTAAAATGTGATTACTGTAATTATCTGGTTGGATTATAAAAAGGTTGACCAGCAACAAATCAGATTCTCTTTGATGAGAAGTGGAACTGTGAGATAGAAACTTTTGTCAGTCATTGATTAGATCCTTAGCTGAGACTAATATAACATTGGAATCAGTGTCAATATCACAGCTCTCATGTACAAGTGAAAGTTGGAGAGGAACAAATATTAGCTGTTATTTATTAGATATTTTTTTCATTATTTCAACCCTCTTTCCTGATCTTCCTAAGTTATTTTCACGGATGTATATTCCTTGCAACCTAGTATTTCCAGGTTAGAATATTTTCTATGGTTTGGATGTGGTAATGCAAATAAAAGGATTAATACAAATGGCTAAGATTAGAGCAGCTTAATAAAAGAACAATTATACCACTGAGGTAGTGGAAAAACTGTAGAAGACAAATTGTTATGGTTTGTGTTTATATAAGTGAGAATTTTACATTGTAGCAGCTCATATTACCACTTTTTACTGAAATTAGATATCTCCAAGTCTTTTCTTGAAACATAATAAATGGAATATAATTTTTTAAAATTTTTATACAATGTATTAGGATACTCATAAATTTCTATAAACTTTAAAAAAAATTTTTTTATTCAGAAGAAATTTCAAAATTCACACATATTCTAATACAAATAGAGAAGATTTATGGTGCTTCAGAAAGATTTCCACAAAATTGGGCAGATGCTCACATATATTTGTGTGCATTTTTAAATGAATGCACCTTGTTGTACTCCATCTGTTTGGTACTTTAAACTGTTTCTGGAAATGGCATCGCAAAGACTTGAGGAGCCTTACATGCACATATATACAATAATAAGACTTCAGAGCTGCTTCATAGCGAAATAAAAAACAAAAGCACAGTTGCCTAGGCAGTACTGCTTAAAACGTTTCTTTTATTAAGATTAAAACATTTCATAGAATAACATCATAATATATTTAGGATCATTTTTCTTGTTTACTTGTGTTTTTCTGTCTTTCTGAATGTCTTTGGTTATAAAAATGTCCTATTATATTTTAAATACTGCAAGCATCAGAGAAGGAAAAGGTGATTTGTACTTGTTACTGCACAAAGTCCAGTAAGGTTAATGAACTTCTACTACTAACAGGATTAAATATTCAATTTAAATCCAGGTCAGGTGAAGTATATGATTATTCTTTTTAAATCTACTATAATTGTACCTAAGCATTTCAATCTTAGTCTTTTTTGTGCCCAAATAAAATATGCTAGATAAAATGGTTGTCTTATTTAAACTCTGATCATTTAGTTTCCATCTAGTAAATTTCATTCACTACTTACAGAGAGGGAACAGGTTTAGGATTTTGTGCATTTTAAAGAAGAGCAAATAGCTTTGTGCAGCTGTTTGATGGAGGCTACAGGATCAATAAACATAATATGATTTTCAGTTCTGAAACTGAAGTGAGGAGTAAAGAATTTTTGACTTTAGTGGTATGTAGTATACCAGAGCTTAAACCACAGGACTAAGAATTTGTAAAGTAACACTGCCTCATGAAAATTATACTTTAATAAATCATGTAACACAAAACGCTGAATTTGTAAGAAATTCTTTATAGTAAACCATATTAATTTATCCACTTAAAAGATGGGTATATATTGGGCTAGTGTTTTAAATGGGATTCTAAGTTAGGATGTCTCAGTTAAATTTCTCTAGATTAGAATGAGATTGACAGCCTTATTTTGAGTAAAAACTGCCGGTTTTGTGTTTCCTGGGAAAAAAATCTTCCATATTGAATTTCCTCCATAGAAAGTATGGACATCTGGAGAGGGAAGGATGCTCCATGGGGAAAAATTCACAGATCATTCTTCATAATTCTGTTTTAAATAGAATAGATATAAACCAACACACTCCTTCATTGATTTATTCACTCATTTAATACATTTTTTATTGTTTCCTATGTCTCAGATGTTTTGAAATCTTGCCATACAGCTGTCAGTAAAACTAACTACTTGCCCTCCTGGAGCTTCCGTTCTCCTAGAAAGCAACAGAGAATAAACTTGGAAACTCAGCAGAGTTATAAATAGAGCTCCTTTCAATCTCTAAGTGTTTTGATGAGAGTGAAACATTACTAGGTTCCCCTTTATATATATCAGCTGACAATAAGTATTGTCAAAAACAATAAGCTGGGTAAAGGACAAAGGAGTTTGCAGGAGGGAATGCCACTACTATTAATATAGAAGGTCATGGAAAGCCTTTTAGTGAGAAAGGAGCAAGGAAGGCCAGTAGATAATGCAGGGAAGAGTGTTCCAGGCAAGTGCAAAAGCTCCAAGGCAGACTTTTGCTTGGACCATTCATGGACCAGCAAAAAGACCAGTGTGGTTCCAGTAGAACGGTGAGGGGCAGAACAGCAGGAGAGAAGTCAGGGAGTTATTTTTTTAATTAATTACTTAATTTATTTATTTTGAGACAGAGTCTCACTCTGTCGCCAGACTGAAGTGCTGCAGCCCCATGTCAGCTCGCTGCATTTGTCCGACTCCCTGGTTCAAGTGATTCTCCTGCCTCAGCCTCCCGAGTAGCTGGGATTACAGGCGTGCACCACCACACCCAGCTAATTTTTGTATTTTTAGTAGAGACAGGGTTTAATCATGTTAGCCTAGAAGGTCTCAATCTCCTGACCTCGTGATCAGCCTGCCTCGC
The DNA here is from genome assembly GCF_000951035.1 of Colobus angolensis palliatus. Lineage (NCBI taxonomy): Eukaryota > Metazoa > Chordata > Mammalia > Primates > Cercopithecidae > Colobus > Colobus angolensis. The sequence continues at coordinate 1,513,079 of NW_012118388.1, forward strand.
CCTCCCAAAGTGCTGGGATTACAGGCGTGAGCCACTGTGCCTGGCCTCAATGGGTTCTTGAAGGACTTGGGCTGTTACTTTGAGTAAATGGGATTAATTACGTAGTTTTGAGCATGGAAGTGACATGCCTTGACTCATGTTTTAAAAGGATCATTTGGGCTTCTGTGTTGATTACATGCTAGGAAGCAAGTAAGGAAAACAGCTACAGGGCAGATCCAGGCTGTGGGTATGGGCTCTTGAAAAAAGGTTGATAGCACTGTTAGAAGTGGTTAGATTTTGAATATACAGGCATATCTTATATAAAATCTCTCTAATAAAGAACACCTCTTGTTTGTCTAATTACCCACATTTCATATTACTCATATACAACTCTCTCAATACATTTTTAAGACTGTACTAATATAGGAAAAATTAATATTTGTGTCCTAAACACACAAACATTTAAAAATGTAATATGCAGGAGAAAACTTGAAACTGAAAAATAGTTGCTAGAACTCCAGAATTATGTGTAGATATTAGAATAACAACAAATTGGCAAAAAAAAAGGGATGTGCATTTTGGATTTTGCATATGCTGTGAGGCCTAACGGCATCACATTTAGCAGAAATGATGAGCATTATCTTTAAACATGAGGATGATAAGATGAGAAGCTTAACATTTTAAAGTATCCAATCCCTTATAGCTCTGTGCAAAAAATAATGGAAAGGTAAATAAAAATCGATTTTGCATTTTTTATCTAAACATATCAAATCTGTTTTTCAAGTTTTGACTTTTCAAAGATCTCTACAAATACCCAAGTGACAGAGAATCTCTACTAGTTCCTCTGAGTTTGATAATTTGCCTGAAATTGCCCATTCATTACCCAAATTGTCAGTACCACCACCTTCTAAAGTAAGTGACAATGATAACTTTAATCTTTTACCCTTTTTCCTTCTCAACGTTTGCCAAGCCTCAAGTGTCCAACTCACTTGGTAAGTATGTATTAGAGTATTGTCTATTTTTTACTGTACCTTTGTACATTTTGCCTGCATATTTTGGATAAATATTATTTACCGTGAAAGATCTAACAACTCTAACATGAAAAATTTAACAACTTTTACTGTATTGTAGGTATCCTTTAGAAATTTAGTTGGGGACTTTTGTTTTGATGTAACTCATTGTGTTTTACTCACTTGAAATAATGTGAAATAGGCTTCTGATTCGTGTTTTGGTGCAGAACATCTGATGCGCAGGAACACTTACAGATGTTAAGTAGAAGTTACCTATTCTTAAAAGGTAGGATCAACAGGGAAGGGATGGGGCAGAAATGATTCCATGGTTTTTAGTCTGGGAAAATTGGAAGGATAGTCACATTTACTGAAATTGGTATGACTGCAGGAGGAGCAGGTCTTGGAGAAAAAGCAGGAATTCTGTCTTGGACATGTTGAGATTAAGATGCCTATTAGATATCCTAGTTGAAATATGAAATAGGTGGTTGAATAGATGAACCTGTTGTTCAGGAGAGGGAGCCAGGCTGGAGATGTAATGTTGGTAGTTACCAGTATAGGTTATCAGCATAGGTTTATAACCCTGAGATTTGTTTTGGTCACAAAGGGTGTGGGTGTAGATGGAAGATAAGTTTAAAGAAAGAGCCCTGGGACTTTTCATCATTTAAGACCAAGGATATTTAAAAAAAAAATACTAATAAAGAAAGAAAAGAGCCAGCAAGGGAGGTGAGTAGAAGTGGCCAGTGAGGTAAGAGGAGAGCCAACGAAGAAGGACCTGAGAAGCCATGGATGAAGTTTCCTTCCTTTTCTTTCCTTCCAAAAAGAGGTGATAATATACTTTATTCAATGTTCCAGATCATTGGAGTAAGACAAGGGCTGACAACTAAGCAACGAGCTTAACAACCTGAAGGTCTTCGGTGATTTGATAAGGGCTATTTCACTGTACTGGAAGGGACCAAAACCTGGGATCAAGGCAAAACCAGAGGGGAAGAATTGGTAACAATTAGTAGAGATAACTTTTGAGGAGTTCGTTTGGAAAGAGAACAAAGGCATAGAATTTTAACTAGAAAAGAATACTGAGCAGAAACATTTTTGGATAGTTTGTTTTTTGTATGTTTCTTTTTCTTTTTTTTTTTGACATGATGGATTCAGTACCGTGTCTGTAATGTTGAAAAAAAATAGAAAAACAAATGATTTAGGTAACAAAATATTGCATGTAGAGATATCCTTAAGTGGATAAGGGACCAGATCTTAAGCACAAGTGTGAGTTTGTGCAGGTTGGGGTGCTGGCAGTGGTGGCCTTAATGGGAACACTAACAATTCATTTCTAAGAACAGAAGAAAAGGCAGGGCATCTGGACACAGATGTAGGTAAGTAGGTAGATATAGCAGTGGGAGTTTATGGAAAGTCTTTTCCAATTGCTTTAATCGTTGTCTATGTACAAAAGAGGCAAGTCCTTTAGTTGAGTGCTGAAAATAGTGAAATGAGTTTGAGGTTGTTTAGAAAATATGTCATCTCTAGGTCAAAAACTATTACTTATGCTAAGATCTAATAAACGTGGAAGTGACTGAAAACAGAAGTCATTGGGAACAAGGAGGCAAAATAAGTGTGAGACAAAGGTGTTGCAAAAGACATCAAAATAGAAATGGATGTTTTTACAAAGACTTGCCACAGTAAGCAGAAAGGAGCCTTTTAAACAGGGTGCCACGAGCCTTCCAAAGTGTGCTATCAAATGGTTATCAATGCCCACAATATTTTTGTATCTGACAAGATGATAAAATGGGACTCGTTCTATCCTTATTTTATACAAAGCCCCACAGACTGAGAACAATACAAAGATACCTTGTTATTCTATGCTCGAAACCAAAGAGCTAGTCCACTTAATCAGGACATGTTAAAAGATCATGAGACTAGTTCAGACAACTTTAGCAATCTCTCACCTCTAGTCTCTGAAAGTGGAAGAGGTTGGAGAAGAGTGAGAATGTTGTGGAAAGAGTTTTTGGAGTGCCATAGAGTTTCACCTCCTCCTGCAAGCGACATAAGCTTTGAGAGGACTTTCTGTTTCATTTTTTAATTAAATTTATTATTCATTCATTCATTCACTCATTCATTCGTTCATTCTTTACAGAGGTAATCAAGTTATTGAGGGGACTTTCCAGGAGGGTTGAAATATGTCCACAGAGTTTTGGCTTGGGGTGGAAGAGCAGCGGAGAAAGGCTGCACTGGGAGTGAGTAATCTGCACTTCCACCTGACTAGCACAGGGGTGCATGAGTTTCCCATAGACCAAGTGGTCCGTGGGAGTAGGCAGGCCCAAAATAATTTTAAAGGAGACCTTGAAGGTCTTCCATCTTCCGGCCAAGAGCAAGGTGACCTGAATAGGAAAAGCAAGGCAATGCAAAACAAGACACCGTATCCTACAATTTCTGAATTGTAGGATGCTCATGAGGGCAGGAGTGGGTGACTGAATGATTAGGGTAAAGTCAGAAAAACAGCATTGCCTTTATGTAAGGAGCTCTGTTTTTGTTTTCTAAAGAACCTACAAGAGCCTGCTTAGAAAGAAAGAGTTGTATCCAGGGATTCCCCACACCCTTATACAAAGTAAGACTGTGTCCTTGCCTTCTGATTCCTTCTTCCCCTGAGGCTGGACCCAGAAGGTTTTGAAGCTCTCACTATCAGAGTAAGACAGACAATGGAAGAAAGAAGAAAGTACCATATTACACTCCCCACTTAAGGCTTTCAGGCCAGAGACAAGCCCTAGCTGGGAAAACGGAAGACTTAGCCTGGAAGTAAATTTCAAATTAGGGTATTACATTAAAAGGGACTGGTCATTTTAGTGCCTGGGATGACACTGCGACTAAAAAGGATCAGGAGTGTTAAGTGACCTGCCTGGAAATAAGTGATTTCCAAAGGAGGTTTGGAGAATAGTGGGGAGGAATGAAATCGCATCATGATTCACTCATTGAGTGCTTCCCTTTCAACATGCCAGTTATACAACCTGATTAAAATTATAGATGTTTTTGTATTGTTAAGCCTACACTGTCAGATGGAACACTGAGCCTAGCAAGTCTTGCCATATGGGTTAAATCGATACTACTCAGTGACTCTCTACAAGTTAATGGTAGATGATGTGACTTCACAAAACATTAAGTTGGTCTCAAAGAAAAATCAAGTATTTACTGGAACATGAGAATATTCCAGTTTTGAAAATATAAAGCAACATAGTCAAATAAGCTAATTATTCTGTTTCAATGGTAACCCAGTGATGAAGAGCAATCAAATGAAATCAACATGATAATATATAATATACAGTTTTCTACATTTTCAAAAAAATAACTCTATAAGATTCTTAAATAGGTCACCAGCAATTTGAGTTCCTAATTAAAACTGTGCCGTGATTAGAAAATGTGAAAACCTGCACAATATAGCCTATCAGCTGTGGCTGAGCTACTAAGCCCCACACCTTGGGAACATGGCTCAATTTAATGGCTCATGAATAGCTGATGATGAAACCACTGATATGCCCCAAGAGTCAGTTGATGTATTTGGGATCAAATACATCAGCATTTGAATTCCCGATCTGTCCTTCATTTGAGTAGAGTGGCTCTCTGTAAGTTGCATACTCTACCATAATACAGTCATATATCATTTAACTATGGGACTACATTCTGAGAAATGCATTATTAGGTGATTCTGTCATTGAGTGAACATCATAAAGCATACCTAAGCTATATGCAAACCTGTACAGCACTTTACTGTACTGAATGAGTACTGTAGGCGGTTGTGACACAATGATAAGAATTTGTGTACCTAAACACATCTAAACATACAAAAGGTACAGTAAAAATAAAGCATTACATTCTTATGAGACCATCATCATATATGCAGTTCACCATTGACCAAGACACCATTATTTGGCACATGACTGAGTATATATACATACACATACATATGTATACACATGTGTATAATTATATATAAAATGCAACACTATATTTAATCCTCCTTTTATAATATTGTAATGAAGATTAAGCAAGATAATATGTAAAGAGTAAGATCCAATTCCTTTCCTTCCTTAAGGTTAGAGGCAACACCTTTTCATGTTTGCTTTCCTGGGATATTGCAGAGTCGGTAATGACGTGTTGACAGCTCTCACTTCAAATTCACGACCATTAACCTCAAGGGGGCAATCCTAAAAGCCATTCATACCTTTTTTCCTCCATAAATATCCAATAACTCCTCCTGCTTCTTATCCATTTGTGAATGTTCCCATAATCTTGATCATTCCTTCTTTCTTACCACTGGAAAATTTTGTGCATGAGGTCATTCCTTCCTCAAATACTAAGCTGACAGACTTCATCACATTTTTAGCATGCAGAGCCCCATTGTTTTTTCCTAATGAAATCTTACATAGAACATGAAAGTAGAACTACTCTAATTCGAGCACAGGGTGTGGCCGGAGTGTGAGGTCTCAGAGCCCTGGATGCACAGCCATACCCTCCTTGTCACCCTCCATCACCCACCCCAGTGGCAGCCATATCAGTAGGTATTTATAGACATATTTCTCATTTCTTGGTACTCTACCCATGGCAACTCACTATTCGTGGGTAGGTATATGTAAAGCATTTAGACACTTGATCAGTTTTTCTTCCTGCTCTCCCTTAAACATAGGCTTTCCTAAAGTTTCTGGTCTCAGGCCCTTTATGATTTGTTTCACACTCCTGCTTCAATGATCTTATCATCTCATCTAATGCCAGCTGTCACTTATTTATAGACAACTTCCTGTTATACATCTCTAGTCCCATTTCCTAGGTCATTGATCAACCTTTCCCTCTGCCAGAGTCATTGCCACATATCGTAACCCTGGTTTCTCCTTTTGTCTCAAAGCCAGTTCCACTTTCTTCTTTCTGTTTATGGTCACAATGTTCTTCTTCCAAGCTTAAAACTTCACAGTCATCTTTGAATTCTTTATCTTCCTCATGTCAGTCAGTTGTCATAGTATACAGATTCTGCCTCTGAAGTTCAACTCACATACCTCCTCTTTTGTCCCTTCCTAAAACAATCACCCTGGTTTAATTTCTCATTGCAGTTTGTTTGGTCTAATGCAATGAATACTGAATTAGTTCCACTGCCTCCAGCCTTCCCTACACAAATCTATCACATTCACTGTTGCCAGGCTGATCTTCCCAAAGCACTGATCCACCTATTTCACTACCACAATCCTTCAATGACTTCCTTTTACCAATTGGATTAAGAACACACTCTTCTGCCTAGAATTCTTGGCCTACCACAATGTGTTCCCAACCTGTTTTTTGTGCATTATCTTGTCTAATGGCTCATAAAAAGTCTACATTAAAGACAAATTAGAAATTTTGCTGTTGTCCAAACACATCCCACGTTAGAGATATGTTCCTCTGCATTTTATCTTTCTGCATCTGTGCAATTTGTAGATGCCCTTCAAAGCAGAATAATACAATGATTTAGAGCCTTGGCTTTAGAGTTAGACAAACCTGGGTTCAAGTGCTTCCATTTAAAGGCTCTATGACCTTGGGTTGGTTACTTAACCTCTTCAGAGCTAAATTTTACATTTGTAAAATGAGGATAATAATATTACATACATTATAAAGTTGCTGGGAGAATTAAATGAGATAATATGTCTTCACACTTAACGTTTTTAAGCAATGGTATGGCGTAGGAAGTACTAGTGAGTACATTTCCTCAAACACATAAGGTACTGTCCTCAGGGACTTTGCACCTGCTGTCCTTATGCCTGTAATACTCTTCCCCCAGGTACATGCATGACTTGTGCTCCTAGGTCACTATTAAAATGTCACTTCTTCAAAGGAGTCTTACCTAACCATCCTAAGAGTACTCACTGTATCCACTCTATTCCTTTATTTTGTTTCTTTTTCTTTAAAACAACTGACATTATATTATGTATGTGCGCATTTATTTGTATATTGCCTGCTGCACTCGAATGTAAACTCCTTCTGAGTCAGGTCTTAGTCTATTCTGTTTATTGCCACATTCCAGGCACCCAGGACAGTGCCTGGCATATGGCGGCTATAAATGGATTTTTATTGAATGCATAAATAACCAAATTAATCTTTTAAATCAAGTTTAGCTTTAATTAAAGGTAGTTCCAAATATTTTTGTTATAATAAGCTTTTTGATCAGCCCGCTGAGTTAGTTACTGCCTTCTGTGAAATCTGCATATACTGCCCTAACAAAAATGTATATTCTGATTTAGATATTTATGTCTGATCTTAGCAGTGTTTGGCAGATCAAGTATTTCTCAAGAATAGGAATATTCTAACAACAGAATTGAGTAGTTGTGACAGACTGTAAGGTCTATACACACACACACACACACCCCCATATATAGTAAATATATATTTTAATTTAAATTAAAATTTAAATATATATAAATATATATATACCCAGTCACCACCACACAATGAATTTTATATAGAAGTCACTCAATAATATAAAACCATTATTAAATAACTATTTAATATATAGTATGCAATTGTATATCAATGAGATAGATAATAGAGAAGCAATGATAGTAAACATTGTAACTAGAAATGGAAATAGTCATAATTTATTGAACACCTACTGATACTCAATGTTGATTTCAATAATAGCATGAAGAAATGGGTGTATGAAGCTCTTGGAAGTTAGGTCGCTTTTCCAGGGTCACCAAGAAGGAAGAATAATCATAGCCACAACAGCAGCCAGCATTTATTGAATGTGTATTAGGCATTGGGCTGTGAACTTTACATGCATCATATAATTTAATTTAATCTTTACAACATACTTCTGAGATAGATAGAATCCTTATTTTATAAAGAAAATGAGGTTCAGCAAGTTTAAGTAATTTGCTTGATATCACATAACTCGTGAGTAGTAGAAGAGCAGGGTATGCCTGACTCCAAACCTTAGCAGAGTAATCACTGTATTCTGCTCTGGAACTTTTGTACTGTAGGTACCTGCAACAATAGTGTCATGATGGAGGAATGAATTATTTACACTAGGAGGCTGGGATTACTTGATTTGTTTTGAAGAGAACTGAAAATAAGTCCACATTTGAAGTCTTTTATATTCTGGCTCCCCCATCCTTCAGCCTATCTGCTCCTGCTACCTCCCAAGCCTTTCAGGCCACCAAGGCTGTCTGAAACCTCATAGGCCTCTGAGCAGGCTGTGTGCATTTCTTTTCCTTTGTTTTTGCTTCTCCTCTTCTTCTCCACCCTGACCCCCCAGAATCCTCTAATCTCTCTTCTCCACTTATTTGATTTTTTTTCTCTGCTCAAATGCCACCACATTCATGGTACCTGAATTCTTCTTGCTTTTATTGGCTCATGGTAAAATCTACATTCTATACAATTCTAATAGAAGAGGCATTTGGTGCTTCTTTGCACAGCACTTGATACTGATATTTAACTTTGTTTGTGTGTCTGTATATGTCTTGTTTTCTCCCCACTGGAATTTTAAGGACCAAATATTCTATCATGACTTCTGTTTCTCCATCATAATAACAAAATACTGACACACAGTAGGTATTAAATTCCTACTTAGTTGAGTTGAACGTACTAATAAAAATAATCCCTTTAAATTATACAATTAGTTTTTAATAAAGTATAAATGTTTTAATAGAAAGTAATACAACTAAATTAAGTGAATGTACTTCTATTACCTGCTAGAGGCATAAATTTAATGAGATGGAAGGGTCAAAGAAAGTACAATGGAATAGGGATGCTTTGTACAAGGGTCAACTAAGTATTAAAAAATGGTCTCAGGGTTAGGATTCATCTGTTGGGATTCATATTTTGCTTTTTGTATAAATGAAAAGTTCAGGACTAAAATAAGTACCCAAGTTATATTACTGCTGTAGAGATCCAAATAGCAATGCACACAGCTTGAAATTATTATTTAGCAGTCATCTCAGCCAGAACTGAATATCAATTAACATTAAGATGTCACAGTTCACATGGCACTGTGCTAGGCACTTAGAAGGGGTTGGAGGCACTTTCCTTAATCTCTGCTTGTATGAAGCCTACAGTTAAGATAAATGCATTAAAAGAGGCATACATATCCATGCATATATTAACAAGAGATCTAAATTATAGGATACAGAGTGTGGGGGAAGAGAAACACAAAACATTTTAAAGTGTTCTCACGGCATTCTGTATTTTGATGTCATTCTGAAATGATTTGTAAAAAAGAGAGAAGACAAGTGGGACTGGAAACGCTGAAAAGAGGAAAATAAAATGTAAATGTGTTTAGTGGGAGGGCTCATATCTCCAACTGCTTTTGTATTTCTTTGCATTGCTAGCACATCACTGGAGTGACCAATATGTGTTTTGTAATCCTCTGCTAATTTTCCTTATAAATACACTTTAGATAAGTTTTCCTTATACAAATAAACCCACTCTTCACCAGAGGCTACTCATCCTATGTCATTGACTCTGCTACCTCATCAGACTTGCTTTTCTTTCACTGTTCTTTCCCTCTTCTATACAAACTTAATCGTCTGCATCTTTTCTCATTTCTCCTTCTATGAACACTACGATGACCTCACTAAATTGTTGAGGTTTCATGCTCTTCCTGACTTTTCTTGGCCTCTGAAAGCCCCATTGCATTTTCTCAACCTATAAAGAGGCACATAAAATCCAACAAAGAGTCGACAAGCCAAGATTCCCAATCTATCTTCCTGGCTGACATAAGCTGACTTCCCGAGAATGCTAGGGCCCTGCTCATGATCTATGGGATTTGGCACAAGCAGTGACGATTTCTAAGCCCACGCAAAGGGAAATCAATTATGTTGGGCATTCTTCTTTGAGATCCAAAGGATTTATTTCTTCAACATAAAATACTGCTGCATTTATTTAGGCTTGAAGGCAAAAGGCTAAGCAAAAGGTACAGAATTTGTGATTGAGTCTAAATAGTTACTATTAAGAAGTGGAAAACTGAATGCTGTGGTGAAGCAAGCTTAGAGACTCCACCAGGAGGTGAAAAGCTAAAGCCCGTACATTGAAGTTTGTCTTATATTTAAACGCTTGCTTTTCCTCATTCTTCATGTCAAACAAAACAAACAAAACTTGTTGCTTCTAGCTCAGAAATATCTATAAAATTAATCTCCTTTTCCCCATGCTGACACTGTCTTGGTTTGCCTTGCTTAACTCCACTTAATAAATGCCCTCCCAGATTTTTCCAGCATCCACTGCTTCTTTCAAATTTATGCTCCACATCCCTACTGGAGATCCTTCTATGGACTAAATTGTGTCCTCTCTTCCCTCTAAATTCATATGTTGAAGCCTTAACCTCCAATGTGATGGTGTTCGGAGATGAAACCTGTGGGAGAAAATTAGGTTTAGGTAAGATTTTTGAGGGTGGATCTCATGATGGGATTAGTACCCTTATAGAAGAGATATCAGAAAGTTCTGTCTCCTCTCTCTCTTTTTCTGTCTCTCTCTCTCCCTCTCTGCCATGTGAGGACACAGTGAGAAGATGGTCATCTGCAAGCCATGAAGAGAACCCTCACCAGGACTTGACTGTGCTGACTGATCTTGGACTTCCAGGAAGGAAGAAAGGGAGAGACAGAGAAAGAAAAGACAAAGGGGAAGGGGAAGGAAGGAAAGAAAGAAGAGAAAAGAAAGGGGAAAAAAGGATGGATTTTGGGCTACCAACTCAAGTTGATGAGTGATTTTAATTGATATGGCCCTTTTTCCTCTGGGAGGGCCCCAACAATGTTGCTTTCTGTATGAAAAGAGGAAAATACTTTATTACCGTAGTTGGTAACCAAGATATATATTTCCAACCAGGTGCCATCCTCAGTCCACTCACCTAGTGGTATAAGTTTAGTAGCTGTTGACAAAGTGATTATTCACTCTTACTGTTTTCTCCCCATTGAGAAAGTACATAGGAATATTCATTTTTAGGTGGATCCAGGTCCACTGAACAATTCTTGGAGGAGAAAGATACTAATGCATGATAATCACTCACTTGCCTTAAACTTTTTGGACTGTTTAAGAACATGGATATTGTTATGATAAAAAAGAGCCCAGAGCCTATGTGTTTGGAAAAGATAAAGGAGAAATCAAACAACATATTTCTTCCTCTATATTTTTACAACCACTTCTTCCCCCATTATGAATATAAAGCTGCTTATATGATTTTTATGTGTAGTTTAATAAAATGTAATAGGAAAGAAAGATATTTAAAGCTGAAACTACTTGTGGCTGTTTCTGTCCTGGAATAGAGATGCTGTAACTTGTACCAGTGTGGAGACAGAGCTCTATGTCATCTTCTCCCCTTAGCAGAAACTGGTGAAGGAAGTTAGGGATGGGGATCAGGGGCAGGGAGTGGAGGGAGATGCTTAGTAGATGACTCATTTAAGTGTACAAGAGAATCTTCAGAAAACATCCAGGGCTGAAGACGGGGATAAAGAAAGCTGAATTTCTTGGCATAAGAAATAGGGAGACTTTTCTTTTTATTTTTGCTTGCGTATTTTTACTTTTTGAAGAGCAGAAAAGAGAGAAAGAAGCTAAATAAATGGCTGCATGTGTGTTGGGGATCGGGTGGGGCTAAAGCTCAATCTGGTGGGAGTATTTTAAAGAACATTTTAAGAACAGAAAATTAGGTATAAAATGACAAATTGAGCATGTGGGTCTACCATCCCCTCCACCAAGTCCCAATAAACATATATGTATGTTTATATATGTATCTATATGTTTGTAGATATGTTTTTATATGTGTTTGTATATGTTTATATATTTATATGTATGTATATATGTTTATATATGTGTGTATATATATGTTTACGCACACACACACACCATTGATAGCGTAATCGTACTGGAAAATAAGAAGGGAAGCAGGCAGTGCTTGAGGATTTTAAGGAAATCTTGGAAGACTGAAATGAGAATTATGAAGAAAAGCGAGAGGAGTGATCCACTGGCCAAAAGTAGCCAAATAAGGTAAGTCTTACTAGAAATAGCCTAGAGACGCTCCAAATTTAGAGTCACTACGGAAAGAGCCAGTGTAGGCCAGAGTGCAATCAGAGAGATTGGGCCCAGCTGATACCATTTTCTCCCTCTCCCAGGCATTCACAGATTGTGGTGGCTGATCATCTCTTTTTTGCAGAAAGTGAGCCACCAGGTGAAGAGAATTCTGTGTCATCATAGGAGAGGAACAAATCAAGATAGAAGTAATGCTGCACCCTCATGTAAACATGGAGTGGAATATGAAAAAAGAATATTACCAGAAGAGAAATTTACTAAAATTCTGCACTGCCAGAGAGTCTCTGGCCTTCCTGTCTACCTTGCACTCACATACTGCATAACATACATATAGCCTGCCATTTGCCTTTCCATTTAAGGAAGAATTCTGTTAGGGTAAAAGACCTAAAATGACCGCAGAGGAAAAATATATTAATAGGTATACTAACCAACAAATAGCCACAAACCAATAACAAAGTATTTCCACTGTGGAGCAAAATCAACACTAGGACGGAGAAGGCAAAGATCAGGGAATGGGCCAACTGATGCCAGAGGAAACAGAGATAAACGAACATCGAGAAGATGATCCTAAAAAACAATTTATGACTACTACAAAAATTTTAATTATGATTAACAAGGAGAAATGCGAGAATAGTTCAATATTCAAATGAGAATGTATTATTTGGAACAAAGAAAACTCAGAATAAGAATTATTTAATTAACTTAAAATTATAATTGTTAAATTAAAATTTCATAGATAGACTGAATAATGTAAAAGATAGTATTAAAGCTAAAACAAATGATTTGGAAAATAAGGTCAAGGAACTCTCTTCCCAAAAATATAAATAATGTTGAAAATATTGAAAATGGTAGAAGGAAGATACAGCAGATTCAACCTCTATGTAGCATGATCTTTAATGACAGAGAAACAATGGAAAAGAGAAAATGATCAAAGACATAGAAAAAATTACACATTCAAAAAATATATACACACAGATTTTTGGTCCACTGTGTACTAAATAGGGTAAATTAAATTGAAAAATAATATAGCACAGAATGAAGGAATTTCAAGACTATTGCAGTAGAAAACGGAGATTGAACTCAAATCCACTGAAACAAAAGGTTAAAGTGAGAGTTTTAAGCACTGGAGTGAGTTGAAAAGTACTGCAAGATATCAGGGAGGAGGTTGTTAAATATGGTTAGGACGTTTGTGTTTGCTAATTGTTGTTTATAGAAGTTATGCAGCTACCTGCCCAGCCACTGTGACACAGGAGTGCTTTCTCCTTTGATGATTACATTTCAAAGGGATGGCCTCAAGTCATTGAGAAAAACATTCTTGGGTTGTAAAACTGGCAGGAGATTGGGAGAAGACTTACATGTCAAAGAGGTAGAGAAAGAATTTACAACTGCAAGTTCTCTAAGTGAGTGATCTAAGAAAAAGGAAGTCAAGTGCCTAAATCACAAAGAAACTTGTGATCTTTAATCCCAGCACTTTGGGAGGCTGAGGTGGGAGGATTCCCTGAGCCCAGGAGTTTGAGACTAGCCTGGGTAACTTGATGAGACCCTGTCTCTCCAAAAAAAAAAAAAAAGGCCAGGCATGGTGGCATACTCCTGTAGTCCCAGGTACTTGGGAAGCTGATGTGGGAGGATTACTTCAGCCTGGGAAGTTGAGGCTGTAGTAAGCTGTGACAGTGCCACTGTACTCTGCCTGGGTGACAGAGCAAGATCCTGTTTCAAAAAAGAAAGACAGGAAGAAAGAAAGGAAAGAAGGAAGGAAGGAAAGAGAGAGAGAGAGAGAAAGAAAGAAAGAAAGAAGAAAGAAAGAGAGAGAGAAAGAGCGAGAAAGAAAGAGAAGGAAGGAAGGAAGGCAGGAGGAAAGAAAGAGAAGGAAGAAAGAAGAAAAGAAAGAAAGGAAGAAAGAAAAGAAAGAAAGGAGGGAGGGAGGGAGAAGGAAGGAAGGGGAAGAAAGGAAGGAACAAAGGAAGGAAGAAAAGAAGGTAAGAAGAAAGGAAGGAGAGAAGAAAAAAGGAAAAGAAGGAAGAAAAAAGGGAAGGAAGTAAAGAAAAAAAGAAGGAAAAAAGGAAGGAAGAAGGAAAGACCTGTCAAAATTCTAGTCAATCTGTGGGGAATGTTAAGACCAAGCCTGTCCAACCTGCAGCCTGTGGGCCACAGGCATCCCAGGATGGCTTTGAAAGCGGTTCAAAACAAATTCATAAACTTTCTTAAAACATTATGATATTTTTTGTGACTTTTTTTCCTTTAACTCATCAACTATTGTTAATATTAGTGTATTTTATGTGTGGGCAAGACAATTATTCCCACGTGGCCCAGGGAACACAAAAGATTGGACACCCCTGGTTAATACCATCTTGGTCACCACCATGCGTACCAGGTGGGCACGGGTTCAGTGTTTCCTGCTGGAATGCAAGCTGCCTCTCATTAAACTTTGATAAAACATCTGTATTAATTTTCTATTGTTCTTGTAACACGTTTCCACAAACTTATCTACATTTCAGAAGGTCACCTATCTCACTTGTGGGAAAACCAAGGTGTCCACACCTTGAAGGAATCAGAAGGCTGATTCCTTCTGGAGGCTCTAGGGAAAAAACAGTCATTTATCTTTTCCAGATTCTGGAGTCCACATACCTTCCTTGGCTTGTTGTTCCTTCTTCCATTTTCAAAGCCAGTAATATAGCATCTTCTCTCCTCTCTGAGCTCTGATTTCATAGTCACATCTCCTTTGACTTTGACCTTCTTGACTCCCTCTTTGGGGACCATTTTATCCTCTTTGTTGAGCCTATCCAGATAATCCAAGATAATCTCACCTGAAGATCCTTAATTTAATTTATCTCCACAATCGATTTTGCTATGTAAAGTGGCATATTCAAAGGCTTTAAGGACTAGGATGGGGACATCTTTAGGGGGCCATTATTCCACCTACCACTACTTCCTAAGCTGCGAACTTGTTTGCCGCTGTCAGTTCAGGACCCTTGTCTTAAATTCTGTGTCTGTTCCCACCCTATCCACAGGTCCAGGAAAGAGTCCTGGGGAATAGGATTTACATATACATGTGTACATGAGCACAAACCACAAGGTCACTCGCACAGTCACTCACCTGAGCAGACAGGTCTCTTACACTGTACCACCCAGTCCATGTCTGCAGCCTTAGGGAGTATGACATCCCTTAGGCTGGAGACAGTCTGGTCTGCTCTTCTCCTTCTCAGGTACCCCAGTGTTTCAAATAGTTTTACCTATCCAGATGTGTTCCTGATCATGATGCTGGTTTCACTTGCAAATTCCCACATAATGCTTAGCCCTCTGGTTTGGGTATTTTAATTTTACTGGATAATGATCGTGGTGATTTTAAACATTTCCTGTTGCTTGTTAAACTGCATGCCCGATTCAGCTCCAAATAACAGCTTTTGCATGCAAGTGAAAATTTAGCTCCTAGTATTTAACAACTACTATAATTTTAAAATCTACTTTCAATTAAGAAAACCTTGTAATTCTAAAAAGTGGTTGTGTTCCAAAGAAGTGCTGAAATGTCAACTGAATACAAGTCCACTTTATGTCTGGCAGGAACTGTTCAGTTGTCGTGTGGCTTAGCATTGAAAAGCTCACTCCAAAGTGCTACTGACAGGCCTGGTCTAGTGTGGCATTTAATATTTGTCTTTATACATTTCACCATGGTTTCAGAACAATCTCCAGTAATCAAAAGAGGTGAAAAGAGCTAGAATAAAATATTTGTTAAATCTAAACATACACAATTGATGTGTTCAAGAAAATGTGCATAAGGAATGTATTATTGATTTTAACAATGAAGAACATTTATGATTCTGGAAACAAGGCAGCTTTTGAGAATACGACAGTAATCTCCTTTATGTTGCCAAAATTCTATGTAGATGGATTAGTTTTATGAAGAAAAGGATAGTCTTTAAAGCAGCACACCTTTTTGAAACTTAATCTAGTAGGAATCCGTCACTGAAGAATCAAGTCCAAGTTTCATGGAAAATTTCCTTTATGTTTTAAAATTTAATTTATGTTGAAATTAGTGCAGGTAGTTGACATAGAAATGAGTTGAATTATTTACATAGAATACTTGGAGATCCTGCTTGGTGCATAAAAGGCTTGAAATCTATCAGCTGATAATTTTTTGGACAGTTGCTGACACTAGATGTTTACAGGCATAAGATAAATCAGAATTTCTTTAAAAAGAAAAGTTTCCTTAAAAAATCTAAAAACAGAGGTATATAATCCAGCAATTCCACTTCTAGGTATCTACCCAAAAGAAAGGAAATCAGTGTATTGAAGAGATATCTACACTCCCTTATTTGTTGAAACACTGTTTGTAATAGCTAAGATTTGGAAGCAACATGTGTCCATCAGCAGATGAATGGATAAAGAAAATGTGGTACTTATACACAATAGAGTACTATTCAGCCATAAAAAGAATGAGATCCTATCATCTGCAACAACATGGATGGAACTGGAGATCATTATGTTAAGTGAAGTAAGTCAGGCATAGAATGACAAACATCACATATTCTCACTTATTTGTGGGATCTAAAACTCAAAAAAAACTCTTGGACATAGAGAGTAAAAGTATGGTTATCAGAGGCTGGGAAAGGTAGTGTGTTTGAGGGTGGGGTAGGGCATACAGGGGACATTAGGGTGATTTATGGGCACACAAAAAAATGGACCGAAAAATGAAAAGACCTACCATTTGATAGCACAACAGAGTGACTATCGTCAATAATAATTGTACATTTTAAAACAACTAGATGAGTATAATCAGACTGTTTGTAATACGAAGTATAAATACTTGAGGGAATGAATGCCCCATTCTCTATGATGTGATTGTTACACATTGCATGCCTGTATCAAAACATCTTATGTACCCTATTAAAGATATATACCTACTATGTGCCCACAAAACTAAAAATAAAACAAAACAAAAATAGTATAATCTTTAATCATTTAACATATAAAAGGTAAGGTCGTGTCTATGCTAAAATGAAAGAAAGAGCGAATTTGTGGTAAATTGTATAGCTTTTGTTCCCCTGGCAATGTTTATTTTATAATTGAGTCTTTCTTTTATGTATGTTTAAAGTAAGCATCATTAAAAACATTTAGTCAAAACATCATGTTTTTGTTTGTTTATTTGTAAGAAATTGTATTTCAACAGATGTAGGTTAAAAATGTGCTAGTTTGGTTTATTTTCTTTGTTATTTTATCTTCTTTTTTTTTCTTTCAGACCATCACTCAGCCTTGGTGAATTGTTTTGATTAGAGAGAGAGGTCTTTGAGATGGTTTGCAGTGAGAGCGTCATGGTTTGTGCAGGCAGGCAGGCAGTATTCTTTTTGTCTTTTTATCTGGCCAAGGACATCTACATATTTTTTCAATAGGTGCACAAAAATTTGTAGGTGGGGGTGGAACACAAGTTTCATTCTCTCCATAGACACAGCACTAAAAATATCAAATTGAACACATTTCTACTTGAGAAGGCTCAAGATTCGTCCTTAGCCTGGGTTGTGCATGTTCTTCCTTTTAATATGCGTTTTTTAAAAACACCAGGGGAAATTTAAGCTGTGTTTATTAAAGCAGAAATGTATTGATGACATGTGTTGGAGGTTTTATTTCAATCCCCCGAGTTCTGCAATGAACAGATCTGTTTTACACTCAGCCCAGGCAGCCTGATTTACCCACTGGCCCTTCTGTCGGATACCTGGTGATTTTATTTTTCATCCATGATACGGTTCAGTTGCCCCCATTAAAAGATACCTGTTTAATTGAAACTTTTAAAGAAAATGTGACAAAATCTTATTTAAAGAAGTTTATCACACATTTTAAAGAACTTTTTGAGACAGAAAAGATTTTAAGAGAAAAAAAGCCTTAATTTTTTAACTGTTTGTAGTGATGCTCAGTGACATTGCTTTGATATAGAAGAGCGTGCTAAGGGCTGTTTTAGCTGACTTCCTGAGATCAACCCATTTTAATGCACTTGTCCAATAATTAACTCAATACTAGATGAAAGCAGTCTTCCAAATTCCAACATAAAGTTTTAATACCAAGCCAGGTATGAGGCATCCAAACTCATTGCAGCAAACAGATTTCTAAGTGTGGCTTTTTCTTTCATGCAGAGAAGGGACTGATTAGTTTCCCAAACCATGAAAATTGTTTTCTTGTGCCTTTCTTTCTTTCTTTCTTTCTTTCTTTCTTTCTTTCTTTCTTTCTTTCTTTCTTTCTTTCTTTCTTTCTTTCTTTCTT